>NC_030815.1:19969677-20279407 GCF_001704415.2 Capra hircus
GGTGCCATTTTACATCAACAGTTCCCTAATGTGCCCACACATTTTAGAGACAGTAAGCAAGATACTGGCTAAGGGGATCTCTGGTTTCTAGTCATCTCTTGGCTACAACCTTGCTCAATGCTCCTCTGTCCTCTCACCTGTATAGAGGAGGTTTGCATTACAAGCCTTCTGTGGTTTCCAGCAACAGTATTCCATGATTCTAAGTGGCATCTTACCAACATTTGCCAAATCATGTTAGAGTCATGCATCTCTATCCAAATAGTATATTCATCGGAGGAGATTGCTCTTTTTCAAACAGTTAAGTAACTATGTGCCTTAAGGACATGCTGGTTTTGTGGCAGGGCTGCTCTTAAATAGTGTAGCTCTCTTATTCTGTAATCATAAGCTCCTCCTTCTCCCCTTCAAAATGTTAGCCTCATTACCAATAGAAATTCCCTCAGAGTCAATCCCTGAGTGAAATAATGTCCCAAAAGACCTAGAATTAAAGTAGTGGAGAAGTTATTAAGTACATACATATACATCAACTAATAACAACATACATGTGCATATACATATGATACATAAGCTGTAAGTAATAGTTTTATTAAGTTCCCCCTAATATTTCTTTAACTTTTTGTTTAACTTAGTTGAGGCTATAAGTGAAAAAAAATTAATAGAAAATATCTATGTTCCTGGGCTTTCCAGGTAGTGATCATGGTAAAGAACACGTCTGCCAATGCAGGAGACAAAAGAGACACAGGTTCCATCCCTGGGTCATTAGGATCCTCTGGAGGAGGGCATGGCAACCCACTCCAGTAGTCTTGCCTGGAGAATCCCATGGACAGAGGAGCCTGACCACAGGGCTGCAAAGAGTTGGACACAACTGAAGCGACTCAGTACACACGCACACATCTATGTCCCTATATGTAGAAAACATATTAGCCTGAGGGAAACTTTTCATCTAGAAATTACAAATGGAAGAGACTTGGTTCATAAGTACTGTGAAGCATTAACCCAAGAACAAATTTGTATGCTGTATAGGCATCCTGCAAGAAATCCCCCAAATCTTGGGAAAGTAATCCTGTACAGAACTGTACTCTCTTTAAAAAGGCATGGTAGGGAAGATTCCCTGGAAGAGGAAACAGCAACCCACTCCAGTACTCTTGCCTGGAAAATTCCATGGACAGAGGAGGCTGGTGGGCTACAGTCCATGGGGGTCACAAAGAGTCAAACCTGACATAGTGACTAAACCACAATAACAAGAGAACCGGAACAACTGAACTTATAGGGTTAATTACAGAAAATGTTAACACACAAACACACAGTTGTGTTTTCAAATGCTCTGAAGTTTTTTATTATTAACTTTGTTTTTTTATGAGTAGGGTTAACAATTGTCTACCTGGTTTTCAACACTGATATAATGGGAGATTATGCATTATGGGGATTATGCATTGAAGGGTGGAGCCCACATCATACTTGGGTTGGTTAAACTGGGGTCCATGTTTAACTAATGCTACCCCTGGTTATACTTGCAGTGGATATAGTAATTAACCAGACCCACATAAAATGAGAGCCTCTTCCTTCTCTGCCTAGTATCCATTCATGCTGGTAGAAATGAAAGGAACACAGGTGTTTCCACAGGGCTGTTGGTGCTGGTGTTGCTGTTGTTCAGTCGCCCAGTCATGTCTGACTCTTTGCAACCTCTTGGACTGTGGCAAAGTAGACCTCTCTGTCCCTCACCATCTCCTGAAGTTTGCCCAAGTTCAAGTCCATTGAACCAATGATGCCATCCCGCCATCTCACCCTCTGATGTCCTCGTCTCCTTCTCCCCTCAATCTTTCCCAGCTTCAGGGACTTTTCCAATGAGTCAGCTGTCCACATCAGATGACCAAAATATTGGAGTTCCAACTTCAGCATCAGTCCTTCCAATGAGTATTCAGGGTTGATTTCCCTTAAGATTGACTGGTCTGATCTCCTTGCTGTCCGAGGGACGCTCAGAAGTCTTCTCCAGCACCACAGTTCAAAGGCATCAATTCTTTGGTGCTCCACCTGCTTTATGGTCCAGCTCTCACAACCATACATGACCACTGGGAACACCATATCCTGGACTATATGGACCTTTGTTGGCAAAGTAATGTCTGTGCTTTTCAAAACACTGTCTAGGTTTGTCATAGCTTTCTTGCCAAAAAGCAAGTGTCTTCTGATTTAATGGCTTCAGTCACCATCCACAGCAATTTTAGAGCCCAAGAAGAGGAAATCTATCACTGCTTCCACATTTCCCCCTCTATATGTCATGAAGTAATAATGCCATGATATTAGTTTTTAATATTTAGTTTTAAGCCGGTTCTTCACTCTCCTCTTCTAAATCCACAGGGCTAGCCCACAAGAATTCTCCCTTGAGATATAGTTTTAGTTTCTCTCCATCTGGTATTCTGAAGTTTCCAACTATGGCTTCTGAAAAAAATATTTCTTGTCCTGACAGTTGACAGTCTGGACAAAATCTGCTTGAATAAATATTCTATTGCATTGTTTCCATGGTTCCATTTTTTCACCAATGTACTTATTAAAATGGCCACGGATGATTCTCCTTTAATTCATTTATCATTTTCAGAAGCATTTAGCTGCCAGTCCACATATTTGCACGTGGTAAACCAACCAGGTCATTTCACAGGCTATGTTCTCTTTCTCTTTGCTGTTCAGTCCAGTTCTACAATAGGAGACATCTGAGTAGCAGCAGGACCTGCTGGTCTGAGCACAAGTCAGTAACATTGAGTTCAAATCCTGACTCCGACACACTTATGTTCTGAAGGTGTGAGCTGCCTATGAACACACACCATGGCATTCAAACACATCTGGAAACTACTGTGTTAATGTGCTAACACAAAGAAATCTTTCTTGTAGGTGTGCTTATTGCATTTTTCAATAGTCTTCTGATGGAGGTTTGGTCTGACACAAAAAGCACAATGAAAAGCAAAGAGCAAGTGGCCCAGCTTGCCCTTTAGTCAGAATGACTTTGACTGTTCAGAGTCTGGTAGGCAGCAAAAGGAAGATTTCAAGGTCAATTTTCTCACCTTTCAAACCTGTGATTTCATATTAGAGGATCAGGCTGTCAGCCTTCTTGTGTCAACAATTCTCTTTTGGAAGGTTAATGTCACCCCTCAGCCTAATAATGGCCCCAAAGTTAGGAATGTATGGTAAACATCCTGAGTGTGATGAATAAGTCTAAGTAAACAAGGATGATAAAAACAAAGTGTGCCTGAAATTCTTTATAGCTAATACTGGCAACAAAAAGGGGAAAATATAAGCTAAGATTGTATATACCAAGGGTCAAATTTGAGTGTGAAAAGGAAAGTGAAAGTTAAAGTTGCTCAGTCATGTCCTACTCTTTGTGACCCCGTGGACTATACAGTTCATGGAATTCTCCAGGCCAGAACACTAGATTGGGTAGCCTTTCCCTTTTCCAGGGAATCTTCCCAACCCAGGGATTGAACTCAGGCCTCCCAATTGCAGATGGTTTCTTTACCAGCTGAGCCACAAGGGAAACCCAAGAGTACTGGAGTGGACAGCCTATCCCTTCTCCAGTGGATCTTCCCCACCCAGGAATCGAACCGGGGTCTCCTGCATTGCAGGCAGATTCTTTACCAACTGAACTATCAGGGAAGCCCATGAGGAAAGCATTTACTAAAAGATGCAGATGTACTATCCTCATGCTATGAAATTAAATGTGGCATCTTCATGCTATGAAACAAGCTTTTCAGTTAGATGTTTGGCAACATATAACCCAATGAAAATCTTCTGAAAATTACTGAATTAAGCACCTAATGTAATTAACAAAATGAGTATGAAGTCTCAGCATTTTCTTCTATAAAATAAGTATAGCATCATCTCCCTTACTCATATCACAAAATAGCAAATGGGTTGAAATAGCATATTTATGTTAAGGAACTGAAGTGAACCGTAAATCAATATAGAATCATCAGATTTGGCCACTGGTCTTGAAAACTTGTCAAAAGTTATTTGTTTAGTTTCTCTAAGCTATCATGATTTTTGCTGTTCTCAAGCGCAGTGGTCCTCAACCTGGCTGCACATTAAAATCATCTAGGGAGCTTTTAAAAAATTTCCAAGTCCCAGTCCCATCCTAGACCAATTAAACTAGAAGATCTAAGGTGGAACTGAGAAATTACTATTCTCAAAGGGTGCGTCTAATATGTGGTTAGGGTAGAGAACCACTAATGGAGTGCAAATCTGCTTACATAATAATAAACTGGGAAGCCAACAGCTAACAAATGAAAGCTAGGCATGCTCCAGGCTGTGATGCAAACATCTTTCTAAACTTTATACTTCTTCCTATATGCAAGTTTAGTTTTCCACTAAACTTCTAATTATTATCTCACCTAATAGAGCTTAGAAGACCAAAGGATTAGTGAAGAGAGGAAAACTTCCACAATTTGGACTAATTGGAAAAGTCTATCTAAATTAATGGAAATTCAACATGTTAGAATACTTTTGAAAGACATGTAATTTTCTGTCTCAAAATACCATCTTTATCCAAAGAAAGCCTTACAAGTTCAACCAATCTTTCATTCATTGAGTAAGAGTTGCAGAAGTCCTTAAGATATTTCTTTCAATGAATAGACTTTTTAAGTATATGTAATTAGAAAGTAAGTTGTATCAGTATATCATGTGCATAGAAGCTGTTAATACATTTTCATTAATGATTAGATAATATGACCTTGCAGTAGGGACAAATACAACATTTGCAATGGCTCCTATTTTCCTAACTCTTCCCAACTACAATTTCTGATATTTCCTTCTATCTGTAGGTTCAGTCACATTAATCCCATGTCTCATTTCTCATTCCAACTTCCCCTCTGTCTCTTCCTCTCACAGTTACACACACACACACACAATCACAATCACACAATCTTTGAAGAGGTAGACATGTCATCACCTCAACTCCCTAACTAGTGAGGCTAGAATTAGTCTTATTTCCCATATACCTGATATCCACTAGGCTGGGGATGAGAAACAGCATCTTAATCATCACTGACACTGTATTGTCTTATCATCATGTGACTGAGGCAGAGCTAGACTGAGAGAGATTTGCCAGCAAAGGACAAAAATATTATGAGTCATGATTCTTACTGGAAATAAAATGAGAAAACTGGCTAATCAGAACTCTATCAAGAAGAATACTGTATTCCATTAGTAGGAATGAGATACCTTAGAAGGAAGAAGAAATAAGACCATTGAAGAAGTTAAATTGCCTTGCAAAGAATAAGGATCTTGCTATCTGCAGGACTTTGATGCGAATAAGCTTGGAACAGTGGCTGTCTTGCTCAAAACCATATTAGAATAACTAGGTGCTGCCAGCCAGGTCTCTGAGGCTCTATATTCCCTTCCTGACTCTGCCTTTTCCTTTCAATAAGCAGTTCTCAAGGTGAGAATTCCAGACTTACAGTATCAGTGTTTCCTAAAATTTTGTGAGACATACATCTTCTCAGGCCTTTCCCCAGACCTGCTAAATAAAAGTGCTTCCCTGGTGGCTGAGTGGTATCAAAAAGAAAAAAAAAAAAAAAAAAAACCATTTGCCAATGCAAGAGATGCAGGTTTGATCCCTGGGTTGGGAAGACACTCTGGAATAGAAAATAGCAACCCACTCCAGTATTCTTGCCTGGACAATTCCATGAACAGAGGAGCCTGGTAGGCTATGGTCCATGGGGTTGCAAGAAGTTAGACACGACTAAAAGACTAACACACACACAAACAAAAATAATAGCTGTAAATGATTAGTCTTCCCAAGACCCTGCTATAGAATGTATTCCATGCCTGACTTAGGAAAAGAAGCCTGGTAAATGTATACCGTTCATTTTTCAACAAAATATGTATTGTGTATCTGCTAGCTACTAGGTACTTATAGGCACCATGATAGAAAAGAGAATAACAGAAAAATTCACATCCTCGTGGTGCTTCCATTATAAAGGACAGACCATAGGCATAACAGATCAACAAAATATGTATGTTACATGGTGGTAAGTGGTATGCAGAAAAATTAAAGGCAATGAAAATACACACTCTCAATTTTAAATGGTGTGGTCAGAGAGTCTGAGAAGCAGATATTAGGGTACAGGCCTGAAGGAAATGAGGGAAGAATTTTTCAAGGACAGGCTACAGCAAGTACAAAGGTCCTGAGGCAGGAAGTTACTTAAAGTTCCCAAGTCACAACAAAGAGATGACATAAGAGAATGGAAACAACAGATCATGTAGGGCTTTCAGTCTTTTTACAGTGAGATATAAAAAGCAAAGGAGTAACATGATTTGATACTGCTGCTATTCAGTCGCAAAATCATTTCCAACTCTATGGGACCCCTTGGTCTGCAGTACACCAGGCTTCCTTATACTTCACTATCCCCTGGAGTTTGCTCAAACTCATGTCTATTGAGTCAATGATGCCATCCAACCATCTCATCCTCTGTTGCCCTTTTCCTCCTGACCTCAATCTTTCCAGCATCAGAGTCTTTTCCAATGAGTCAGCTCTTCATATCAGGGGGACAAAGAATTGGAGCTTCAGCATCAGTCCTTCCAATGAGTATTTAGGATTGGCAGGGGTGGTGGCCAAGAGGAGCAACCCCACATCAAAGGTAAGGAGCAGTGGTTGCGCTTGGCTGGAGCAGCTGTGAAGAGATGCTCCACATCCAAGGTAAGAGAAAACCAAGTAAAACAGTACGTGTTGCAAGAGGGCATCAAAGGGCAGACACACTGAAACCATAATCACAGAAAACTAGTCAATCTGATCACACGGACCACAGCCTTGTCAATGAAATTACGCCATGCCGTGTGGGGGCACCCAAGACAGATGGGTCATGGTGGAGAGTTCTGACAGAATGTGATCCACTGGAAAAGGGAATGGCAAACCACTTCTGTATTCTTGCCTTGAGAACCCCATGAACAGTATGAAGAGGCAAAATGATAGGATACTAAGTGAGAAACTTCCCAGGTCGGTAAGTGCCCAATATGCTACTGGAGATCAGTGGAGAAATAACTCCAGAAAGAATGAAGGGATGGGGCCAAAGCAAAAACAATACCCAGTTGTGGATGTGACTGGTGATAGAAGCAAGGTCTGATGCTGTAAAGAGCAATATAGCACAGGAACCTGGAATGTCTGGTCCATGAATCAAGGCAAATTGGAAGTGGTCAAACAGGAGATGGCAAGAGTGAACATCAACATTCTAGGAATCAGCGAACTAAAATGGACTGGAATGGGTGAATTTAACTCAGATGACCATTATATCAAATACTGTGGGCAGGAATTCCTTAGAAGAAATGGAGTATCCATCATAGTCAACAAAAGAGTCTAAAATGCAGTACTTGGATGCAATCTCAAAAACAACAGAATGATCTCTGTTCGTTTCCAAGGCAAATCATTCAATATCACAGTAATCCAAGCCTATGCCCCAACCAGTAATGCTGAAGAAGCTGAAGTTGAAGGGTTCTATGAAAACCTACAAGACCTTTAAGAACTAACACCCAAAAAAGATGTCCTTTTCATTATAGGAGACTGGAATGAAAAAGTAGGAAGTGAAGAAACACCTGGAGTAATGGGCAAATTTGGCCTTGGAATGCAGAATGAAGCAGGGCAAAGACTAATAGAGTTTTGCCAAGAGAACGCACTGCTCGTAGCAAACACCCTCTTCCAACAACACAAGAGAAGACTCTACACATGGACATCACCAGATGGTCAACACCGAAATCAGATTGATTATATTCTTTGCAGTCAAAGATGGAGAAGCTCTACACGGTCAGCAAAAACAAGACCAGGAGCTGACTGTGGCTCAGATCATGAGCTGCTTATTGCCAAATTCACACTTAAATTGAAGAAAGTAGGGAAAACCACTAGGCCATTCAGGTATGACCTAAATCAAATCCCTTATGATTATACAGTGGAAGTGAGAAATAGATTTAAAGGACTAGATCTGATAGACAGAGTGCCTGATGAACTATGGATGGAGGTTCATGACATTGTACAGGAGACAGGGATCAAGACCATTCCCAAGAAAAATAAATGCAAAAAAGCAAACTAGCTGTCTGAGGAGGCCTTACAAATAGCTGTGAAAAGAAGAGAGGTGAAAAGCAAAGGAGAAAAGGAAAGATATAAGCATCTGAATGCAGAGTTCCAAAGAATAGCCAGGAGAGATAAGAAAGCCTTCCTCAGTGATCAATGCAAAGAAATAGAGGAAAACAACAGAATGGGAAAGACTAGAGATCTCTTAAAGAAAATTAGAGATATCAAGGAAATATTTCATGCAAAGATGGGCACAATAAAGGACAGAAATGGTATAGACCTAAGAGAAGCAGAAGATATTAAGAAGAGGTGGCAAGAATGCACGGAAGAACTGTACAAAAAAGATCTTCACGACCCAGATAATCATGATGGTGTGATCACTCACCTAAAGCAAGACATCCTGGAATGTGAAGTCAAGTGGGCCTTAGAAAGCATCACTCGGAGAAGACAATGGCAACCCACTCCAGTACTCTTGCCTGGAAAACCCCATGGATGGAGGAGCCTGGTAGGCTGCAGTCCATGGGGTCGCTAAGAGTCAGACATGACTGAGTGACTTCCCTTTCACTTTTCACTTTCATGCATTGGAGAAGGAAATGGCAACCAACTCCAGTGTTCTTGCCTGGAGAATCCCAGGGACGCGAAGCCTGGTGGGCTACTGTCTATGGGGTTGCACAGAGTCAGATACGACTGAAGTGACTTCGAAGCAGCAGAAAGCATCACTACAAACAAAGCTAGTGGAGGTGATGGAATTCCAGTTGAGCTCTTTCAAATCCTGAAAGATGATGCTGTGAAAGTGCTGCACTCAATATGCCAGCAAATTTGGAAAAATCAGCAGTGGCCACAGGACTGGAAAAAGTCAGTTTTCATTCTGATCCCAAAGAAAGGCAATGCCAAAGAATGCTCAAACTACCGCACAATTGCAATCATCTCAAATGCCAGTAAAGTAACGTTCAAAATTCTCCAAGCCAGGCTTCAGCAATATGTGAACCATGAACTTCCAGATGCTCAAGCTGGTTTTAGAAAAGGCAGAGGAACCAGAAATCAAATTGCCAACATCCGATGGATCATCAAAAAAGCAAGGAAGTTCCAGAAAAAAAAAATCTATTTCTGCTTTATTGACTATGCCAAAGCCTTTGTGTGGATCACAACAAACTGGAAAATTCTGAAAGAGATGGGAATAGCAGACCACCTACCTGCCTCTTGAGAAATGTATATGCAGGTCAGGAAGCAACAGTTAGAACTGGACATGGAACTACAGACTTGTTCCAAATAGGAAAAGGAGTACATCAAGGCTGTATATTGTCACCCTGCTTAAGCAATTTAATTTCTATGCAGAGTACATCAAGAGAAACGCTAGGCTGGAAGAAGCACAAGCTGGAATCAAGATTGCCGGGAGAAATATCAGTAACCTCAGATATGCGGATGATATCACTCTTACGGCAGAAAGTGAAGAGGAAGTAAAGAACCTCTTGATGAAAGTGAAAGAAGAGAGTGAAAAAGTTGGCTTAAAGCTCAACATTCAGAAAACTAAGATCATGGCATCTGGTCCCATCACTTCATGGGAATTATATAGGCAATCAGTGGAAACAGTGTCAGACTTTATTTTGGGGGGCTCCAAAATCACTGCAGATGGTGATTGCAACCATGAAATTAAAAGACGCTTACTCCTTGGAAGAAAAGTTATGACCAACCTAGATAGCATATTCAAAAGCAGAGACATTACTTTGCCAACTAAGGTCTGTCTAGTCATGGCTATGGTTTTTCCAGTAGTCATGTATGGATGTGAGATTTGGACTGTGAAGAAAGCTGAGGGCCGAAGAATTGATACGTTTGAACTGTGGTGTTGGAGAAGACTCTTGAGAGTCCTTTAGAGTGCAAGGAGATCCAATCAGTCCATTCTGAAGGAGTTCAGTCCTGGGTGTTCTTTAAAAGACTGATGCTGAAGCTGAAACTCCAGTACTTTGGCCACCTCATGTGAAGAGTTGACTCACTGGAAAAGACTCTGATGCTGGGAGGGATTGGGGGCAGGAGGAAAAGGGGATGACAGAGGATGAGATGGCTGAATCACATCACCCACTCAATGGATATGAGTTTGAGTAAGCTCCGGGAGTTGGTGATGGACAGGGAGGCCTGGCGTGCTGTGATTTAAGGGGTTACAAAGAGTCAGACAGGACTGAGTGACTGAACTGACTGAACTCATTTAGCATTGACTGATTTCATCTCCTTGCTGTTCAAGAGACTCTTCAGTCCTCTCCAGCACCACAATTTGAAAGCATCTTCTCTAGAAGCACAATTCGAAAGCATTAATTTTTGGCAGTGCTCTACCTTCTTTATGGTCCAACTTTCACATCTGTACTTGTTTGACTAATGGAAAAACCATAGCTTTGAATATATGGACCTTTGTCAGCAAAGTGATGTCTCTGATTTTTAATATGTTGTCTAGGTTTGTCATTATCTCATTACCTCCACCATAGTTTGGCCTCAGGTCAAATAACAGGGAGGGAACATAGCCCTGCCCATCAATACAAAATTGGATTAAAGATTTATAAAGTATGGCCCCACCCATCAGAACAAGACCCAGTTTCCCCTCAGTCAGTCTCTCCCATCAGGAAGCTTCCATAAGCCTCTTATCTTTCTCCATCAGAGGGCAGACAGTCTAAAAACAACAATCACAGAAAACTAACCAATCTGATCACATGGACCACAGCCTTGTCTAACTCAATGAAATTATGAGCCATGCCTTGTAGAGCCACCCAAGATGGACGAGTCATGGTGGAGAGTTCTGACAAAATTTGGTCCTCCAGAGAACAGAATGGCAAACCACTTCAGTATTCTGGCATGTAGAACCCCATGAATAGTATTAAAGGACCTAAGCTACTCCATTTTGTTAACAGAAAAACTCCATTTTTTAAGGTTCCAGGAAAAGAGCCTTCGGAAATCCCCTGACCTCACACTACCACCTGTGAGCCAATCAGATCCCAGATTAGGATTTCCTGACTTTACATTCAGGACTTATGACCTTCCTGGGAAATTCGAATTAAGCCCGGGAAATGGGAACCAATTAGAACCCAACACCTAACCCTTCCACAGAAGGTAACCAATTAGACATCTCCCAACCCGGAAACTCCCATTTTTCGAATTTTTCGAGCAAGAATACCCTATGTAAGCAATGTGATCCAGAGTTCGGGGCTCCTCTCCTTAGCCGCTGCGTCAGTAATGGTGGGAGCCCCAGCTCGAGCTTGGTAATAAAAACTCTCTTGCTTTTGCATCGGATATCAGCTCCCTGGTGGTCATTGGGAGATTTTGTGACTTGGGCATAACAAACAGTATGAAAAGTCAAAAAGATAGGGCACTGAAAGATGAATTCCCCAGGTTGGTAGGTGCCCAATATACTACTAGAGATGAGTGGAGAAATAAATCCAGAAAGAATGAAGAGACAGAGCCACAGCAAAAACAATACCCAGTTGTGGATGTGACTGGTGATGAAAGTAAAGTCGATGCTGTAAAGAGCAATACTGCGCAGCAACCCAGAATGTTAGGTCCATGAAATTAAGGCAAATTGGAAGTGGTCAAACAGGAGACGACAAGAGTGAATGTCGACATGTTAGGAATCAGTGAACTAAAATGGACTGGAATGGGTGAATTTAACTCAGATGACCATTATTTCTACTATGTGGCCAAGAATCCCTTAGAAGAAATGGAGTAGCCATCGTAGTCAACGAAAGAGTCCAAAATGCAGTACTTGGATGCAATCTCAAAAACAACAAAATGATCTCTGTCAGTTTCCACAGCAAACCATTCAATATCACAGTAATCCAAGTCAATGCCCCAACCAGCTGAAAAAGCTGAAGTTGAATGGTTCTATTAAAATTGACAAGACCTTCTAGAACTAACACTCAAAAAAGATGTCGTTTTCACTTTGGGGACTGGTATTCAAAAGTAGGAAGTCAAGATATACCTGGAGTAAAAGACAAATTTGGCCTTGAAGTACAGAAGGAAACAGGGCAAAGGCTAACAGAGTTTTGCCAAGAGAACACTAGTCATAGCAAACACCCTCTTTAAAAGCACAAGAGAAGACTCTACACATGGACCACATGTGTAGAGTCACTAGGTCAAAACTGAAATCAGATTTGACTATATTCTTTGCAGCCAAAGATGGAGAAGCTCTAAAACAGTCAGCAAACACAAGACTGGGAGCTGACTGTGGCTCAGATCATGAACTCCTTATTGCCAAATACAGACTTAAATTGAAGAAAGTAGGGAAAACCACTAGACCATTTAGGTATGACCTAAATCAAATCCCTTAAGATTATACAGTAGACATGACAAATTCAAGGGATTAGATCTAATAGAGTGCCTGAGGAAATATGGATGGAGGTTTGTGACATTGTACAGGAGGCAGGGATCAAGACCATCCCCAAGAAAAAAGAAATGCAAAAGGGCAAAATGGTTGCCTGAGAAGGCCTTACAGATAGCTGAGAAAAGAAGATATGTGAAAGGCAAAGGAGAAAAGATAAGATATACCTATTTGAATGCAGAGTTCCAAAGAATATTAAGGAGAGGTAAGAAGGCCTTTCTCAGTGATCAATGCAAAGAAATAGAAGAAAACAATAGAATGGGAAAGACTGAGATCTCTTCAAGAAAATTAGTGATACCAAGGGATATTTCACGCATAGAAATGGTATGAACCTAACAGAAGCAGAAGATATTAAGAAGAGGTAGCAAGAATACACAGAACTATACCAAAAAAAATCTTCATGACCCAGAACACCACGATGATGTGATCACTCACCTAGAGCTAGACATCCTGGAATGTGAAGTCCAGTAAGCTTAGGAAGCATCACTATGAACAAACCTAGTGGAGATGATGGAATTCCAGTTGAGCTACTTCAAATCCTAAAAGATGATGCTGTGAAAGTGCTGTACTTGATATGCCAGCAAATTTGGAAAACTCAGCAGTGGCCACAGAACTGGAAAAGGTCAGTTTTCATTCCAATCCCAAAGAATGCTCAAACTGCCTCATAATTAAACTCATCTCACACACTAGCAAAATAATGCTCAAAATTCTCCAAGCCAGACTTCAACAGATCATGAATCATGAATTTCCAGATGTTCAAGCTGGATTTAGAAAAGGCAGAGGAACCAGAGATCAAATATTTAACATCCATTGGATCGTCAAAAAAGCGAGAGAGTTCCAGAACATCTATGTCTGCCTTTTTGACTATACCAATAGTCGAGCCTTTGATTGTGTGGATCACAACAAACTGTGGAAAATTCTGAAAAAGATGGGAATACCAGACCACCTGCCCTGCCTCTTGAGAAATCTGTATGCATTTCAAGAAGCAACAGTTAGAACTGGACATGGAACAACAGACTGGTTCCAAATAGGAAAAGGAGTACGTCAAGGCTGTATATTGTCACCCTGCTTATTTAACTTCTATGCAGAGTACATTATGAGAAACACTGGGCTGGAAGAGGCATAAGCTGGAATCAAGATTGCTGGGAGAAATCTCAATAACCTCAGATATGCAGATGACACCACCCTTATGGCAGAAAGCGAAAAACTAAAGAGCCTTTTGATGAAAGAAGAGAGTGGAAAATTGACTTAAAACTCAACATTCAGAAAATGAAGATCATGGCATCTGGTCCCATCACTTCATAGCAAACTGATAGAGAAACAGTGGAAACAGTGTCAGACTTTATTTTTGGGGGCTCCAAAATCACTGCCGATGGTGACTGCAGCCATCAAATTAAAAGACACTTACTCCTTGGAAGAAAAGTTATGACCAGCCTAGATAGCATATTAAAAAGCAGAGACATCGCTTTGTCATCAAAGATCCATCTAGTCAAAGTTATGGTTTTTCCTGTCATCATGTATGGACGTGAGATTTTGACTATAAAGCAAACTTAGCGCTGAAGAATTGATGTTTTTGAACTGTGTTGTCGGAGGAGACTCCTGAGAGTCCCACGGACTGCAAGGAGATACAACCAGTCCATCCTTTAGGGAAGTCCACCCTGAATATTCATTGAAAGTACTGATGCTGAAGCTAAAACTTCAATTCTTTGGCCACCTGATGGGAAGAACTGACTCTTTGGAAAAGACCGTGATGCTGGGAAAGATTGAAGGTGGGAGGAGAAGCAGTCGACAGAGGATGAGATGGTTGGATGGCATCACCGACTCAATGGACATGAGATTGAGTAAGCTCCAGGAGTTGGTGATAGACAGGGAGGCCTGGAGTGCTACAGTCCATAGGGTCACAAAGAGTTGGACACAGCTGAATGACTGAACTGATTGACTAGGTATGTCATAGCTTTTGATATGCATTTTAATACTCTAGCTCATGTGCAGAGAATGGATTGTTTCTGTGCAAACTGAATGAATTATGTAAATAGAGAGGCTGTGTGGGAAGGTATTACCATAACCCTGGTGAGAAATGGTAGTCGATTGTGCAAGCCAGCTTCAGCCCACCACTTTAGAAGCTCATAGTTGTTCATTTAATACTTATGCCCCAGTTTTTAAAGCAGAGTTATTAAAATAAAGTGGCAGCAATGAAATTCAAAAGAAATGGTCTGATTCTGAATATTTTGAATATAAAGACACCACATAACCTAATTAATTGCGTGTGGGGTATAAAAGAAAGAACAGAATCAATGATGACTCCAAGGTCTTTAATTTGAACAACTAGGGGAATTCAGGTGGCATTTGATGAGATGGGCAATCTTTGGTAGCAATAAACTGGGGAATCAGTTTTAGACATGCTGTTTGAAACGATTGTAATATATCCACACTTCCCAGGTGGCGCTAGTGGTAAAGAACCCACCTGACAATACAGGAAAGGTAAAAGATATGGGTTTGATCCCTGGGTTGAGAAGATCTCCTGGAAGAGAGCACAGCAACCCACTCCAGTATTCTTGCCTGGAGAACCCAAAGGACAGAGGAACCTGGTAGGCTGCTTGTTTGAAATGACTATAATATATCCAACAGAAGCTAGAAATAGTACATAAAAGAATTTGGAATTCATGGGAGAAATTTAGACTAGAGCTGTGGATATGGTAAGTCAAGATATAGATTGCATATAAAGCCATGCCGACTAAGGTCCGTCTAGTCAAGGTTATGGTTTTTCCAGTAGTCATGTATGGATGTGAGGGTTGGACTGTGAAGAAAGCTGAGCACCAAAGAATTGATGCTTTTGAACTGTGGTTTTGGAGAAGACTCTTGAGAGTCCCTTGGACTGCAAGGAGATCCAACCAGTCCATTCTGAAGAAGATCAGCCCTGGGATTTCTTTGGAAGGAATGATGCTAAAGCTGAAACTCCAGTACTTTGGCCACCTCATGCCAAGAGTTGACTCATTGGAAAAGACTCTGATGCTGGGAGGGATTGGGGGCAGGAGGAGAAGGGGACGACAGAGGATGAGATGGCTGGATGGCATCACTGACTCGATGGACGTGAGTCTGAGTGAACTCCGGGAGTTGGTGATGGACAGGGAGGCCTGGCATGCTGCGATTCATGGGGTTGCAAAGAGTCGGACACGACTGAGCGACTGAACTGAACTGAAAGCAATGAGACTGAAAGAGCAGGACAGTCAGTTCAGGCATAGAAGAAGTCTAAGAACTGAACCTTAGGATAAACTGCTAAAGGTGGCAAAGACGAGAACCGGGAAAAAAAGGATCTCTTGGTTCATAGCTTTCTGTGATTACAACTTGATTTTGAATCAGTTGAATGTAAACATTGTTTGTTCTTAGTCACTCAGTCATGCACGACTTTTTGCAACCCCATGGACTATTCTAGCCCACCAGCCTTCTGTGTCCATGGGATTCTACGGGCAAGACCATTGGAATGTGGGTAGCCATTTCCTTCTCCAGGAGATCTTCCTGACCTAGGTATCAAACCCAGTTCTCCTGCATTGCAGGCGGATTCTTTACCATTTGAGCCAATTGAGTACCAATTAAATACCAGGCAATTTAAAGAATAAGTTTATCAACAATTATTAAAGTGTCCTCCTTGTCTTTCTCTAAATTTATCTGTGCCAGTCCATACACATAGTCCAAGTAATAGAGCAATGAAAGAAAATTTGGTGGAGTGGAAAGAGCACTTGGAGTAGTGTTAGTAGCTCCTAAGTTCAATACTTACTTGTAAATGAGAAAGACAAGGAGTTACTTGAGTCTCAAAGCAACACACAAATGCAGTTCCAACAAAACAATCAGAATTCACTCTTTGTAAAAGTTTTATCCTCTTCTGTCATCAAGAATTAGAGTGAGTATGTTCCTCCAGTTTGCATTTTCAGAAGTGGGAGTTTATTCCCAATTGGCTGACTTATTCCCAGCATTAGCTCAACAGATACTGTTATCCTGCCTTTTGGGTTTGTTCTGTGATTTGAGCTAAAGTTTAATTATTCTGCAAGAAAGAAGCAACATCTACTGTGTTATATATGATCAAAATATTACATTCTACACCAAAATTTTTTAACTTTTTTATCCTCTTTACTTTCTCTTTCCCAAGGAAAATTATTATTTTCTTTAATTTGTGGGAAATCTTTCCAGAATCTAAAGTTACAATGACCAGAACTCAACATTTTTTTGTAGGTTAGGGCTATATTTGGGCAAAGATATTCTGTCAAATAGGATATAAAACAATATGAGTATTGTTATATGAGCATATTATCTTAGTACCAGATATTATCAATAATATATGATATAATGATATCTTAGTAATTTTAAAAATTCTTCATTCAAACTATTAGCTTTTTCTGCAGAAAATAAACATTTACTATTTGAATTTGGAACCCATGAATACCAAGAAAGCAATAAATCTTCAATTAAACTTGATGACAAAAACCCACACTTTTTCTCTTCTGTTGACAAAATGACCTAAACAAAATTATATTATGTTTGTAAATATACAATAATTGTATATTTGTTCAAAGGAATAAAAGAACAAACGTTTGCAAAGATGTGCTTCATTCACCAAAGGTTATGTAAAGTTCTTTATTGTATGTCTGCACGTATAAACTACATACATTGGAAGCAAAGCACTTGAAAGTATTTGTTACCTTGCACTTGAGAAATTTTTTAAAAATTTACTTAGTTATTTATGCCAGAAAAATAAAAATGAAATAAAAATGCAAGTCTTACTCTCTATGTTCTTTATATAATTAGACATGTGTTTAAATTTCTTATGAGGATTGCCTATTAGAGGCTCATTCATAAATAAAGAGTAACAGAAATAGAAAGTTCCACATCCTGAAATTTTCATAGATTTCTAAGAATTGGAAATTTTAAAATGTATACAAATGTTTTCAATGAGTTAAAAGCCACTGTTAGTCTGAAGGCATATAAAATACATGACTTTCCTTTTAATTTTTTAGTTTTAATGAAATACATATGCAGAACAGTACATAGAACACATAGTTATTACACTGTTTATAACTGCTAGTATAAGTACAAAGTCTTGTGTAATCATCACACAGGTCAAGAATAGGGCATTGCCAACATTCCAAGTAGAATATTGCTTCTTCATGGAAGAAAGAAGGAAGCCAGGGAAAGGCACAAATTCTACCTAAAATACATGTGATAACTACAGCTATCAGTACAAAGAGTGGAAACCATGAGAAACCTACAGATCACATGCATCTTCTAGTTTCATAATAAGGTCAGGAAGATCTTATCAAATCAGTTCAGTTCAGTTCAGTAGCTCAGTCATGTCCGACTCTTTGCGACCCCATGAATTGCAGCACGCCAGGCCTCCCTGTCCAACACCAACTCCCAGAGTTCACTCAAACTCTTGTCCATCGAGTCGGTGATGACATCCAGCCATCTCATCCTCTGTCGCCCCCTTCTCCTCCTGCCCGCAATCCCTCCCAGCATCAGGGTCTTTAACAATGAGTCAACTCTTTGCATGAGGTGGCCAAAGTATGGGAGTTTCAGCTTCAGCATCAGTCCTTCCAATGAACACCCAGGACTGATCTCTTTTAGGATGGACTGGTTGGATCTTCCTGCAGTCCAAGGGACTCTCAAGAGTCTTCTCCAATACTACAGTTCAAAAGCATCCATTCTTTGGCACTCAGCTTTCTTCACAGTCCAACTCTCACATCCATACATGACCACTGGAAAAACCATAGCCTTGACTAGACAGACATTTGTTGGAAAAGTAATATCTCTGCTTTTTAATATACTACCTAGGTTGGTCAAAACTTTCCTTCCAAGGAGTAAGCATCTTTTAATTTCATGGCTGCAATCACCATCTGCAGTGATTTTGGAGCCCCCCAAAATAAAGTCTGACACTGTTTCCACTGTTTCCCCATCTATTTCCCATGAAGTGATGGGACCAGATGCCATGACCTTCGTTTTCTCAATGTTGAGCTTTAAGCCAACTTTTTCACTCTCCTCTTTCACTTTCAAGAGGCTTTTGAATTCCTCTTCACTTTCTGCCATAAGGGTGGTGTCATCTGCATATCTGAGCTTATTGATATTTCTCCCGGCAATCTTGATTCCAGCTTGTGCCTCTTCCAGCCCAGCATTTCTCATGATGTATTCTGCATAGAAGTTAAATAAGCAGAGTGACAATATACAGCCTTGACGTACTCCTTTTCCTATTTGGAACAGTCTGTTGTTCCATGTCCACTTCTAACTGTTGCTTCCTGACCTGCATACAGGTTTATCAAGAGGCAGATCAGGTGGTCTGGTATTCCCATCTCTTTCAGAGTTTTCCACAGTTTGTTGTGATCCACACAGTCAAAGGCTTTGGCATAGTCAATAAAGCAGAAATAGATGTTTTTCTGGAACTCTCTTGCTTTTTCCATGATCCAGTGGATGTTGCCAATTTGATTTCTGGTACTCTGCCTTTTCTAAAACCAGCCTGTACATCTGTTAGTTCATGGTTCACATATTGCTGAAGCCTGGCTTGGAGAATTTTGAGCATTACTTTACTAGTGTGTGAGATGAGTGCAATTGTGCAGTAGTTTGAGCATTCTTTGGCATTGCCTCTCTTTGGGATTGGAATGAAAACTGATCTTTTCCAGTCCTGTGGCCCCTGCTGAGTTTTCCAAATTTGCTGGCATATTGAGTGCAGCACTTTCACAGCATCATCTTTCAGGATTTGAAACAGCTTAACTGGAATTCCATCACCTCCACTAGCTTTGTTTGTAGTGATGCTTTCTAAGGTCCACTTGACTTCACGTTCCAGGATGTCTGGCTCTAGGTGAGTGATCACACCATCGTGATTATCTTGGTTGTGAAGCTCTTTTTTTTACACTTCTACTGTATATTCTTACCACCTCTTCTTAATATCTTCTGCTTCTGTTAGGTCCATACTATTTCTGTCCTTTATCAAGCCCATCTTTGCATAAAATGTTCCCTTGGTATCTTTAATTTTCTTGAAGAGATCTCTAGTCTTTCCCATTCTGTTGTTTTCCTCTATTTCTTTGCATTGATCGCTGAGGAAGGCTTTCTTATCTCTTCTTGCTATTCTTTGGAACTCTGCATTCAGATGCTTATATCTTTCCTTTTCTCCTTTGCTTTTCGCTTCTCTTCGTTTCACAGCTATTTATAAGGCCTCCTCAGACAGCCATTTTGCTTTTTTGCATTTCTTTTCCATGGGGATGATCTTGATTCCTATCTCCTGTACAATGTCATGAACCTCCATCCATAGTTCACCAGGCACTCTGTCTATCAGATCTATGCCCTCAAATCTATTTCTCACTTCCACTATATAATCATAAGGGATTTTATTTAGGTCACTAGACCTGAATGGTCTAGTGTTTTTCCTCACTTTCTTCAATTTAAGTCTGAATTTGGCAATAAGGAGTTCATGATCTGAGCCACGGTCAGCTCCTGATCTTGTTTTTGCTGACTGTATGGAGCTTCTCCATCTTTGGCTGCAAAGAATATAATCAATCTGATTTTGGTGTTGACCATCTGGTGTTGTCCATGTGTAGAGTCTTTTGTGTTGTTGGAAGGGCTAAATCAGTGTTTCCCAAAGTTTGCCTCCTTGGAACCCAAGTCTCCCAGAAGATCATCTCTTTAAAAAAAAAATTACATAGTCAAGTGAATTTTGCATACACCCTGTATAACAGATGCACATTGGAATGATTTACAATGCACATTACTATATTAATACCTCAGAAATCTTGAAGTAAAGTGATCTCTAATTTTTTTTGATGCAACTATCCTTAACTTACTAAGAGTGCTTTGTGTGTCAGAAACTATCTAAATAAAGCAGTTCTGGGTTAATTTAAGTTTGTATTAACAATGTAACTTTTATTTCCCCAAGCCTGTGAAGTATTATCTTTCTTTTTGCTTCCACCCTATGGAATCCACAGCTGATTTAGCTTAAAGTAATAGAGGGATTTTTTCCCCCATTATTAAATGAAGCTTCACTTCGACATTTATCAATTCCTATTTAAATCTTGAGAGAAGTCCTTTCATTTACTGTATTGCTTTTTCAATCTCTTACATTTCATCCAGACTTCATATCTGAAACACTTTAAAGGACTTTTGAAGAATTGTATTTTATAATGCTAGGGTATTTTGCTTTGCTAACAACAGCTGACAGAACTTCACCTTTGCATTTTAGGAAGACTTTTGCAAGGTATGTTGACAGATCAGTTGATGGTCTAGCAATTCTATTAAGGAATTGTAGCTGTTAAAAGTACCACTTTTCTAAAGAATGTATACACCACTTGGAAAATCAATCCATAGAATTCTACATTTCATTCCTCTCACCTTTTTGCTAACATCAGTTTCATTGTCAAATTGAAGCAACTGGAAATTTGGTTGACCAGAATATACCATTCCCTAACTAGTCTAAGATACCAAGGTGGTGCCTCCCTGTCCTCATTGTCACTCTACTGCTCTCCCAGACCTGAAGCTCCCAACTGTCCCTATCCCTGCTTACAACCTCTATTATTATCTGAAACATCAAGAGAGTTGAATGATACAAGTAAAAGCAGATGTATTTAATCATCATGTTAAACACACCTACTTTATAACTTTTAAAATAAGATATATCCTTGGTGGTTCAGTCGCTAAGTCGTGACCAACTCTTGTGACCCCATGGACTGTAGCCCCCCCATGCTACTCTGTCCATGGGATTTTCCAGGCAAGAATACTGGAGTGGATTGCTCTTTCCTTCTCCAGGGGATCTTTTCAATCCAGGGATTGAAACCGGGTCTCCTGCATTGTAGGCAGATTCTTTACTGACTGAGCTATGACAGCTCTCTAAAACATATCCTTAAGTACATAAAATTTGATTGTGAAATTGTCCCGATCATTATTACTACATTAAAAAATCACTACAAACCTTAGTAGCATAAAATGATCATTTTTATTTTTTTTTTAATTTTTATTTTTACTTTATTTTGTTTTACAATACTGTATTGGATTTGCCATACACTGACATGAATCTGCCATGGGTGTACATGAGTTCCCAATCCTGAACCCCCCTCCCACCTCCCACCCCATATCATCTCTCAGGATCATCCCCGTGCACCAGCCCCAAGCATCCTGTATCCTGTATCAAACATAGACTGGCGATTCGTTTCTTACATGATAATATACATATTTCAATGCCATTCTTCCAAATAATCCCACCCTCTCCCTCTCCCACAGAGTCCAAAAGTCCGTTCTATACATCTGTGTCTCTTTTGCTGTCTCACATACAGGGTTATCATTACCATCTTTCTAAATTCCATATATATGTGTTAATATACTCCAGGTGTTTCTTGACTTCCTACTTTTGCATTCCAGTCCTCTATAATGAAAAGGACATCTTTTTTGGGTGTTAGTTCTAAAAGTTCTTGTAGGTCTTCATAAAACCGTTCAACTTCAGTTTCTTCAGTGTTACTGGTTGGGGCATAAACTTGGATAACTGTGATATTGAATGGTTTGCCTTGGAGACGAACAGAGATCATTCTGTCGTTTTTGAGATTGCATCCAAGTACTGCATTACAGACTCTTTTGTTGACCATGATGGCTACTCCATTTCTTCTGAGGGATTCCTGCCCACAGTAGTAGATATAATGGTCATCTGAGTTAAATTCACCCATTCCAGTCCATTTTAGTTCACTGATTCCTAGAATGTTGACGTTCACCCTTGCCATCACTTGTTTGACCACTTCCAATTTGCCTTGATTCATGGACCTTACATTCCAGATTCCTATGCAATATTGCTCTTTACAGCATCGGATCTTGCTTCTATCACCAGTCACATCCACAACTGGGTATTGTTTTTGCTTTGGCCCCATCCCTTCATTCTTTCTGGAGTTATTTCTCCACTGATCTCCAGTAGCATATTGGGTACCTAATGACCTGGGGAGTTCCTCTTTCAGTATCCTATCACTTTGCCTTTTCACATAGTTCATGGGGTTCTCAAGGCAAGAATACTGACATGGCTTGCCATTCCCTTCTCCAGGGGACCACATTCTGCCAGACCTCTCCACCATGACCCACCCGTCTTGGGTTGCCCCACAGGCATGGCTCGGTTTCATTGAGTTAGACAAGGCTGTGGTCCTAGTGTGATTAGATTGACTAGTTTTCTGTGAGTATGGTTTCAGTGTGTCTTCCCTCTGATGCCCTCTTGCATCACCTACCATCTTACTTGGGTTTCTCTTACCTTAGGAGTGGGGTATCTCTTCACGGCTGCTCCAGCAAAGCACTGCCACTGCTCTTTACCTTGGATGAGGGGTATCTCCTTACCACCACTGTTCCTGACCTTCAGCGTGGGATAGTTCCTCTAGGCCCTCCTGTGCCTGCTCAGCCACCACTCCTCCCTCTTCCAACAACACAAGAGAAGACTCTACATATAGACATCACCAGATGGTCAACACTGAAATCAGATTGATTATATTCTTTGCAGCCAAAGATGGAGAAGCTCTATACAGTCAACAAAAACAAGACCAGGAGCTGACTGTGACTCAGATCATGAACTCCTTATTGCCAAATTCAGACTCAAATTGAAGAAAATAGGGAAAATCACTACACCATTCAGGTATGACCTCAATCAAATCCCTTATGATTATACAGTGGAAATGAGAAATAGATTTAAGGGCATAGATGTGATAGATAGAGTGCCTGATGAACTATGGATGGAGGTTCATGACATTGTGCAGGAAACAGGGATCAAGACCATCCCCATGGAAAAGAAATGCAAAAAAGCAAAATGGCTGTGTGGGAAGGCCTTACAAGTAGCTGTGAAAAGAAGAGAAGCGAAAAGCAAAGGAGAAAAGGAAAGATATAAGCATCTGAATGCAGAGTTCCAAAGAATAGCAAGAAGAGATAAGAAAGCCTTCTTCAGTGATCAAGGGAAAGAAATAGAGTAAAACAACAGAATGGGAAAGACTAGATCTCTTTAAGAAAATTAGAGATACCAAGGAAACATTTCATGCAAAGATGGGCTCTTTAACGGACAGAAATGGTATGGACCTAACAGAAGCAGAAGATATTAAGAAGAGGTGGCAAGAATACACGAAAGAACTGTACAAAAAAGATCTTCACGACCCAGATAATCATGATGATGTGATCATTAATCTAGAGCCATACATCTTGGAATGTGAAGTCAAGTAGGCCTTAGAAAGCATCACTAGTAACAAAGCTAGTGGAGGTGATGGAATTCCAGTTAAGCTGTTTCAAATCCTGAAAGATGATTCTGCGAAAGTGCTGTACTCAATATGACAGCAAATTTGGAAAACTCAGCAGTGGCCACAGGACTGGAAAAAGTCAGTTTTCATTCCAATCCCACAGAAAGGCAATGCAAAAGAATGCTCAAACTACCACACAATTGCATCATCTCACATGCTATAAAGTAATGCTCAAAATTCTCCAAGCCAGGCTTCAGCAATACGTGAACTGTGAACTCCCTGATGTTTAAGCTGGTTTTAGAAAAGTCAGAGGAACCAGCGATCAAATTGCCAACATCCACTGGATCATGGAAAAAGCAAGAAAGTTCCAGAAAAACACCTATTTCTGCTTTATTGACTATGCCAAAGCCTTTGACTGTGTGGATCACAATAAACTGTGGAAAACTCTGAAAGAGATGGGAATACCAAACCACCTGACTTGCCTCTTGAGAAATCTGTATGCCCATCAGGAAGCAACAGATATAACTGGATATGGTACAACAGACTGGTTCCAAATAGGAAAAGGAGTATGTCAAGGCTGTATATTGTCACTCTGCTAATTTAACTTCTATCCAGAGTACATCATGAGAAACGCTGGGCTGGAAGAAGCACAAGTTGGAATCTAGATTGCTGGGACAAATAACAATAAGCTCAGATATGCAGCTGACATCACCCTTATGGCAGAAAGTGAAGAGGAACTAAAAAGCCTCTTGATGAAAGTGAAAGAGGAGAGTGAAAAAGTTGGCCTAAAGCTCAACATTCAGAAAACGAAGATCATGGCATCTGGTCCCATCACTTCATGGGAAATAGATTGGGAAAAAGTGGAAACACAAAATCACTGCAGAGGTGACTGCAGCCATGAAATTAAAAGATGCTTACTCCTTGGAAGAAAAGTTATGACCAACCTAGATATTATATTCAAAAGCAGAGACATTACTTTGTCGACTAAGTTCTGTCTAGTCAAGGCCAGTGGTCATGTATAGATGCGAGAGTTGGACTGTGAAGAAGGCTGAGCACCAAAGAATTGATGCTTTTGAACTGTGGTGTTGAAGACTCTTGAGAGTCCCTTGGACTGCAAGGAGATTCAACCAGTCCATTATGAAGGAGATCAGCCCTGGGATTTCTTTGGAAGGAATGATGCTAAAGCTGAAGCTCCAGTCCTTTGGCCACCTCATGCAACGAGTTGACTCATTGGAAAAGACTCTGATGCTGGGAGGGATTGGGGGCAGGAGGAGAAGGGGACGACCCAGGATGAGATGGCTGGATGGCATCACGGACTCGATGACCGTGAGTCTGAGTGAACTGCGGGAGATGGTGATGGACAGGGAGGCCTGGCATGCTGCGATTCATGGGGTCGCAAAGAGTCGGACACAGCTGAGTGACTGAACTGAACTGAACTGAACTGTGTTAGTATACTGTATTGGTGTTTTTCTTTCTGGCTTACTTCACTCTGTATAATAGGCTCCAGTTTCATCCACCTCATTAGAACTGATTCAAATGTATTCTTTTTAATAGCTTAGTAATACTCCATTGTGTATATATACTACAGCTTTCTTATCCATTCATCTAATGATGGACATCTAGGTTGTTTCCATGTCCTGGCTATTATAAACAGTGCTGCGATGAACATTGGGGTACACGTGTCTCTTTCAATTCTGGTTTCCTCGGTGTGCATGCCCAGCAGTGGGATTGCTGGGTCATAAGGCAGTTCTAATTGCAATTTTTTAAGGAATATCCACACTGTTCTCCATAGTGGCTGTACTAGTTTGCATTCCCACCAACAGTGTAAGAGGGTTCCCTTTTCTCCACACCCTCTCCAGCATTTATTGCTTGTAGACTTTTGCAGTGCAGCCATTCTGACTGGTGTGAAATGGTACCTCATTGTAGTTTTGATTTGCATTTCTCTGATAATGAGTGATGTTGAACATCTTTTCATGTGTTTGTTACCCATCCATATGTCTTCGTTGGAGAAATGTCTATTTAGTTCTTTGGCCCATTTTTTGATTGGGTTGTTTATTTTTCTGGAATTGAGCTGCATGAGTTGCTTGTATATTTTTGAGATTATTTGTTTGTCAGTTGCTTCATTTGCTATTATTTTCTCCCATTCAGAAGGCTGTCTTTTCACCTTGCTTATAGTTTCCTTTGTTTTGCAGAAGCTTTTAATTTTAATTAGATTCCATTTGTTTATTTTTGCTTTTATTTCCAGTATTCTGGGAGGTGGATCATAGAGGATCCTGCTGTGATTTATGTCTGAGAGTGTTTTGCCTATGTTCTCCTCTAGGAGTTTTATAGTTTCTGGTCTTATGTTTAGATCTTTAATCCGTTTTGAGTTTATTTTTGTGTATGGTGTTAGATAATGATCTAGTTTCATTCTTTTACAAGTGGTTGACTAGTTTTCCCAGCACCACTTGTTAAAGAGACTGTCTTTAATCCATTATATATTCTTGCCTCCTTTGTCGAAGATAAGGTGTCCATAGGTGTGTGGATTTACCTCTGGGCTTTCTATTTTGTTCCATTGATCTTATTTCTGTCTTTGTGCCAGTACCATACTGTCTTCATGACTGTGGCTTTGTAGTAGAGCCTGAAGTCAGGCAGGTTGATTCCTCCAGTTGCATCTTCTTTCTCAAGATTGCTTTGGCTATTCAAGGTTTTTTGTATTTCCATACACATTGTGAAATTATTTGTTCTAGTTCTGTGAAAAATACTGCTGGTAGCTTGATAGGGATTGCATTGAATCTGTAGATTGCTTTGGGTAGTATACTCATTTTCACTATATTGATTCTTCTGATCCATGAACATGGTATATTTCTCCATCTATTAGTGTCGTCTTTGATTTCTTTCATCAGTGTTTTATAGTTTTCTATATATAGGTCTTTAGTTTCTTTAGGTAGATATATTCCTAAGTATTTTATTCTTTTTGTTGCAATGGTGAATGGAATTGTTTCCTTAATTTCTTTTTCTACTTTCTCATTATTAGTGTATAGGAATGCAAGGGATTTCTGGGTGTTGATTTTATATCCTGCAACTTTACTATATTCATTGATTAGCTCTAGTAATTTTCTGGTGGAGTCTTTAGGGTTTTCTAAGTAGAGGATCATGTCATCTGCAAACAGTGAGGGTTTTACTTCTTCTTTTCCAATTGGATTCCTTTTATTTCTTTTTCTGCTCTGATTGCTATGGCCAAAACTTCCAGAACTATGTTGAATAGTAGCTGTGAAAGTGGAGACCCTTGTCTTGTTCCTGACTTTAGGGGAAATGCTTTCAATTTTCAGCACTGAGGATAATGTTTGCTGTGGGTTTGTCATATATAGCTTTTATAATAAAATGATCATTTTTAGAATGACCACAGAAACTGTGGGTCATGCATTCATGTAGAGTACAGTTTGTTTCTGCCCTTTGATATTTTGGTCTTAGCTGAGGGAGATTCAAAGATCTGAGGCTGTGGACCCACTTCCTAGATGTCTTCTTTACATATATGTGTGGCACTCTGAAATGGATGGCTAGAAAGCCAGTGTCAGGTGAGATAGTTGGCTGAGCACATCCACACATCAGCTTTCCATAGTCAGACTTCTCATACTGCTGACCATTGTCTCAACAAATAAGTCAGAACACTCAAAGCCTTTTATGATCTGGTCTCAAAAGTCTCCAAACATCACTTAAACTACATATTCTTGGTTCCAGCAGTCACAGCTTCACCCAGATACAAGGGGAGTGGACATAGATCCCATATCTCAAACAAATAATTGTCAAACATTTAAGCTGCCATGGAAATACTTTATAAAAATTTCAACATTTTCTCCACCAAAAGAACTTCTAGATTTCCTCTCTCTGATTCACCTGAAATAAAGTGAAGTGGCATGATAGAATGATTTGGAGCAACTTGAAATACAAACTCTCAGAGAAAAGTGACGGAGACTGAGGGTTGAAGCTTGAGAGAAAATTGGGTGAGCTTTGGTGAGGGAGTTACTATCTTCATTTTTGCTGAAAAGAGAAAAATAAACAAATATAAGCTATGAGACTTGGTTGAGAAATGAAGAAGGGACCTTATAACATGTAAGATCTGATCAAAGTTCCGTCTATTACTGGAATTAATCAGACTGATTGCCAGAATATATTAGTAAAGAGCATGCACTTCCCTGGATTAGAAATTCATATCTGGGGGTAACAGACTAATCCGTCGTAGGATATGAATGAATCAACTCCTCAGGTGGATATACACATTTGTGTCCTCCTTCAATGGTAGTCCATTCATCTACTCACACAGTCCTTCAACAAACAAGTACTGAGTACTTCCTGTACTGTATTGTTTGTTGACACCACATGTATAAATGGCATCATTGGTCTCTGCTCTTAGACAACTCAGTCTAGAGCAATTTTCATACATTCACTTTCTCAGCTTCTTTTTTAAAGCAACTCTGTCACAGCAGAAGTTTAAAATCTAGATATATCACTAAGATGTTAGTGAAATAAGAAACACCCAAAGAACTAAAAGTCACTAAGCAGTGTATTAATGAGTCATGAAATAAATAGTATGCATAGGAGATAATTTCAGACTATATAGGGATCACTATAGAACTAGACAAACTAAAGATGGCTTCATGGAGTTGTTCTAGAGATATGTCCTCTAAAAAGAGATAACTAACTGTTTCCCTGATGGCTCAGAGGATAGTCTGCCTGCAATGTTGCAGACCTGGGTTCAATCCCTGGGTAGGGAAGATCTCCTGGAGAAGGAAATGGCAGCCCACTCTGGTATTCTTGCCTGGAAAATTCCGTGGATGTAGGAGCCTGGGGGGCTACAGTCCATGGGGTCACAAAGAGTCAGACACCACTGAGCAACTAAGTTTACTTTAACAACCAAATACTGAGATTTATTTGTACCAGGGCTTCCCAGGTGATGCTATAGTGGTAAAGAATCTGCCTGCCAATGCAGGTGACATCAGAGATGCCGGTTTGATCCCTGGGTCAGAAAGATCCCCTGGAGAAGGTCATGGAAACCCACTCCAGCATTCTTGCCTGGAGAGTTCCATGGACAGAGAAGCCAGGTGGGCTACAGTCCATAAGGTCACAAAGAGTCAGACATGACTGAAGTAACTTAGCACACATGCATACATTTTTGAAGGTATGTGAAGATTAAGAATTTCTATATAAAAAATAAAGTACAGAAAACATTCTATGCTTTTAAATTTATCCAAACCAAACTATATTTAGCTTCCAGCCTCCATTGGCCAAGTCTGGTGAAAATAACAACATCAATAACTATTTTGTAATTTACCACTACATTTCATTCCCCTACACACCTCTCCCTCTTTCTCTCTTTGCCCACACCCCATTCTTCTCATTCATTTATTTTATACTATATCAAGATATCAGATCTTACAAAGGCCAAGAAAAAATAGAGGAAATTCCTAACCAATGGTCACTCTTGGCCATTGTAAAGCACTGTCCTTGTTAACACAGTTCATTCAGAGGTGGACAATGTTGCTATTGGTTCAAATCCATGTTGTCAAAATTGTTTCTGTGGACTTTCTCCTAGTCTGCCAAGTCAACATTGGGTTCGCTGCCCAACTTCTTGGGTACTTTCACAAAGAAACCTAGGGTAAACTTTCCTCTGGGGTAAGAAGGCCTAGAACACATGAAAACATAAAGCTGACCCTCCTGTCCAGTAAGGACTGGAAAAATTTTTTAAAACACGATTTTTTATTCTGTTGTTGGTAAATCCTTTCCAGCAAAAAAAAAATTCTAAGAACAAGGGAATAAAATTATTAATATATTGTCATGCCACAAGTGATAACTGCACTTTCTCTTATTTAAAGGTTACTAACTTATAGCAAAAACTACATTGGTAAAAGAGAAGATTAAAGCACATGATTTTTTTTTTCTACACCAGCACACGAATTTGAATACCTATTAGCTGCCCAAATATGAGAAAAAATGTGTAAATGGCCTTGGTAACAAGAAAATGAAAAGGCATTTCTGTTTAGCTTTACATCTAACATATTTAGAATCAATCATTTTTGCTCTAATTCTGCCATCACTTTTACAGTACTTGATATTCATTGTAACTTATCCAATCATAAGAAATTCATTTGACCTTTGGAGATTATAGACTGAATATTGTCATACAATTTGTATATCTTTGAGGATCAATTGCTCACCAATACTATGAGCTTTATTCCTACTTTGAAAACTCAGCTGAAACAATGGTTTTTCATAACAATAGTTTTTCAATGACAAGCACACAGCAGTAATCCTGGGTTGTTTTTTTTTTCCTCCCTCTTTGCCCTTTTGATGGAGGCACTTTCAAGGCAGCATCTCAATATCAGAGATTTCCATTGTTAACATGTTACTTTAATCTGTCTTCTAGCTATACCACCAACTGAGGAATATTAACCATATTTTACATTTCAGTAGTCAATCTGCCCATTCTATTTATTTTGTGAATGAAATAGCTAGATGTAATTCTTAGCAGATCATACTAACAAATGGTGTCATTATCAGTATAAATCTAATAACACTGCATTTAAATATGATTTCTCCGTTGAGAGCCTCATTTTAGAGGAAGTTAAAATTACTCCCATCAGGGATATAACAGAGTTAAGGGTTTTGTCCAACACACTAAGCTATTAAGATAATCAGAAAACTTTTTTCCTAGGTTTCAATCTTTATGACCACATTCATCCCTACTCTTCACTAAGTACTATCTATAATTTAATAGACTCTGCACATTTTAACTACATCTACCAAAACAAGCTGCAAACACCTATGGATTTGTGAAACATTATTGCTCAAAAACTCTTTGGCAGTTTTGAAACTTGGTTGCACATTGGAGTCACCCAGGGAGCTCTAAAATATGCTGTTGTCTCGGTCACGCCCCAGAGACTGTAATTTAATTGGTATAAGGCCTGAGCATCAGTATTTTTAAAAGCTCCCCAGCTGATTCTAATACACAGACAAAACTGAGAACCACTGTTCAAACCTTTGTTTTACGGATAAGACAATTACCCCTATCAGTGACACATATAAATTTGATGTTAGAGCTAAAGCTAAAACTCCAGTTTTCAGAATTTCAATTAATAACTCTTTTCATTAGCTCAAGGCTTTTCAATAGTGTTTCTCTGGGACTAGGGTTCCTCAGAAATACTGCTGCTGCTGCTGCTGCTGCTAAGTCACTTCAGTCGTGTCCGACTCCGTGTGACCCCCATAGACGGCAGCCCACCAGGCTCCCCCGTTCCTGGGATTCTCCAGGCAAGAACACTGGAGTGGGTTGCCATTTCCTTCTCCAATGCATGAAAGTGAAAGTGAAGCTGCTCAATCGTGTCCGACCTCAGCAACCCCAAGGACCGCAGCCTTCCAGGCTGCTCCCTCCATGGGATTTTCCAGGCAAGAGTACTGGAGTCGGGTTCCATTGCCTTCTCTGCAGGGGCCGTGAAAATGATAAGAGATGAAAGAGGAGAGGTCTGATCCCACTTCAGTTGAGTTCAATCACTCAGTCATGTCCGACTCTTTGCAACCCCTTGGACTGCATCACACTAGGCTTCCCTGTCCATCACCAACTCCCAGAAACTGCTCAAACTCATGTCCATCGAGTTGGTGATGTCATCCAATCATCTAATCGTCTGTCATCCCCTTCTCCTCCTGCTTTCAATCTTTCCCAGCATCAGGTCTTTCCCTAATAAAAAGCTTAATTTATATTTTTTAATATGTTGGACTCAGTTGCAAGATTTTTTCTAGGGGAAGAAAAAGAAAAAACAGAGGGAAAAAATATATACTTGCCTAAAGTAAAAATAAGTTTTAAACTGTAGCAAGCAGACAGCATATATATATGCCAGAGAGCAGCATCTCAGAAAAAGAGACAGAGAGAAAGGGATAGAAGGAGAGAGAGAGGAGAAAAGGAGGGAGGAAAGAGTGCTTGCTTCAGCAACACATATGCTAAAATTGGAATGATACAGAGAAGACCAGCATGGTCCCTACACAAGGATGAATTCACAAAAAAATTCATAGAATTCACAAAATGCTCCATTAAAAACAAAAGAAGGGAAACTTATGACCTTTTAGATAACCTGAGGCCAGTGGTAAAGCTATTTATATATATATCAAAATGTAAATCTGGGGATTTTATTAGTTTAAATTTAACACAATGAAGAGTCCTTAAGCCAGAAAGTAACTACTTTTAACATCCCAATGTGTATTTTATAATTCTTAAGGAGAAATGTGTCCTTCCATGGTATGAAGTGGGTTGAGGACGCCTCTGAAGAGCCTAGTTTAGAGAAGAGACGTGGACTTTTCATTAAGCAAACAAGAAAGAGAATTGGACAAGGTGAAAGGTCAAGAGAGGAGGCCAAAAAGATCTTAAGGACAAAGACAGGAAAACTGGATAGAAAACGCTACAATAGGAACTCTGGTTCCTGATAGAAACTAGGCTCACACTTACTTTATAGGCTAAATGAAAAAGGCAAACAACTTGAGAAGAAGAGAAAGTGAAGAACAGCTGTTCCATCATCATCTCTGCATAGAACACCTCCACATCCATTTTATCCTCAGAGAAGGCTGGAGCAGTGAAGTTAAACTACAGTGCTGAACTTGGCTATCCATTAGCTAGGATATCAGCTAAGACTCAGTCAACATCTATCAAAATCTTGGAGGTTGATGCTTAACATTTATCTCTTTAGTTTTATTTATTCATATTACTGCCTTAGGGTCCAGCAATTATCCATTCTTTTATTTTGATTTTGATAGATGTATATTCCCCATTACTCATAACATATGAAATAGAATCTCATTGATATGTTTTGTTACTAACTGGAAATTATAATTTATAATAAGAATAGTAGTCATATATTGATCACCTTCCATGTGCCAAACAACATGAGTATCACCCTATAAAGATCACCCTTAATCATCACAAAAACACTATGAAGTTAATGTTGCTGTCTTCTTCTCATGGTGAACCCTGGGCTCAATAAGGTTATATTGTCCAAAATGAAACAATTTTTAATTTATTTTTGTCAAGATTTCCAAAGTCTGTGTTCTTTCCACTGCTTTACTATGCTGTTTCATTCTCTCCACTGACCCCTAAATCAAATGGAAATGCCCCCATGCTTCTAAAACATGTAGGCTTGCAATATTAAGCATATTTGAACTACTTTTTTCCATTAATGGCACTCCATTTCCCTTTCTATTCAGAAACCCCTGGGAAACTACTACTTTACCATGAGTTGCAGATTAAAGGAAAATTAAAAAGTAATTATAAAAAGCATTTCATGACATAGAAGGACAATTATTTCTGAATGAGACCTTATAAAATTTCATCAAATTTTATGAGCTGTAAGCATTGTATTATATATTAATGAATCCAGAAGGCTATATAACATATAATACTTAATCTTCTGCTTATCTACCTTATTGCAGACAATTAAAGACACTATTTTTGAAAATCCTTTTTTTTTCTTTCCTGTAACAGAATATCTAGTAAAAATTTGACATTGTTATCAATCTGAGTTTAAAATGCTAAATGGTTTCCTGTTAGAATTCATAAAAATATAAGATACAGGACCCTTTTTTACCCCATTTACAAGGATGCATATCTTAACTCATCTTCTCTAAATCTATCACAGTATAAATCTAACTCACATCATACTAAAGTATGATTTTGCTTGATGATTTTGTATTACAAACTCTACACACAGAGTTTTCTTAATGACTGACACTTAGTTGCAATATAATAAATACTCAGCTTCCCAAGAGTGACTTCATTTCCAATTCTGTCTTCTTCCATATTTAAATCCTGTACCATCCATCTCTGCTTGCTGGAAAAGACAGTTAAAAGTTCAGTTCAGTTCAGTCACTCTGTCTTGTCTGACTCTTTGTGACCCCATGAACTGCAGCACGCCAGGCATCCCTGTCCATCACCAACTCCCGGAGTCCACCCAAACTCATGTCCATCGAGTCGGTGATGACATCCAGCCATCTCATCCTCTGTCGTCCCCTTCTCCTCCTGCCCCCAATCCCTCCCAGCATCAGGGTCTTTTCCAATGAGTCAACACTTTGCATGAGGTGGCCAAAGTATGGGAGTTTCAGCTTCAGCATCAGTCCTTCCAATGAACACCCAGGACTGATCTCTTAGGATGGACTGGTTGGATCTCCTTACAGTCCAAGGGACTCTCAAGAGTCTTCTCCAATGCTACAGTTCAAAAGCATCCATTCTTTGGCACTCAGCTTTCTTCACAGTCCAAATCTCACATCCATACATGACTACTGGAAAACCATACTCTTGACTAGACAGACCTTTGTTGGAAAAGTAATATCTCTGCTTTTTAATATGCTATCTAGGTTGGTCACAACTTTCCTTCCAAGGAGTAAGTGTCTTTTAATTTCATGGCTGCAATCACCACCTGCAGTGATTTTGGAGCCCCCCAAAATAAAGTCTGACACTGTTTCCACTGTTTCCTCATCTATTTCCCATGAAGTGATGGGACCAGATGCCATGATCTTCATTTTCTGAATGTTGAGCTTTAAGCCAACTTTTTCACTCTCCTCTTTCACTTTCATCAAGAGGCTTTTTAGTTCCTCTTCACTTTCTGCCATAAGGGTGGTGTCATCTGCATATCTGAGGTTATTGATATTTTTCAGTATCAATAGCAATCTTGATTCCAGCTTGTGTTTCTTCCAGCCCAGCGTTTCTCATGATGTACTCTGCATATAAGTTAAATAAGCAGGGTGACAATATACAGCCTTGACGTACTCATTTTCCTATTTGGAACCAGTCTGTTGTTCCATGTCCAGTTCCAACTGTTGCTTCCTGACCTGCATATAGGTTTCTCAAAAGGCAGTTCAGGTGGTCTGGTATTCCCATCTCTTTCAGAGTTGTCCACAGTTTATTGTGATCCACACAGTCAAAGGCTTTGGCATAGTCAATAAAGCCGAAATAGATGTTTTTCTGGAACTCTCTTCCTTTTTCTATGATCCAGCGGATGTTACTGAGTACTTAATATATCCTAGATATTTTAATTATTTTAAATAAAAAAAATCTCTATTTATCCTTATGAAAGATCTATAAAGGGAATACAAATATTACCCCCATTTTACAGGTAAGAAAACTGAGTTTAAATAATGTACTCAAATTTATTCATTTAACAAGCATAGAACATGGAGTCAAGTCTAAGTAGTCTAACTTGAGAGCTTTTTAACTACTTAGCTATTTTTTACCATATAGCTTTCACTCCATTTAGACCCTTCTGTGAGTTTGCCTTAAGTTACTATAATTTGTTGCCTGCACAAACTCAGAAAATCCAAGAGAGCACCTCTGTCCCTTTTATTCCTTTTATCATCTTACTATTTCCTATAAGACCTTGAACAAAATAGGTGCCCAATAAGCTGAATTAAATTATTAAAATAAATTGATCTAATTAGATGAATCATTTATTCATTCCATAATTATTATTAAACATGTCTCTGTACCACTTACTGTGATACATGATAGAAAGCGAATGGTCAACAATGTAGGTAAGGGTCTTCTTTACTTTCCTGTAGAAAACAATTCTACTTAGCTTTTTTGATGGTACCCTTCCAGTTGTCAGTGAAAGAAACTCAACCAAAACTAGTTTGAGTTAAAAGGTAACTTAATGACTTAACACTCTCGAGAAATCTAAGAAGTGACTGACTTCAAACACAATTAGATCTAGGTTTTAGAAATGCCATAAGAAATTTCTCTCTCTCAGTTCTGTTCCCCTCATTGTTTTATCCTTAGACAGAGCTCTTTCCATGTGATGGTAACAAGAGCTCCCCGGGCCTCCAACTTATAATATATCCTAAGGGGTAAGAAAGTACTTTTCCTTAAAGTTCCAGCAAACACTTTTGGTGGAGTTCTCATTGGCCATGCTTGGGTCATACATTCATCTCTAAGACAATCAAAATGGCCAGACTAATTGGCCTTGCCTTGGTAATGTGCTCATAGCTCACTGTGGTGGGAGAGGGGGAGTGAACACTAGAAAAAGGGAAGCTTGCCAATAAACCACATACTTACTGCTATTAAGGAAATAAGAACGTTTACTCCTTCATAAACTCACTGGGCAAGAAACAGTTCTTGTTTCTTTCAAAGAAATTACCCTTCATATAATGATTTCCACCACCAAGAAAGATTTTTTTAAAAAACCTTAGTTTAAATCATTGTGTGGTATTAGTGACTCTACTAAATTTACCCATTATATTCAACCCATTAGTTTTAAAAAAGTGACAAACTCACCACAAAAAGCAACAACCTAGTAGTAAGATTCTAAACAGGTGTATGCACTAAAATAGCTGCAATTGAAAGATATTTTTATTTTAAAAATCCAAATATGAACAAACACTTAATTGCTTCTTCTAGATTATTGGAATTATAATCTCTTCAACCCACACCAGATGCACAGAAAACCATTCCTAAGCTCAGTTTAAACAATCTTTATTAGCATAGCAGCAGTGATCTCAAAAGCACTTAATAAGGACTGTCACAAGTTGGTTCATCAAAAATGAATTCAAAGTCAAAGTGATTCACATAATAAAATTCTGAAAAACAAAACTGCACCAAATACAGCTCTAATATGTAAAACATACTGGTCAAATCTGAAATTAACAGGAAGGTCAGGGAATGGAAAGCAAATAGGAATAACTGAAATACTCTTTAAATTCTTTCACTGTGGGGGACTGAATATATAAGCAGTGAAAAACATCTAGTTGATTATGGGAACATGGAGCAATCAAAGTGTTTTTGTTTTGTTTTGTTTTGTTTTAAAGAAAGAGCAAGAAACCAAGGCAGCTAAAGGGAATAACTTGGAAACAGATAAGGAATAAAAATAAGAAAGCAGCTGACAAACTGAAAGAGGTGACTGAGGAATCCTTAGGGGACAATGAAAGAAAGTGGGATTTAACAAAATGTAGGAACAGACTTTCAGCTATAATCAAAAATCTCATGAGATATTAACAATGACTTTATTAGTTAAAATCAGAACTAGATGTAGCTAATATCATTTCTGATATTGATTAGATAGCATCAATCCATAAGGAAAAAAATCCATCAAGTATTATTAGAGAAAAATATAAGGGTACCAAATTATATATGCATACTGCATAAACTAGGCTAAGTATACAGCAATAAAAAGGGGGAGTTTGAGATACTCAAATCAATAGGCAATTCAGTAAATAAAATTGATGGGAGCCTCTTTTTTCCAAGGGATTTGAGAGTATTGTGTCAGACAAGAAGGTCTCCTCAGGACAGTGAGCTCATGTAAAAGAAAGAAATTTTCACTAAAATGCTAGTAAAGGAATGGAGACCCAGATTAGACTTCTCCTTAGCATATCACCCTTTTTTTTTTTTTAAGTATGACAGGAAGAATTTTACATGTTCATCAAAGAACATTTCATTTTCTCTAAAGCACATAGCAAGACAACACTTTGCAATCAGGTGGGGACATGTGAATGAATTCTGAGCAGCAGAATGTGGGAAGAAGTGATAAATAATACTTTCATGCCTGGCCCTGAAGTCCCTTGAGCCATCCTTCAAGTTCTTTCCTCCTTTGTCCAAGGAGATGATAGAGTCACTACATAAAAGAGGGCTGGTGCCCTGAGAACTGCATGGAGAAAAGCCTCCTTGTGGACCCAAGGGCATCTATGACTTAAATATTAAATAAGAAATAAAAATATCAGCTGATATCCACCCATCCTGGTTCACACACAAACATTCATCCAAACTTACTGAAGAAAATTGAATTGTTTACATTGTAAAACCAGATGAGTTTTTAAAATGAAAGTTAAAAATAGATAAGAAGGTAGAGTCCTGCAGTACAACTAAAGGACAGGGATAGATGAAGTGGAACAATTAGTGAATTCACATTATTTGAAGTGGCAAAGGGGTGTTTAAGAGAAAGGATGTCTAATATAAACTTGAATTATATGCTGTGCTTTGCTGCACTGCACATTAATCCCCTTCTTGGATACCAAATCTTGTGTAAACCTTGCTAAGTTCAAAGCCTTAAAAAATATTATCTTGATAGTGAAAGAGTGGTATCCAGGTAGTGTCAGAGGAGTGTGCACAGGAGATGGAACAGAGTGAAGATTAAGAATTAAGTAACAGCAGCTTCCTCACCCATTCTGTGAGAACAGCATCACCCTAAAACCAAAGCCAAATAAAGATATTACCAGAATGAGAAAACCTATAGATCAATAACTCTCATGAATATAGTTGCAAAAATCAACAAAACATTAGAAAATCAAATGGCCAAGTAGGATTTATGTCAGGTAACAGTATTGGCAAAACTGGATATTCTTTCACATGCAAAAGAATGAAATTCAACCTCTATCTTACATCACTCACAAAACATTAGCTGGAAATAGATTAAAGAATTAAATGTAAAACATAAAACTGTAAAATTCCTAGAAAAAAAAAAACAGAAGAAATTCTCCTTGATATTAGTCTGGGCAACAATTTTTCTTGGATATGACACAAAAAATAAAGGCAATAAAAGCAAAAATAAGCAAGTGGAAATACGTAAAGCTAAAAAGCTTTTGTTCACCAAAGGAAACCATCAACAAAACCAAAGTAAACCTATGGAATGGGAGAAAACATTTCTGAACTATATTATCTAATAAGACATTAATATATAAAGTATATAAAGAAATAATACAAGTTAATAGCAATGATACTAATAATATGAGTAGAAAATGGACAGAAGACCTCAATAGACATTTTTCCGAAAAAGACACACAAAATGGCCAACAGGTACACAAGAAGACGCACGGCATCACTAGTCATCAGGGAAAGATGAAACGAAATATCCTTGAGGCATCACTTTCTGCCTGTGAGAATGGCATCATCAAGCATCAAGAAACAGTGGATAGGGACTTACACGGTGGTCCAGTGGTGAAGAATCCACCTTGCAATGCAGGGGATACAGGTTCAATTCCTGGTCAGGGAAATAAGATCCCATATGCCATGGGAGAACTAAGACCACGAGCTACAACTACTGAGTCCATGCGCCACAACTAGAGAGTCTGTGCACCGCAACGAAAGATCCTGCCTGCTGCAACAAGATGCGAAGCAGCCAAATTGAAAAAAAAAAAAAAAAAAACAGACAAGGGATACATGCTGGTGGGAGTGTGAAGTAAAGGAAATCCTAGTGTCTTGCTGGTGGGGATGTAACTAGTACAGCCACTGTGGAAAACAGTATGGGATTGCCTCAAAAAATTAAAACTAGAATTGCCGTGTTGTTGCTGTTCAGTCACTAAGGCAGGCCCAACTCTGTGATCCCATGGACTGCAACACACCAGGCTTCCCTGTTCTTCACTATCTCCCAATGAAGTGAAGTGAAAGTCGCTCAGTAGTGTCCAACTCTTTGCAACCCTACTATCTCCCAGAGTTTGCTCAAACTCATGCCTATTGAGTCGGTAATGCTGTCCAACCATCTCCTCCTCTGTCACCCCCTTCTCCTCTTGCCCGTAATTTTTCCCAGCATCAGGGTCTTTTCCAGTGAGTTGGCTCTTTGCATGTGGTGGCCGAAGTACTGGAGCTTCAGTTTCAGCATCAGTCCTTCCAATGAATGAATACTCAGGGTTGCTTTCCTTTAGGATTGATTGTTTTGATCTCCTTGCTGTCCAGGGGACTCTCAAGAGTCTTTTCCAGCACCACAGTTCAAAAACATCAGTTTTTTCTATGCTCAGCTTTCTTTATAGTCCCACTCTCACATCCATATGTGACTACTGGTAAAACCATCACTTTGATTATTCAGACCTTTGTTGGCAAAGTGATATCTCTGCTGTTTAATACACTGTCTAGGTTTGTCATAGTTTTCTTTCCAAGGAGCAAGCGTCTTTTAATTTCATGGCTACAGTCACCGTCTGCAGTCATTTTGCAGTCCAGAAAATAAAATCTGTCATTGTTTCCACTTCTTTTCATTCTATTTGCCATGAAATGATGAGACCAGAGGCCATTATCTTAGTTTTTTGAATGTTGAACTTTATTCCACCTTTTTCACTCTCCTCTTTCACCCCGTGATAGTATGAAAAGAATTTCCATATGATCCAACAATTCCACTTCTGGGTATATATATATATAAAGGAAATTATTATCTTAAAGAGATATATGGACTCCCATATTTGATGCAGCAATAGTCACAGTATGGAAACAGCCTGTTTGCCAATGGATGAATGGAACAAGAAACCATGGATACAAAACAGAATATTATTCAGCCTTGAAAAAGAAGAAAATTCTGTTATCAGTGATGACATGGATGAGCCTAGAGGAAATTATGCTAAGTGAAATAAATCAGGCAAGTAAAGAAAAACAAATACTGCGTGGTATCACTTATGTGTAGAATCTTTAAAAATAAAAAAATAAAAATAGTGTACTCATAGAAACAGAGAACAAAACTGTGATTGCCAAGAACTGGAGTTGGGGAAAATAGGGAGAGTTTGGTAAAGGTTACCAACTTTTAGTTACAAGATGAATAAGGTCTGAGGATCTAATATATGACATGGTAACTACAGATGATAACACTGTATCATTGAAATTTGCTAAGAGAGTACAACTTCAGTGCTTTCAAAAAAAAAAAAAGTAGAAGATGCTTCATTTTGCATTCATTGTAAAAAAAATTGAGAAAAAACATAAAAATTATCTAAAAATATTGACAGCCCATAATCCCAACACTCAGAGTACCACTAGTATCATTTTAACAATTATAATTTAATGTTAATAACTGATACTAACTTCTATATCCTTATTTTTACTACTTAAACATTTATCATTGGCCTTATCCTATGTCTGGAAAACCTCTTTGTTAAAAGTTATTTTACAGTGAATATGCCATACCTGTAAATACCATAAGTTACATAATCATTCCCCTAAATGGGAACATTTCAGTTGTCCTAATTTGGTTAAGTAGCATTGCAATAAAAAATTATGCATATATACTTTTCTATAGTTAACATAAATGTCTAGAAGATGAATTCTTAAGTCATGGTGAATCATATAAAATGAAGACTGAAGACACACACTGAATTAGAGAACTCTAGTAACTTTTTGGAGAAGGCAATGGCACCTCACTCCAGTACTCTTGCCTGGAAAATCCCATGGAGGGAGCAGCCTGGTAGGCTGCAGTCCATGGGGTCGCTGAGGGTCGGACGCGACTGAGCAACTTCACTTTCACTTTTCACTTTCACGCATTGGAGAAGGAAATGGCAACCCACTCTAGTGTTCTTGCCTGGAGAATCCCAGGGACAGGGGAGCCTGGTGTGCTGCCGTCTATGGGGTCACCCAGAGTCGGACATGACTGAAGTGACTTAGCAGCAGCAGCAGCAGTAATTTGGAGATATCTTTTTCTAGCTGTAATTTACAGCTTTCTCAGAGAAGCTACATAAGTACTGCTAAAATTAGTGGTGGGATGAAGGTACTGATGCACTGTAAATTACTATTATATTTAAGTAGATTGAAATTATTTCTTAAATCTGATGAGAAGAGTCATAAAGTTTGGTTCTTTATCCAGTGGAATAGATTTTTGAGCTCCTGTATTATTTGGAATGATCGATTTTAAGTACTTGGCTTGACTCACCCCTACATGCATGTTTCAAGTGCCTAAGATGGCACAATTCTGATGCTTTCCTAACTGAGAAAAAGGCTATATTTCTCAGGCCAAAGGGATACTGAAAAGTTGTCTTAGCAAAAGATAAAGAACAAGAATACATGTTTTTCCTAAATTCCTTATTCTGAACCTGCCTCCTTATGATAACAACTAGTTTTACCTGAGGAACTCCCTATCTCCAACTTTTCCTTCTACTTGAAATCCAGCCACATTCCAATTTGCTAATAACTGAAAAATCAATTGCCTCAGAGGCTTGACTAAATATCTTTTCAAATGGCACATTACAAGATGGCAAAAGCTATGTTACAAATCAAAGCAAAGAAACTGCTGAGGCTGTTAGAATATAAGATGATAGATCGATGTGTGATCGTTCCAGCTAAACATCAACTCTTGAGTTAACTTTAGTAGTTTTAGCTTACTATATTCTGAGAAAAAAAGAGACAGAATTTAACTAACCGCATTTTTAAAATACACACTACAAGCACATGGAACGCTGCTCAATGTTATATGGCAGCCTAAATGGGAGGGGAGTTTAGGAGAGAATGGATACATATGTATGTAAGGCTGAGTCCCTTTGCTGTTCACCTGAAACTATTACAACATTGTTAATCAGCTATATCTCAATATAAAATAAAAAGTTAAAAACAGATAATGATATATTGTTCACAATATTAGTGACAGCAATATATTGCAAAATTTTATTATTTTTTTTTAATTTATTGCTTAAAAATTTTAATATTGTTTATTTTACCTTTAGTTTTCAAATATATGTTTTAGCAATTTTACAATGGACATGACAGTATTCATTCTTTTATGTATACAAATTTTTAAGTGATATACATAACCTAGGAGGCCATGCTCAAATTTTATTTTTAGTGTTGGGGTGTCTAGAGTATAAATATACTATACCTCAATAAAAATTAATTTTAAACAAAGAAAATACATAAATTAAATTAAATACATACTACAACAACATAATTTTTAAACCACAGTACTCTCTTGAAAAAAAAAATAGAGCTTTGAAAACAAAGTAGAAGTGAAGAAATACAAATGCATACAAAAATTTAGTATATGATAAAGTTGAGGCAATGACATTATTCCATAAAGGATATTGTAAAGTTGGATAGCTATTTGGGGGGGAAATTGCATCCATACTAACACTTTATTTCAGTAAACATTTCACAATATTAATACTTAAATGGAAAATGAAACCAGTTCAGAAGAAAATGTGGGAGAAAACTTTCATAATCCAGCATTAGAAGCTTTTCTAAGTATGAAAAAACAGAAAAAAGTAGAAAAGATGGATAAATTGGACATCGTTTTAAAAAATAAAATTTATATGACCAAAAATCCCTCATACCAATAGTTATAACAAAAATAACAAAATAAGAAAGTAAATACTCTTTCTTAAGATGACTCTTAGAAATGTGGAAAGATGCTGATTAAGGAAAAGGAATTTAAATTTTTGAACTTAACTCCAGGATTTATCATCATTCACAAATAATTAAAAGATGGGTATTTAGAAATGACAATGTCTGCTATAATAGTTGCAATTTGACGTTTGATTGGCGCTTCCCCAGTGGCTCAGTGGTAAAGAATCCACCTGCAATGCTAGAGACATGGGTTTGATCCCTGAGTCAAGAAGATTACCTGGTGAAGGAAATGGCTACCTATTCCAGTATTCTTGCCTGAAGAATCCCATGAATAGTGAGCCCGGTGGGCTCTAGTTTATAGGGTTGCAAAGAATCAGACACAATAGAAATGACAGCATGCACTCACACACGATTATGTTTAATTAGTCTTCAGGTGACTTTCCACCACTGTTTACTGCACCATTGAGTTTGTTAGACCACTTGTACTGAACATAACTGAAAAGGGAAAAATGGAAAATATTGCCAGCTTTGGAGAAGAAGAAACAATATGGCTAGATTTTGTTATTGTTTGTGCTTTTTTAAAGTTGCGTTTTGGCAGAAGGAGATTGCCACCTTTTAAAAAATATATCATTAACAAATTCTGAAAAGTATGAAATGCATAATAATAATCACTCATAATCATACCTAAAGATGGACACACTGAGGACTTTAATTTCCCTCTCCACTTCCTCTAATAAATATACATTCCTTTAGGACACACACACATACCATACAGACTGTATATACTGTGTATACAGAATATAATATACAATGTAATACAGCAGAATTTTCTAATCTGTATTTTTCATTGAACATATTATAAGCTGGGGAAAGAGGTTTAAATACTTTGAAGAAAATATAAGGATATTTTCACACATGAAATAGCAGTTCGTATAAGAATGGGGGATTGGGGGAAGAGGGTTGAATTTTAATTTCTTCATAGCAATGTATATGTGTCTATTAGAGAAACCTGTATTTTCTGTCCTCTTGTTTTCTTTCCACAGAGAAAGGCTTCCTGCCTGAATACCACTTCCCATTTCTTTTTCATGTGAGATGGAGTGACTTATCTACTGAGATGGAGTAATTAGTGAGTTTAAAAACAACTTGTCCATGGGCAGCTGTGCTCTTTCAGGGTTCTCTGCTTCCATTCAGGAAGCATTCATTCTGTTTACCTTCTGCATTGAAAAATTACTGCCCCAATGGTAAGACCTGTGCCTACACATGCTGCTCTGTACCTACCTGAGTGGGTAAATTTAATCCTAGAGTAAAGTGTTGGGAGGCACTTCAAAACTACAATCTCGAACACAGCCTTAATCTGTAATTAAGTTGCTACTTTATCTTGAGATACTTGCCTCTTTTCATTTGACTCAAACTTACAAGGTGAAGAAAGGCAGTATGGGTAAAACCCCAACTTTGTCTATAATTTGTTGTTGATATTGTTACTAAGTCACATCCGACTCTGCAACCCCATTGACTGTAGCATGCCAGGCTCCTCTGTCCATGGAATTTTGTGTCCAATTCACAAAGCTTTTTCATGTATATTCTCTTATTTGCTTTTCACAATAACCCTTAGATGTAAGAGGGAAGACATTAACATTTGTTGAGTGCATGCCTCCTGTTTGTCAGAAATGTGCTATAAGATTTACTTTTATTAAAGTTTAATTAATCTTCACAACTTTCAAAAATAGAATTTGCCTTTATTTTAAAGATCAGAAAATGGAGTTTCAGAGAGATGAAATGATTCTCCTAAAGATAGATAAGTAATAAGAGGCTGGACCAGAATTCCGAGCTGACTGTAAACACTAGGATTATGTGCCTCATAATCTGTATCTCCAGGTCCTGGTCTCAAACTTGGCACGGAAAAGGCATTCAGTCAATATTGTTCAAAATTGACTCCAGATAAATGCTCTTTCCACTGTATCATGAAGGGAGAAGAGAGATATTTTAAACTACCAAATTCAGGCAATCTTCAAGCTACAATCCTATTTCCATGGGAGTTGGAAAGTAAGGGAATGGGGGAACTAAGGCTTGTTTTTTGACATATTTATGTTGCATGTGATACAACAGAAAATGGAAAGGACTATGAGATCTAGTGTGTCACGGCGGCCTTGTCACTGTTAAAGCAGTGAGACCTTGGACACAGTCGCTTGCTTGCTCTCACCCACAATTCCCTAATCTGAAAAAGAGAAATGCTAACCTATCTTGGAACATGTTGTAATCCTGATAGTCTGGGCTTCCCTGGTGGCTCAGACAGTAATGAATCCACCTGCAATGCAGGAGTCCTGGGTTCTATCCCTGGGCTAGGAAGGGAACGGCTACCTACTACAGTAAATTCCATGGACAGAGGAGCCTGGCAGGCTACAGTCCAGGGGTCGCAAGAGTCGAACATGACTGACTAGACCTGATAGTCTATCAATACATGAAACTCAAAGCTTAATTTTGGAAAGAACAAATGCTGCTACTTTCTAAACAACAATGACTGTGTGTTTATTGTACAGTTATGCAAAGAAATTGTAATTTAACACATGAACAAAGTTATCTATAAGTTTTGAATATAACATAGTTCTCACATGTCCGCAAGTTTACAAGTCCAGAAATTCCTGAGGATAGAAAGACAGAGACATTAGTCGATAAAATCAGAACATTCCAAACAAGAAGTTATCGGACTTCCCTGGTGGTCTAAAGGTTAAGACTCTGCACTTACAATGCACAGGGCTCAGGTTTGATCCCTGGCTGGGAAACTTAGATCCCACATCTCATGTGGCGCAGCGAGAAAAGATAAAAAAAAAAAGAAAGAAATATCCTCCATAAAAGAGGAGACGTATGTATAGGTATGCCTGACTCCATTTTATTGTACAGCAGTGTAAAGCAACTATGCATGTTGTAGAGCAACTAAGTCGCTCAGTCATGCCCAACTCTTTGTGACTTCGTGGATTGTAGCCCATCAGGCTCCTCTGTCCATGGGATTCTCCAAGCGAGAATACTGGAGTTGGTTGCCATTTCCTTCTCCAGTGGATCTTCCTGACCCAGGGACTGAACCTGTGTCTCTTGTGTCTCCTGCATTGGCAAGCAGGTTCTTTACCACTAACACCACCCAAGAAGCCTCAAGGCAACCATACTTCAACACAAATAAACAGGAAGTTACAGCATATATTCTGTTGGAAAATGAATTGATCTGAAAGTCATGATTCACAACTTACCTTTCAAACGAAGGCCAAATAGAAAACAGTTTTGCCCAAGAAAAGTTAAATGTACCTTCCATCCAGGTTCCTCCCTCTTTTTGCCTCTTACACACACACACACACACACCCCGTAAATGATGTTTGGGCATGAACACACACACAGATAACTTATTTTAAAAGATAGGAAAAGGAAATTAAAAGAAGCAGTCATTTTCTTTTTCACATCTGACCATATTGCCAGCAACAGATGACAATGAAGAAAATCTGCAGTGATATGCATCCTGCTCTATCTTTGCTGACCTGAGTCTTCCACAGTCAAAAGAAAGCAGGTAATACCCTCCATAAGCAGAAGAAAAGCTTTAAAAATTGCTCAAGTTTACTAGTATCTTATGCTGATTTTTTTAGATGCAGATGTAAGATTCAATGTGACTGCAGAATGTACATGTCAAAAAGTACTCTATTCAGTGGCTTAACTTCTGAGAAAATAAACAAGCCTGAAAATTAACTTACTCTATTTTCAACAGGTTTAAACCACAATGTTCTAGGGGGAACAAATGAAAATCACATTAAGATTTTCATTGCCTGATTCCAGAGGCATTCAGTTGTATACCAATATCTATTGTATACCAATTCTAGCCAAATCATTCCTACAAAGTAGCAACGAAAGAGTATTTCTTGCCAGATAAGAACCAAGTATTGTCTTACCAATTTTCAAAAGGGAAAAGGGGTGGGGAAAGTGCAGTGAATTACTGTCAAACAAAGGTGCTATGTATATAACAGAATTATCAAGGAAATATTTTTTAAAAATTAGATGCAGGTAGTCTCAGCAATATTGACATGCAAATAATTATGTAAAAATATACAAATAATAGTTCAGCAGAATTCTATAGTCCTTACTCTAGATTTTGCCTCCCTATTGAAAAATCTGAAGTGAAGTGAAAGTCTCTCAGTCATATCTGACTCTTTGCAACCCCATGGACTGTAGTCCATGGAATTCTCCAGGCCAGCTTTTCCCTTATCCAGGGGATCTTCCCAACCCAGGGATCAAACCCAGGTCTCCCACATTACAGGCAGATTCTTTACCAGCTGAGCCACAAGAGAAGCCCAAGGATACTGGCATGTGTAGCCTATCCCTTCTCCAGGGGATCTTCTCAACCCAGGAATCAAACTGGGGTCTCCTGCATTGCAGGCAGATTCTTTACCAGTTCAGCTATTGGGAAAGCCCCCAAAAGCCTACAGCACCCGGTATTCCCAGGCAGTCTCCCATCCAAGTACTAACCAGGCCCGACCCTGTTTAGCTTCTGAGATCAGATGAGACTGGGCACCTTCAGGATGGTATGGCCATAGCCATCAGTTCATGGCAAAAGAATGGGGAAACAGTAGAAACAGTGACAGGCTTTATTTTGAGGGGGGGGGGTCCAAAATCACTGCAGATGATGACTGCAGCTGTGAAATTAAAAGATGCTTGCTCTTTGGAAGAAAAGCAATGAACAATCTAGACAGCATATTAAAAAGCAGAGACATTACTTCACCAACAAAGGTCTGTCTAGTCAAAGCTATGGTTTTTCCAGTAGTCATGTATGGATGTGAGAGTTGAACTATAAAGAAAGCTGAGCACCAAAGAATTGATGCTTTTGAACTGTTGATGTTGGAGAAGACTCTTGAGAGTCCCTTGGACTGCAAGGAGATCCAACCAGTTCATTCTAAAGGATATTAGTCCTGGGTGTTCATTGGAAGGACTGATGCTAAAGCTGAAACTCCAATACTTTGGCCACCTGATGTGAAGAACTGACTCGTTGGCAAAGACCCTGATGCTGGGAAAGATTGAGGGCAGGAGGAGAAGGGGACGACAGAGGATGAGATGGTTGGATGGCATCACTGACTTGATGGACATGAGTTTGAGTGAGCTCCGAGAGTTGGTGATGGACAGGGAAGCCTGGCATACTGCAATCCATGGGGTCGCAAAGAGCTGGACATGACTGAGTGACTGAACTGAACTGATTGAAAAATCTAACCCTGACACTAGTTATCTAGCCTTAATATCAATAAAAGTCTCTTCCTTCTCCTTTAGCAGCTTCAAAATTATAATGTAGCCAAAATTTAAAGAGTCCCTTATAAATACACCCTTTACTCTTCAAAGCACTTATACTTCCATTACCAAAAATTATAGAATGTATGAACAAAAAGGGATATAAGGAACAATTTTCTAAAATCCCCTTATGTGACAAATCATTTAAGTCAATAAATACCATTTGCATACTTTCTAAATAGATGCTATGCTGCCTGTGGACAGGAAGGAAAACAAAATATATGCAGATGTTGTCATCATGGGGTTTTCCTGCTTGTTCAAGTTTATCTAATTTATAAGAGCCTGATCCAAGACTGTGACCCAAATCCCTTATTTCTAAGCTCTTTTCAGTATCCAGCATGCCCTTCTGTTCTTTGTTGGTTCTCTAAATCACAGTTACTATGATCCTCACTTTACAAATAAAGCAATGAAGGACAAAAATTTATATAATAAGCTCCAAGTCATGTACATAATATGCTTCAAGGCAAGGCTTTGCCCCATGTTTCCAGATATCTAGTCCAGTGTGCTTACTACTATACCAGAAGTAGTAAGCAATACTCTAGGAATAGATTGACTAGCATAATTTGGTAGTGAACTGCATGGATTAAGAGATAACTGTTGGGTATATCCAAGTTTAGGGGGCAGGAGTTCCTTAACTGATGAGTGATGTGTTACAAGGAGACAAGAATGGGGATGATAGCAAGTTCATTTAATATTTTCTACCTATGTGCACAATATCTTTACCTGAACAAAAGTCATTCATATTGTCAAATACACTACTATGCTATAATTCAAAAATTATATAATACTACCTATCTTTATCCAGTAAGCACAAAAGCTAGTACATGGTACTAGATATAAGTAATATAAAAATGGATAAGATTTGGTCTCTGTCCTAAAACAGACTTACTCAGTGTGTATTAACTCACTTCAGTTATATCCAACTTTTTGTGACCATATGGACTGTAGCCCACCGGGCTCACTATCCACGGGATTCTCAGGAGACAATTAGATTACAGCTTTACTGAGCGAGGCCCTGCTCACCAGAGCATGACCCAGTTTTCCCCAATACCAGTCCCTCCCATTAGGAAGCTTACACAAGCCTCTAAGCCTTCTCTCTCAGAGGGCAGACAAAAGAAGTAAGAAAGAAGTGTTAGTCATTTAGTCATGTCTGACTCTTTGTGACCCCATGGACTGTAACCTTCCAGGCTCCTCCATCCATGGATTTTCCAGGCAAGACTACTAGAGTGGGCTGCCATTTCCTTCTCCAGGGGATCTTCCAACCCAGGGATCAAACCTGGGTCTCTCATATTTCAGGCAGACTCTACGATCTGAGCCACCAGGGAAACTGGAAGAAGCAAGAAGAACCACAATCCCACAGCAACTAAAAGCAAACCACATTACAGAAAGTTAATCAGCGTGGAAAAGCACAAAGTTATATCCCAGATGAGGGACAAGGTAAAACCCATAAAAACAACTAAATGAAGTGGAGATAGGCAACCTTCCAGAAAAAGAATTCATAATAATGCTAATGAATGATTTGCATGAATGATAATGAATGATTTCTGAATAATGATTCAGAAAAAGAATGAAGGCAGAGACTGAGAAGATGCAAGAAATGTTAACCAAAGACCTAGAAGAACTAAAGAACAAACAAGCAAAGATGAATAGTACACTATAAGGAATCCATAGCAGAATAACTGAGGCAGAAGAACAGATAAATGACCTGGAGGACAGGATGGTCAAAATCACTGCTACAGAATAGAATATAGAAAAAAGAATGAAAACAAATGTAGACAGCCTAAGAGACCTCTCGAACATTAAACACACCAACATTCACACTATATAGGTCCCAGAAGAAGAGGAGAAAGAAAAATTCTGAGAAAATATTTCAAGAGATAATAGCTGAAAACATTCTTTTTTTTTTTAAGCAACAACTCATTTTATTTTATTTATTTCTTTTTAATTTTTTTTTTTTTAAATTTTAAAATCTTTAATTCTTACATGCGTTCCCAAACATGAACCCCCCTCCCACCTCCCTCCCCACAGCATCTCTCTGGGTCATCCCCATGCACCAGCCCCAAGCAAGCTGCACCATGGGAAAGGAAATAGTCAACCAAGCCCAGGAAACACAAGGAGTCCCAGGCAGAATAAAACTCAAAGGGCAACACACCAAGACACATATTAATCAAACTGACAAAAATTAAAGACAAAGATAAAATATTAAAAGCAACAAGAGAAAAATGACAAATAACATACAAGGGAACTCCCATCAGGCTATCATTTGACTTCTCAATGGAAGTTCTACAAGCCAGAAAAGAATGGCATGATATATTTAAAGTGATGAAATGGAAGAGCCTACAACCAAGAATACTCTAACCAGCAAGACTCTCCTTCAGATTTAATGGAGAAATCAAAAGCTTTCCAGACAAGCAAAAGTTAAGAGAATTCAGTACCACCAAATCAGCTTTACAACAAATTCTAAAGGAGCTTCTCCAGGCAGGAAACAAGACCTACCTACAAAAATAAACCCAGAGCAATTAAGAAACAATAATAAGATCATCAGTTCAGTTCAGTCACTCAGTCATGTCCAACTCTTTGCAATCCCATGAACAGCAGCATGCCAGACCTCTCTGTCCATCACTAACTCCCAAAGTCCACCCAAACGCATGTCCATTGAGTTGGTGATGCCATCCAACCATCTTATCGTCTGTTGTCCCCTTTTCCTGCCCTCAATTTTTCCCAGCATCAGGGTCTTTTCCAGTGAGTCAGCTCTTCACATCAGTTGCTCAAGTACTGGAGTTTCAGCTTCAACATCAGTCCTTCCAATGAACACCCAGGACTGATTTCCTTTAGGATGGATTGGTTGGATCTCCTTGCAGTCCAAGGACTCTCAAGAGTCTTCTCCAACATCAACAGATCAAAAGCATCAATTCTTTGGTGCTCAGCTTTCTTCACAGTCCAATTCTCACATCCATACATGACCACAGAGAAAACCATAGCCTTGAATAGACAGACCTTTGTTGGCAAAGTAATGTCTCAGCTTTTTAATATGCTATCTAGGTTGATCACAACTTTCCTCCCAAGGAGTAACCGTCTTTTAATTTCATGGCTGCAATCACCATCTGCAGTGATTTTGGAGCCCAAAAAAATGAAGTCTGACACTGTTTCTACTGTTTCCCCATCTATTTCCCATGGAGTGATGGGACCAGATGCCATGATCTTCATTTTCTGAATGTTGAGCTTTAAGCCAACTTTTTCACTCTCCTCTTTCACTTTCATCAAGAAGCTTTTTATTCCTCTTCACTTTCTACCATAAGGGTAGTGTCATCTGCATATCTGAGGTTATTGCTATTTTTCCCGGCAATCTTGATTCCAGCTTGTGCTTCTTGCAGTCCAGCGTTTCTCATGATACACTCTGCATATAAGTTAAATAAGAAGGGTGACAATATACAGCCTTGATGGACTCCTTTTCCTATTCGGAACCAGTCTGTTGTTCCATGTCCAGTTCCAACTGTTGCTTCCTGATCTGCATATAGGTTTCTCAAGAGGCAGGTCAGGTGGTCTGATATTCCCACCTCTTTCAGAATTTTCCACAGTTTATTGTGATCCCACAGTCAAATGCTTTGGCATAGTCAATAAAGCAGAAATTTACCTTAACTGTAAATGCATTAAATGTACCAACCGAAAGACACAAACTGGATGAGCAGATGAAAATATGTGCATGTATGTACTTCCACTTACCATACCTCTCTGCTTGACCCCTAAAATTGTATGTAATTACTTTATATTGTTAGGTTAATCATGTTCCCATTATGGCTTGCAGTTATATTTATCTTTTATTTTTTGTCTGGTTATTGATTATGAAAATTGATAAACATCTTTTATTATTGTGATTATGTAACTATTACTCACTTAATACTATTGTATCATGATTGGTAGACAGAAAAATAATAGAATTGTATATCACCAAAACTACCATTTAACAGAAAAGCTTGAAATGTCTTTTTAAAATCTAGATGCATATCAAAATTATCTTGGAAATTTTTGAAAAATACAAGTACCCAATTATTGCTGTTTTTTTGGTCAGAGCTCCAGTTATATTTCTAATGAGTAGCCATGTTTAAAAACAACTGGACTATATGAGGATCTTTAACTTTTATGTAGTTTGTTTCACTTTGCTACATCATATTCAGCACTCCCATCTTATTTCACTTATGTTTTCCAATTTCTCCATCTCTTTTTTTTATGTTTTTTCTCAAGCCTTTATCAAGCATAGTATAAATGCTTTTTATAAATATATGTAATATGTATAATATATGTATTTTAGAAAACATATGAATTGTTACCTAACTAAAAAATGTGTGACATTTTGATTCTACTTACTTGACTTAGTATGAATAGAATTCTAGATTTCTAACTTAAAAAAAAAAAGATATGCAACAAGCAACAAAAATTTACTGTATAGCATAGGGAACAATAGCCAATATCTTGTAATAAACTAAATGGAAAATACTTTCAAAATTAATATGTGTATATAACATATATAATAACAAATGTATAACTGAATCACACACACAATAAAAGAATTCTACTTTTTGAAACTTAGTAATGTTTAACTTTTTGCAGGTTTTCTAAATGTTCTATGGACATCTAATAACAAGTACGAGATATAAAATTTTAAAAATATTTGTGTAGGAAATAAGATTCAGTTCAGTTCAGTTGCTCAGTCATGTCCGACTCTGTGACCCCATGAATCGTAGCATGCCAGGCCTCCCTGTCCATCACCAACTCCCGGAGTTCACTCAGACTCACGTCCATCGAGTCAGTGATACCATCCAGCCATCTCATCCTCTGTCGTCCCCTTCTCCTCCTGCCCCTAACCCCTCCCAGCATCAAAGTCTTTTCCAATGAGTCAACTCTTCACATGAGGTGGCCAAAGTACCGGAATTTCAGCTTCAGCATCATTCCTTCCAAAGAACACCCAGGGCTGATCTTCTTCAGAATGGACTGGTTGGATCTCCTTGCAGTCCAAGGGACTCTCAAGAGTCTTCTCAAACACCACAGTTCAAATAAGATTAACATAAATTGTTTAAATGAAATCTACTATATTTAAATTATTAAGGAAATAATTCAAGATCTTCTATTCTTATGTTTTCACACTTGATAAAATATTCCCAGAGAAATGTTATTATGTCTCACTATGATTATATATATTTTTATTCTCCCTTATATTTCTTCTGATTTTTGCTTTATGTATCTTTGTTGTTAGGTGTCTAATGGTTTATGATGTCTATCTTCTTTGTGAATTGTACCTTTTATCATTAAAAATATTCATCTTTGTTTCATTTTTAAAAGGAGGACACATATATTATATCATAGAATGGAATACTATACAACAGTGTAAAATAAAGAATTATAGTTATTGTGCAAGAAATGGATTGATTCCCAAAAAAAAGGCAAGAAATTTCATGTGAACTTTTCCAAAGAATACAAAAGGAAAAAATACTTCCCATTGTCCCTGGTATTAGTATATCACTGATACCAAAACTAGCATTATATAAAAGGAAAATTGCAAACCAATGCATCTTATAAAAACAAATGCAAAAATCTTAAATAAGGTATTAGTGAATGGATTCAACAATATATAAAATATATCACCAACAAAAGAGTAAAATGTTGGATTAACATGCAAAAATCTATCACCATTTTAACAGATGTAAAAATTACTATCTCTTTTTATGTATATCTTTTAATATATGTATATATATCTTTATACACATAAAAATCACTTGCTAAAATCTAAAATTTGTTAATGATAAAACTCCTTAATATACTAATAATAAAAGAGAGCTATCAAAGTCTGATAAAAGTTAGCCATAAAAATTCTACAATTAGCATCCTTCTAAATGGTAAAATTTGATCTCTGGTTCCTCTGCCTTTTCTAAAACCAGCTTGAACATCAGGGAGTTCACAGTTCATGTATTGCAGAAGCCTGGCTTGGAGAATTTTGAGCATTACTTTACTAGCCTTTGAGATGAGTGCAATTGTGCGGTAGTTTGAGCATTCTTTTGCATTTCCTGCCAACATCCGCTGGATCATGGTAAAAGCAAAAGAGTTCCAGAAAAACATCTATTTCTGCTTTATTGACTATGCCAAAGCCTTTGATGTGTGGATCACAATAAACTGTGGAAAATTCTGAAAGAGATGGGAATATCAGACCACCTGACCTGCCTCTTGAGAAATCTGTATGCAAGTCAGGAAACAACAGTTAGAAGTGGACATGGAATAACAGACTGGTTCCAAATAGGAAAAGGAGTACGTCAAGGCTGTATATTGTCACCCTGCTTATTTAACTGCTATGCAGAGTACATCATGAGAAACACTGGCTGGAAGAAGCACAGGCTGGAATCAAGATGGCCAGGAGAAACATCAATAACCTCAGATATGCAGCTGACACCACCCTTATGGCAGAAAGTGAAGAAGAGTTTAAAAGCCTCATGATGAAAGTGAAAGAGGAGAGTGAAAAAGTTGGCTTAAAGTTCAACATTCAGAAAACGAAGATCATGGCATCCGGTCCCATCACTTCATGGGAAATCGATGGGGAAACAGTGGAAACAGTGGCAGATTTTAATTTTTTGGGCTCCAAAATCACTGCAGATGGTGACTGCAGCCACGAAATTAAAAGACGCTTACTCCTTGGAAGAAAAGTTATGACCAACCTAGACAGTATATTCAAAAGCAGAGACATTACTTTGCCGACTAAAGTCCGTCTAGTCAAGGCTATGGTTTTTCCTGTGGTCATGTATGGATGTGAGAGTTGGACTGTGAAGAAGGCTGAGTGCTGAAGAATTGATGGGTTTGAACTGTGGTGTTGGAGAAGACTCTTGAGAGTCCCTTGGACTGCAAGGAGATCCAACCAGTCCATTCTGAAGGAGATCAACCCTGGGATTTCTTTGGAAGGAATGATGCTAAAGCTGAAACTCCAGTACTTTGGCCACCTCATGCGAAGAGTTGACTCATTGGAAAAGACTCTGATGCTGGGAGGGATTGGAGGCAGGAGGAGAAGGGGACGACCGAGCATGAGATGGCTGGATGGTATCACCGACTCGATGGAGGTGAGTCTGAGTGAACTCTGGGAGATGGTGATGAACAGGGAGGCCTGGTGTGCTGCGATTCATGAGGTCGTAAAGAGTCAGACACAACTGAGTGACTGAACTGAACTGAACTGAAATGGTAAAATATTGACCACTTTTCTCTTCAGTTAAGAAACTGATAAGGATAATCCACATCACCACTTCTATTCAACATTATGCTTTTAATATTGGAAGAAAATGAAAACAAAATTTTAAAATTGAAAAGGAAGAAATCATAATGTCAATATTCATAAATGATATGATTATATACATAGAAAATCAAAAGAATATATAAACTATTAGGATTAGTAAATAAATTAATAAGCATACATAATAAATAGTTTATGAATTCAATATACAAAAATATTTTATACATTTTCAAGGAAGAAATGGAAAACGTAACTTTTAAAAGAACACCATTTACATAGTATCAAAACATCAAATATATAGGAATAAATCTAATAAAATCTATACAAGTTGCTTACTCCTTGGAAGGAAAGTTATGACCAACCTACACAGCATATTTAAAAAGCAGAGACATTACTTTGTCAACAAAGGTCTGTCTAGCCAAGGCTACTGTTTTTCCAGTGGTCATGTATGGATGTGAAAGTTGGACTATAAAGAAAGCTGAGCACCAAAGAAGTGATGCTCTTGAACTGTGGTGTTGGAGAAGACTTGAGAGTCCCTTGGACTGCAAGAAGATCCAACCAGTTCATCCTAAAGGAAATGAGTCCTGAATATTCATTGGAAGGACTGATGTTGAAGCTGAAACTCCAGTACCTTGGCCAACTGATGCGAAGAGCTGACTCATTTGGAAACACCCTGATGCTGGATAAGATTGAAGGTGGGAGGAGAAGGGGATGACAGAGGATGAGATGGTTGGATAGCATCACGGACTCAATGGACATGAGAGGAGTTGATGATGGACAGGGAGGTCTGGTGTACTTTAGTCCTTGGGTCACAAAAAGTCGGATACGACTGAGCGACTGAACTAAACTGAACTGTACCTTCTAATTCAGGAAGGATAGTCTTTCAAATAAATGGTATTAGAGCAACTGGATATATAAATATGAAAAAATGAACCATGGCTACTTCATGCCATACACAAATTAATTTGATATGGATCATAAACCTAAATGTTAAATAATAAATCTTACAGTGAAAAACAGGAAAACATCATCATGACCTTGAATTAGGCAAAACTTTCTTAAAAGAACAAAGAAAGCATTAACCATTTTTTCAAAAAGATTCAGAAACCAAATACCAGAAACAAACAAAATAACTATCAGTAGTAAAATAAATGCATAAGCCATAATATTACTGCACAATAATCAAAACAGTATTGTACTGGCACAAAAACAGACATATATATATATATATGAAACAGGATAGAAAGCTCAGAAATAAACTCACGCACTTGTGGTCGATTAATATACAACAAAAGAGGCAAGAATATACAATGAAGAAAAGATGGTCTCTTCAGTAAGTGGTGCTGGGAAAACTTGACAACTATATGCAAAATAATGAAATTAGAACATTCTTTAACACCATATACAAAAGTAAACTCAAAATGAATTAAAGACTTAAATGTAAGACCAGATACTATAAAACTCCTAGAGGAAAGCATAGAACACTTTTTGGCATAAATTGCAGTACATTTTTTTGATCCATCTCCTAGAGTAATGGAGATAAAAGCAAAAAATAACAAATGGGACCTAATTAACATTAAAGCCTTTACACAGCAAAGGAAACCATAAGCAAAACAAAAAGATAATTTATGCACTAGGATAAAATATTTGCAAATTATACTATTGACAAGGTATTAATTTCCAAAGTATACAAACAGCTCACACCACTTAATAATAAAAAAACAACCCAATCTAAAGAATGAGTGAAGACCTAAACTGACATTTCTTGAGAAAAGACATACAGAGGGCTAACAGGCACATGAAAAGATTCTCAATATTGCTACTTATTGCTGCTGCTGCTGCTGCCAAGTTGCTTCAGTCGTGTCCAACTCTGTGAGACTCCATAGATGGCAGCCCACCAGGCTCCCCCATCCCTGGGATTCTCCAGGCAAGAACACTGGAGTGGGTTGCCATTTCCTTCTCCAATGCATGAAAGTAAAAAGTGAAAGTGAAGTCACTCAGTCATGTCTGACTCTTAGCAACCCCATGAATTGCAGCCTACCAGGCTCCTCCGTCCATGGGATTTTCCAGGCAAGAGTACTGGAGTAGGGTGCCATTGCCTTCTCCGATTGCTAATTATTAGAGAAATGCAATTCTCAACAATGAAGTATTACCTCATGCCAGTCAGAATGAAAGTGAAAGTGAAAGTCACTGAGTCGTGTCCTCTCTTTGAGACCCCACAGTCTTTACAGTTCATGGAATTCTCCAGGCCAGAATACAGGAGTGAGTAGTCTTTCCCTTCTCCAAGGGATCTTCCCAACCCAGGCATTGAACCCAGGCCTCCCGTACTGCAGGCAGATTTTTTACCATTTAAGCCACAAAGAAAGCCACAAAGGAGTGGGTAGCCTATCCCTTCTCCAGCAGATCTTCCTGACCTAGGAATTGAACAGGGGTCTCCTGCATTCTAAGCAGATTCTTTTACCAACAGAGCTATCAGGGGAGCCCCAGGGAAGTTGGACACGAATGAGCAACTAAGCACACGGCACAGGGTGGACTTAGAGGTTCTCATATTAACTGAAGTAAGTAAATTAGGCAGAGACAAATATCATATGGTATCACTTACATGTGTAACCTAAAAAACTGATACAAATGAACTTATTTACAAAACAGAAATAGACCCACAGACATAGAAAACAAATGTATGGTTACCAAAGGGTATAGTGAGGGCCAGCAGGGCAGAAACAAATTAGAGTTTGTGATTAACCTATACACACTGTGTGAATGCTAAGTCAATTCAGTCGCGTCTGACTCTTTGTGACCCCATGGACTGTAGCCCGCCAGGCTCCTCTGTCCATGGGGATTCTCTAGGCAAAAATACTGGAGTGGTGCCCTCCTCCAGGGGATCTTCCCAACCCAGGGATTGAACCTGAGTCTCTATGTCTCCTGCACTGTCAGGCAGATTCTTTTCCACTACTGCGGCCTGGGGAGCAACCAGAAACATACTACTACATATAAAATAGACAAACAACAAGGACCTACTGTGGGGAAGATCCCCTGGAGAAGGAAATGGCAACCCACTCCAGTATTCTTGCCTGGAGAATCCCATGGACAGAGGAGCTTGGCAGGCTACAGTCTATAAGGTTACAAGCATCTGACATCACCTAGAGACTAAACCACCAAACCAAGGACCTACTGTGTAGCACATGGAACTATACTTAATATCTGTATCTATATACAACTGAATTATTTTGCTGACTGAGTTGTTGAAACTAAAACAACATTGTAAACTAACTGTGCTGATTAAAAAAACTGTGACATGAGATGCTACAATCACACACACAAGAAAAAACACCATATGCAAAAAGCAGTATGAAAAGAAGTCATAATGCATGATCCTAAGAACTTCAAGAATTGCAAAATTAATTGATGGTGAAATACCAAAAGGGAGGGGATACATGTATATGCATGGCTGATTCATTTTGCTGTACAGTAGAGACTAACACTTACCAACCTGGGGAGTTCCCCTTTCAATATCCTACCATTTTGCCTTTTCATATTGTTCATGGGGTTCTCAAGGCAAGAATACTGAAGTGGTTTGCCATTTCCTTCTCCAGTGGGCCACCTTCTGTCAGACCTCTCCACCATGACCCATCCGTCTTGGGTGGCCCCACATGGCATAGCTTAGTTTCATTGAGTTAGACAAGGCTGTGTTCCATGTGATCAGATTGGCTAGTTTTCTGTGATTATGGTTTCAGTGTGTCTGCCCTCTGATGCCCTCTTGCAACACCTACCATCTTACTTGGGTTTCTCTTACCTTGGATGTGCTTATTTAACTTATATGCAGAGTACATCATGAGAAACGTTGGGTTGGAAGCAGCACAAGCTGGAATCAAGATTGCTGGGAGAAATATCAATAACCTCAGATATGCAGATGATACCACCCTTATGGCAGAAAGCAAAGAAGAACTAAAAAGCCTCTTGATGAAAGGTAAGAGGAGAGTGAAAAAGTTGGCTTAAAGTTCAACATTCAGAAAACTAAGATCATGGCATCTGGTCCCATCACTTCATGGGAAATAGATGGGGAAACAGTGGAAACAGTGTTAGACTTTATTTTGGGGGGCTCCAAAATCACTGCAGATGGTGATTGCAGCCATGAAATTAAAAGACGCTTACTCCTTGGAAGGAAAGTTATGACCAACCTAGATAGCACAGTAAAAAGCAGAGACATTACTTTTCCAACAAAGGTCCATCTAGTCAAGGCTATGGTTTTCCCAGTGGTCATGTATGGACGTGAGAGTTAGACTGTGAAGAAAGCTGAGCACCGAAGAACTGGTGCTTTTGAACTGTGGTGTTGGAGAAGACTCTTGAGAGTCCCTTGGACTGCAAGAAGATCCAACCAGTCCATCCTGAAGGAGATCAGTCCTGGGTGTTCATTGGAAGCTGAAACTCCCATACTTTGGCCACCACATGTGAAGAGTTGACTCATTGTTAAAGACCCTGATGCTGGGAGGGATTGGGGGCAGAAGGAGAAGGGGACAACAGAGGATGAGATGGCTGGATGGCTTCACCGACTCGATGGACATGGGTTTGGGTGGACTCTGGGAGTTGATGACGGACAGGGAGGCCTGGCGTGCTGCAATTCATGGGGTCGCAAAGAGTTGGACACGACTGAGCAACTGAACTGAACTGAACTGAAAGACTAACACAACATTGCAAAAAAACTATGCTCCAATAAAAATTAATTTAAAAATAAATCTGTAATTTTTCAGAATTGTTGTTGTTGTTGTTTTGTTGTTGTTGTTGTTGTTGTTGTTGTTTGAGCATCCTGGGGATCATGTTTAAAATGTGGGAGTCAGGGTCCTAATTTTCAAGGATTCTGATTGTGTAAGTCTAGTATTAAATCATTGGCGGGGGTAAAACAACAGTATAAGAATGGTTTTTTAATGACTATAATCTGAACCTCATATGTAGTGACTATTTTTTAAAAATTGACTAATTCCAAACCTACATGCCTTTTGGCAAAATGGAAGAAAAAGATAATTTATATTGGAAGAATCTTTTTCTACCTTTCCCCTCAAAGTTTCTATTTTTCTTTTGTTTTGTTTATCTCAAAAAATACTGGTTTAAGAAGAAATTATATCTAACAAAACTTGTAAGAAATGAAGTAATACTTCTTACTTTGATCATAAATGGCCCAGTTTTTACTTCTTAAGTTAAATGAGGCATATTTTTTGGTCATAATGACTACTTCTCAATGTTTCAGTGGAGTTAAAAATAGATACTCTTCCATGGATCGGTAGGTATCTTCCATACTTGAATCATTTTTCTTTCTGGAGTAATAGAGACGGAAAAGGGAGGGGGGTATAAGGAGGCACAATGAAATATATTCCAGTTTAAAGGTCATTGATTCAGGTCAGAGCAATGAGGGAAATGGTAATATGCTAAGCCAAGTCGAAAGTCAAAGTGACTGACTAATTACTGCATACCCTTCTATTCCCAGACTCACATTTTGTGAAGCTGTGTAGTTTAGTACCTTAGTACTGCCAAAGCCAATTACCAAAGCCAATTTCATGCATGGACAGCACTGAGTTTTACCCTCTCTCTTCTTCCTCCTCCCTGATTAAGTCAAAGAAAATATGTTCCAAAGATACTTTAAATTCAAATTTATAAATGAGCACAAATACTAAGATTCCTATTTTAGAATGTTTTGCCATCAATGTAACTCATGCTTCACCAAGCCAACCTGGATATAAAGGATAGTTGTTTATTGTGAAAAATCTAACATTGAAGGCAGAGAGATTTCATAATGGAAATTAAACAGTCTTCCCCCAAAAAAGCTTAGTTTAGGGAAAAAGATGATATGGGAATGTAAATGTTAAAAAGTGTTTAGAATTAAATTCCAACTTTATAAAAAAAAAAAAAGAAGAAGAAGCTGTAAAACCCTCTAACATATTTATCATGTCACCATAACATAACTATGTAGAATTAATAGGGCAGAAAAAAATTATTTCTTTGATCGCTGCTGAAATATATATAATCATCTTTTATTAACACAAGAAATATAAAGAATAGGTTCTCACTAAAAAATTTTGATAGCCTTATAAATTTTTTAATTACCTTGATTCCTTTCCAAGAATAAGACAACTACTTGGCAATTTTTAACCACAGATGATATGTTATTGCAATCTAGAAAGAAGATAGTTATGTTTCTAGCTTTTCAAAATGGAAAACAAAATGATCACAGGATCAAACTTAGACAAAAAGGGTTTTTCACAGTTTCTTAAAATACTATATTATACTCAGAGTTTATGCATCTTTCCTTTAAAGATTTTCATTGATTTTGAATGTGAAAAAAAAATGATGTGATGTAAAAGAATTAGCAAACATGGATGTGAGACATGCTTTTAAAATCTGAGTCAAATAATGACTCACAATTAGTGAAATCACGAATTAAATATGGGGATCTTTCTGATACTAAAACACATCCTTTATCCATTCCATCATGCTTTGTAGAATATTTTGTCTCCCATCCCTCCATGTCAAATTTGTAAAAATTTTTATCACCAGGCACAATGCTGTATCCTTGATGAAGTCTTCTCTAACTCATATAACTGAGAGTATCCTCTCCCTTATATAAAACACAACAGAAATTTAGCTATGTCTCCAATTCTTTCAACAGACATATTTATTAGCCTAATATTTTAGTTATTTTGGGTAAATGACAATATCCCCTGTTGGAATATAATTTTGTTTAGGATAGTCTGTTTGTCATGTATTTACAGCATCCACTGAGTTAAAACCTCTGCCATGTCCCTAGTACATGTTTAATTAATACTTTTAGAAAACTGAATAAAAAGACAAACGAAATTCAACTCTTTGATAATATAACTGAAGTAATAGCACATTGATCTATAAAGTTTAATTAGCTAAATTCAAGAACTGGTTCACAATATTGGCCCTTGTTGTTAAATAACAATTACACATGCTAATAAACTTTCCATAATTTTTCATATAAAATATTGCTAATGTTGGCAAGTGCTGAATAGGATTTTATTGCTGAATTGGATGTAAGCATGTCTCACATCCATGTTTTCTAATTATTTTACATCACATCATTTTCTTTCACATTCAAAATCAATGAAAATCTTTAAAGGAGAAATGCATAAACTCTGAGTATAATATAGTATTTTAAGAAACTGTGAAAAACCCTTTTTGTCTAAGTTTGATCCTGTGATCATTTTGTTTTCCATTTTGAAAAGCTAGAGACATCCTGCTGAATCAGGATTTTACTGCCATTAAATTTTAGGCAGCCACTTTTATCCAATCATCACAAACCATTGCTCTATTTCTTTGTAATGATCCTATAACATGATGTATTAATTAGTTCTTGTTTTGAGGCATTTATGTCTGATAATAAATGATCAATAACTTGGAATAAAAGCAGAGGACAACATTGGAAATTTCACAAGTGAATGAAAGTGATTTATTAACAGGCCCTCTTTCAGTAAGTTTTTAAAAATCTAACTATGTATTAAGATACTTTAATATCATTTTCAAGAGCCTATTATTAGATTCAATATTTAATTACTTGCAATAATTAAGATTGGACTTCCCAATTGGCGTGAGTAGTTAAGAACCTGCCTGCCAGTGCAGGAGACATAAGAGACATAGGTGCAATCCCTGGGTTGAGAAGATACTCAGAAGGAGGAAATGGCAACCCACTCAAATATGCTTGCCTGGGAGAGCCTATGGACAGAGGAGCCTGGTGGGCTACAGTCCATGGGGTTGCAAAGAATTGGACATGACTTTAGCGACTAAACAACAATAATCCAAAATATATAAATAGCTCATACAACTCAAAATCAAAAAAAAACAAACCCCAAATAGTTGAGTTCAGTTCAGTTGCTCACTCGTGTTCGACTCTTCGTGACCCCATGAACGGCAGCGTGCCAGGCCTTCCTGTCCATCACCAACTCCCAGAGTCTGCCCAAACCCATGTCCATTGAGTCGGTGATGCCACCCAACCATCTCATCCTCTGTCGTCCCCTTCTCCTCCTGCCCTCAATCTTTGCCAGCATCAGGGTCTTTTCAAATAAGTCAGCTCTTTACATCAGGTGGCCAAAGTATTGGAATTTCAGCTTCAACATCAGTCTGTCCAATGAACACCCAAGACTAATCTCCTTTAGGATGGACCCCAAATAAAAAATGGGCAAAAGACGTGAACAGACATTTTTCCAAAGAAGACATACAGATGGCCAATAGGCACATAAAAAGATGCTTGATACCATTTATCATCAGAGAAATGCAAATTAAAACCACAATGAGATATCATCTTACATCTTTCAGAATATCAAAATATCTAATAACAAAATCTAATATCTAATATCAAAAAGACCACAAATAACAAATATTGGTAAGGATGTGGAAAAAAGGGACCCTCACACATTGCTAGTGGCAATGTAAACTGGTAGAGCCACTGTGAAAAACTGTATAGAGATTTCACAAAAAAACTGAAAATAGAACTACCATATTATCCAGCAAGTCCACTCCTGGGCATTTATCTGGAAAAAAAAAAGCAAAAATGCAAATTCAAAAAGTGAATACAACAAAACAGCATCAGACTCATAGATACAGAGAACAGACAAATATATAGTGGTTACGAGTGGGGAGCAGGAAAAAGGAAGAGGCAAGAAGGGGTAGGGGATTAAGAGGTACAAACTACTATGTATGAAATAAATAAACTACAAGGATATACAGTACAAGACAGGCAAGATAGCCAATATTTTATAATAAGTGGAATAAAATCTTTTAAAATTGTGAATCACTAGCTGTACACCTGAAACATATAATATTTTATATCAACCATGCCTCAATTTACAAAAGAGAAAGAAATAAACCATTAAACCATGAAAAGACATGGTGAAACCTTAAATGCATATTACTAACCGAAAGAAGCTAAACTGTAAAGGTCATGGACTGCAATTCCAACAATATGACATTCCAGAAAAGGCAAAATTATGGAGTTAGGAAAAGATCAGTGGTTGCCAAGAGCTAGGGAAAGAAAGATGAATAGAAGGAACACACGAGGAGTTTAAGGTAGTGAAAGAAATTATTCTGCATGATACTACAATGGTAAATACATGTTTTTATACATTTGTCAAAACTCATAGAATGTACAACACCAAGAGTGAACCCCAACATAATTGATGGATTTTAGGTTCTTTGTGCCTATATTGGTTCATGTATTGCAACAAAAGTACCACTGTGGTCCAGGATGTTGATAGTGGGAGAGGTTGTATATGTGGGACGACAGGGGATATAGGAAACTCTCTGTACTTTCCATTCAATTTTGCTATGAACCAAAAACTGCTATAAAGATAAGTTTATCATTTAAAATAATAAAAATGAACAAATAAATTGAAAATGATCTAAATGCATGGAGGCATATATCAGGTACATGAATTGGAAAGTGTGAAGTTTTTAAAATATCAATTTTCCCAAATTGATTTATATCAATCCAATCCCAGTCAACATCTCAGGCAGATGTCTTATGGAAATTCACTAGCTAATTCTAAAATCCATGAAAACAAACAAACAAAAAAAATAACCAGGCATCTTGAAGAACAGAATGAGACAATTCATACCACAGTATATCAAGAGTGCATATAAAAATACAGTGCAGAAAATTTGGTATAAGTGATAAGATACACAATTAGAAAAACAGCAAAAGACAAAGTACAGGAAAAGACATACAGACACCTGATTGTCACAAAAGGGGCACTACAGAGTAGTGGGAGGAAGACAAGATCTTCAAATAAGCAGTACTAGCCAATTCACTGGGTGAAGACCAGGAAAATGAAAGGAAGAAAGGAAGAATAAGAGAAAGAAAGAAACTACACACTAAACATAGAAATCACTGCTAAGTAGATTATTTCTCTAAATATGTTTTCAGTTCAGTTCAGCTTAGTCATGTCCGACTCTTTGCAACCCCATGAATCGCAGCACGCCAGGCCTCCCTGTCCATCACCAGCTCCTTTAGGAGGTAATGTAAAACAGAGTAATGTTTTCATGACACTTAATATGTCATAAATAAAAAGAAGATTATATTGGATTATATTAAATTAGCTACTTCTGCTTAAGCAAAACACCATTATGGGTGAAAATGCAAGCCATAGAGTGGGAGGAAACATTTGTAAAATTATAGTTCCAATACTTTGACCATCTGATACGAAGAGCCGACTCACTGGAAGAGAACCTCATGATGGGAAAGATTGAAGGCAAGAAGAGAAGGGATCAGCAGAGGATGAGATGGTTGGATGCTATCACTAACTCAGTGGACATGAGTTTGAGCAAACTCTGGGAGATAGCAAAGGACAGGAAAGCCTGGTGTGCTGCAGTTCATGGGGTCACAAAGTCAAACACAACTTAGTGACTGAACAACAGTTATCAAATAAAATTCTTAAATATCAATAAGGAAATAGTAGATAATCTAATTTTTAAAATAGCAGTACTTAGAAAAGATAATCAAATAGCTAAAAATCATATAAGAAGCTACAAATTTCATTAGTTGTTAAGGTACTTCAAATTAAAACCACAATGAGATATTACTATATACCGACAAGATTTGTTAATATTAAAACGATTGACAATCCAAGTGTTTGCAAGGAGGTCATCTTAGTCCTATCGGCTGCCTTAATAAAACACTACAGACTAGATTACTTATTAACTACAAACATTTATTTCTCAAAGTTCTGGAGGCTGGGCATTCTAAGATCAAGGGGCCAACATGGTCACCTTTGGAAGGGACCCTCTTCCTTGTTCATATCTTGTGTCTTCTAGCTGCATCCTCAAATGATAGAAGAATGCAGAGAGCTGTGAATAGTCTTTATAACAGCACTGGTCCCATTCCTGAGGTCTCCACCCTCATAATTTCTCAAAAACCTACCACCTAACACCCTCACTTTGGACATTAGGATTTCAATACATGAATTTGAAATGGGGGAGGACACAAACATTCAGCACACAGCAGGTGCAGAGCAACTGGAACTTATATATTGCCAGACCATTTGGCCTTATCTACTAAAGTTGAACATATATAACTCAAATGGACATTAACAGAAAGCGTATATATAAATATATACCCCAAGAGATATGTTTAACAAAGTTTGTGTCAATTGTATTCATAATAACCCTAAAATGGAAGAAACCCAGTATTAAACCCAATAGGTAAATAATCATAGAGTTACACAATAGAATATTGTGTCCAGAAATGAAAGTTCATCACCTTGTATTATACATGAGAACATAGAAGAATCCCATAAACAATGTTGAATGAAGGAACTTGGTGCAAAGGAATGCAAGCATTTCTTTTAGAAACTCAAAAGCAAGCAAAATTAATCTATATAAGTCAGAAGAACAGTTAACTTGGGAGTGGAAGATGAAGACGGTGACAGAGAGGGGTCACCACCAACCTTCTGTTTCTAGATAAGAATATACTCTCTCATGGCTATTCAAAGATATATAATTTTTGTACTTTTCTACAGGTATGTTAGACTTCCTTAAAATGTATATTAAAATCCTCATTTTAAAATCTACTAAACTTTTCTAGTAAATTGATTTTTTTAATGAGGTAATTTTGATGTGATGTTAACATGGGCTCATGTTGATAGATAGAAGTCATCAACCTATTCTTTCTTAAATCCAAATGTTTAATAACCAGTTTCTTTGTCATTAATCAGTTTTTCCTTTAATAATCGGTTTCTTCAAACCCTCCAACATATTGGCAAAAAGTTATCAATGTTAAATTGATCAATTAATAATTTATATTGTCAATTTTTCTTTTTGAAAATTATTTGCAGTTTTTCTGATGCTTCTTCCAATATTTTTGTTTTAGCAAAGTTTAGTGGCGATTCAAAGAACAAATCCAATATATAGATTTTTTAAATACAGGAGTAAAAGCAAAGATGAGGTAAAAGGAATAATTAAAAATACAATTGGCAAAAACTTAATAGATTAAAAATTAAATTAAAATCACAGGATCTGCAGTTTGATCTCTCGTAGGTCAGTAGGTGTGGGGTTGGGTCAAACAGTAAATGTCAAACATACACTGACATTTTCTAATTCAAAGGATACAGGGGTAAACATTATGTAAATATCAAGGAAGATTAGTAAGAACATTGAAAGATTATTTGCAAGGGACAGAAATCAGGTTTTCCTCAGGCTTCTAAGCAACATTAAAACCTAGAAGGCAGTGGGATAATGATTACAAACTTGGCGGAGTGGAAGGAAGATTATTTCCCAAAGAATCCGTTTTCATCACGCTGTCATTTATTTGAAAAGACAACAAAAATATATATTATTAAATATTCAAAGATTCAAAATATATTATCCAAGTACTCTTATTTGAAATGCTTACCCAGGACACACTCATCTGACAAAGAATCGAAAGAGTTCAATCGTGAAAAATCTGGGGATATAAGACCCTACAATGAGCAATGCTACTATTTAAACAAACGATGTATCAAAAACTTACATAGGGAACTCAACTGAAAATTCAGAAATAATTCTTAAATGAAAAGATAAACAATGTAAAAATAATTCAAGCAAAATAAAACTTTTAAAAGTTTAGGAGCAACAGTTTTCAGTTATGTACCTCTCCTGTGTGCCATGAATTATCTTAGAGCCAAACAAACCTGGATGCTCACTATATTAACTGAGGCAAATTATTGATCTTTTTGAGCCTCTGCCTTCTTATCTATTAAATACCCACCCTTTGTATATTGCTCTGAGGATTAAATGAAAAAACAGACTAAAGCCCTTAAGCATAATAGAGACTCTGTAAATAAGAGACAACTCCCCTCTTCCCAACCGTGTTTACTTTCCCTAGAAAGTAATTTTTCCTAGTCAATGATCTAGAAATCATTTTCAGTTCTTTTTAAAAATCTTCTTACACGGTTAATTACCACTTGGCCATGGCATTGCTCTTCCAAGTTCATTCTCAGGTATTTGTCCTGTCTTCCATCACATCTTTCAAAAATGCAAGCTACCTTAGAGGACATTCTGTGCAGATACTTTGTATATTAAATTGCCTCACCCTTTTCTCCTCTTACCTGGTAGCAGCTAAAGTTTTAACACAGATACAGTAGCATCAAGATTACAGCAAAGCATTTGCTTTGAAATGTACTGTACATCATCAGCTCAAGTAATAGTTATTTTCCATGTCATCAACTTTTATTCTTAAAACTTCACTTTTTCTGACTTAGGTGAAGCTAAATTTTTCCTAACTTAAATTTATACTTGTGGAAATTCCTTAGGATATATATAATTTAAGATCAATAAGAACTACATGTGTATTTCAAAATTTAAAAACTCAAATGACCTATAAGCTTCCAGTAAAAATTCAACTGAATTAATACATTATTATATCTAATTTTCACTGATCTGTACAGGGATCAAGAGAATCTAACCCTTATAGTCTTCCATGCTAAATAGAAACTTTATAAAACTAAATATTCAAATAACATTTAGGAAATAGTTTAATTTTCAAATGCCTGACAACAAAATTAATATTCCCATATACCTGAAGTTGTACTTAACTTAGTATATCCATTTTATCAAATTAATTGTAGAATCGTAATTCAGTATCATAATTCAGTAGCTCATCTCTAACAATTAGAGGACTTGTCTTATGATTAGTGAGTCAAGAAAATAAAAAGAAACGTGTCTAATAGCATACTGAATTCATTCATGGATACTAGCTAAACTGTTGTTTTCATAATTTTCAGATTCTATACTGGCAATTTTTAGAACTACACAAAAATGATTCTTTACTGATAGAATTACAACCCCAAGCCTCTACTCTCATGAACTTTTCAAGAGGATTAGTCTTAATCTTTGAAAGTACTGCTCATACTAGAATAATTAGTCAGTATTCACATTTCCCCAAAACTCACATAATGCCTCATGCCTCTTTTCTCTGAACCTTTCTTTTTTGTCCACCTTATACACAATAAAGGATAATTCCACAGGACTCGAATATCTGCTGGAAGTAACTTATTCAGTCAATTTTAGCAGAAAGTGAACCTTCCCATTTTTTATAGAAAATACACTCCATGCTTTCATAATCTGGCACTAAATGACATAACATATCTTATTGAAAAGCAAAACAACTAAGCAAGTGATCCTCAAGGACATAAAACAGATTCTCAAATATTTACTCTTTCCATATATTTATTATTAGTGCCTGTTCTTTTTAGTGGTGAAATTCTGGAAGTATCTTTCTCAAATATTGCTAAGATCCATTCTACTGTATGAGCTACCTAAAACCAAAGATCACAGCCGCAGGAAACCATCAAGCATTGTTTTCTCTGCTGAGGTAATTCATGAAAAGAAAAAACAATTCATTCTTCATGGGCCCACTTCACTAGCAAAAGCCTGGGCATTGTCCACAGTAGTCAGTATCATTTCATTAATATTAAGTAAAAGAAGCAGCAAAACCCTATCAACTCATCTTAACATCTTATTAGCCATAATAATTAATAATAACTACAAATCTTGAATTCAGTAATAAAACCATCACAGAGAGAAATTCCCAGATGCCAAAAGTTTGAGAATGTAATATTGGGAAAAAGGAACACATGAAATAAGTTCAGCAGTTGAGAGTAACTGATAAAGTGACCTCAGCAAGAAAGAAATGAGTTGAGTGAATTTTAGATGTGTGTTTAAACCCAACAGGCAGAATTTTAAGTAAACTAAAGTCTGTATAGAATATTGTCAGCTGAGGTTAATATAATACAATTATAATTCAGGGCAAATGCATGGGTTCGCATAATTTTTCTCATCACTTTTAGATAAAAAAATAAAATAGTGACCTAGATAGAAACTCATATTTCTCCTTTCATTGTTTTTAATCACAGACTCTTCAGAGACCTCATATAATAACAATTTTCTGAAGTTTTTTTACACATTTCCAGGGGAAAAGGTAAATATTTTTTGTTTTTCTTTTTTCTAAATGGAATCTAATTTTCATCTCTGCTTTGCTAGTTTGTTAACTAGCCATTAGTAATTAGTGAAACCATTTCTATGAGAATAAATGGTTATTAACATACATTACAGAGAGAAAAAAATGTGAGAGCAAACAGTGGAACTTCTGACACCTTGGTGGCTCAGGGGAGACAGGGCATTAATGAAGCATCTAGGTGCAGGTCACTAATTTGCATCATCAGCAAATTTGTTCATAACTTCAGGGGTTCTTTGCCATCTTGAGATGGTCTGATGACCTGAGTGAGGTGAGCTGCTCTGTCCTGGTCCCTGGACACAGGTGTCCAATCAGCCCTGACTGACACTTGGCAGGGACTCGGGGCAGCTGAAAGCTAAACAGACACAGAAAGCACAGAAGCCTTCCATACTACAACAGAGACTTCTTCCAGGACAGGCTGGAGTTCTCTAATTCCCAAAGAGTTGAATGAAAGAAGAATGACTACAAATAAACAAGGGAAATGTAGAATTCATGTTTAATGGGCATTTAGGTCTCATCACTTGCACCACTTTTAAAGTTATCTGTTTCCATTATTCAATATAGATCTTCTTATGAATTGCATAATGTTTATCTGCTGCAACTTGTGAGCATAAAGGAATTCTTCAAACAGTGCAATTTATTCTAGAGAAAGTAGAGTGATAGCCTGTGGTCATATGCTTCAGTTTCTCTAATTCATATGTTTCAGTTCAGTCGCTCAGTCGTGTCTGACTCTTTGCGACGGCATGGACTGCAGCATGCTAGGCCTCCCTGTCCATCACCAAATCCTGGAGTTTACTCAAACTCATGTACATTGAGTCAGTGATGCCATCCAACCATCTCATCCTCTGTCATCCCCTTTTCGTCTAGCCTTCAATCTTTCCCAGCTCAGGGTCTTTTCAAATGAGTCAACTCTTCGCATCTGATGGCCAAAGTATTGGAGTTTCAGGTTCAACATCAGTCCTGCCAATGAACGTTCAGGACTGATTTCCTTTATGATGAACTGGTTTGATCTCCTTGCAGTCCAAGGGACTCTCAAGAGCCTTCTCCAATACCGCAGTTCAAAAGCAACAATTCTTCGGTGCTCAGATTTCTTTATAGGCCATATCTCACATCCATATATGACTACTGGAAAAACATTAGCCCTGGCTAGATGGACGTTTGTTGGCAAAGTAATGTCTCTGCTTTTTAATATGCTGTCTAGGTTGGTCATGACTTTTCTTCCAAGGAGTAAGCACCTTTTTATTTCATGGCTACAGTTACCATCTACAGTGATTTTGGAGCCCAAAAGAATAAAGTCTGTTACTGTTTCCACTGTTTCTCCATCGATTTCCCATGAAGTGATGGGACCAGATGCCATGATCTTAGTTTTCTGAATGTTGAGCTTTAAGCCAACTTTTTCACTCTCCTCTTTCACTTTCATCAAGAGGTTCTTTAGTTCTTTGCTTTCAGCCATAAGGGTGGTGTCATCTGCATATCTGAGGTTATTGATATTTCTCCTGGCAATCTTGATTCCAGCTTGTGCTTCTTCCAGCCAGCGTTTCTCATTATGTACTCTGCCTATAAGTTTAATAAGCAGGGTGACAATATACAGCCTTGACGTACTGCTTTTCCTATTTGGAACCAGTCTGTTGTTCCATGTCCACTGGAACATGTTGCTTCCTGACCTGCATGCAAATTTCTCAAGAGGCAGGTCAGGTGGTCTGGTATTCCCATCTTTCAGAATTTTCCACAGTTTATTGTGATCCACACAGTCAAAGGCTTTGGCATAGTCAATAAAGTGGAAGTAGATATTTTTCTGGAACTCTCTTGCTTTTTTAATGATCCAGTGGATGTTGGCAATTTGATATCTCTGCCTTTTCTAAATCCAGCTTGAACATCTGGAAGTTCACAGTTCACATATTGCTGAAGCCTGACTTGGAGAATCTTGAATATTACTTTGCTAGCATGTGAGATGAGTTCAACTGTGCAGTAGTTTGAGTATACTTTGGCATTGCCTTTCTTTGGGATTGGAATAAAAACTGACCTTTTCCAGTCCTGTGGCCACTGCTGACTTTTCCAAATGAGCTGGCATAATAAGTGCAGCACTTTCACAGCATCATCTTTTAGGATTTGAAATAGCTTAACTGGAATTCCATTACCTCCACTAGCTTTGTTCATAGCAATGCTTCTTAAGGCCCACTTGACTTCATGTTCCAGGATATCTGGCTCTAGATGAGTGATCACACCATTGTGATTATCTGGGTTGTGAAGATCTTTTTTGTACAGTTCTTCTGTGTATTTCTGCCACCGCTTCTTAGCATCTTCTGCTTCTCTTGGGTCCATACCATTTCAGTCTTTATTGAGCCCATCTTTGCATGAAATGTTCCCCTGGTATCTCTCATTTTCTTGAAGAGATCTCTAGTCTTTCCCATTCTATTGTTTTTCTTTATTTCTTTGCACTGATCACTGAAGAAGGCTTTCTTATCTCTCCTTGCTATTCTCTGGAACTCTGCATTCAAATGTGTATCACTTTCATTTTCTCCTTTGCTTTTTGCTTCCCTTCTTTTGTCAGCTATTTGTAAGGCCTCCCCAGACAGCCATTTGGGGATGGTCTTGATCCCTGTCTACTGTACAATGTCATGAACTTCCATCCATAGTTCATCAGGCATTCTGTCTATCAGATCTAGTCTCTTAAATCTATTTCTCACTTCCACTGTATAATCGTTAGAGATTTGATTTAAGTCATATCTGAATGGTCTAGTGGTTTTTCCCACTTTCTTCAATTTAAGTCTGAATTTGGCATAAAGGAGTTCATGATCTGAGCTACAGTCAGCTTCCAGTCTTGTTTTTGCTGCCTGTATAGAGCTTCTTCATCTGTGACTGCAAGGAATATAATTAATCTGATTTCAATGTTGACCATTGGTGATGTCCATGTGTAGAGTCTTCTCTTCTGTTGTTGGAAGAAGGTGTTTGCTACGACAAGTGTGTTCTCTTGGCAGAACTCTATTAGCCTTTGCCCTGCTTCATTCTGTACTTCACGGCCAAATTTGCCTGTTACTCCAGGTGTTTCTTGACTTCCTACTTTTGCATTCCAGTCCTCTATAATGAAAAGGACATCTTTTGGGGTGTTAATTCTAGAAGATAGTATAGGTCTTCATAGAACCGTTCAACTTCAGCTTCTTTAGCATTACTGGTCGGGGCATAGACTTGGATTACCATGATACTGAATGGTTTGCCTGGGAAACGAACAGAGATCATTCTGTCATTTTTGAGACTGCATCCAAGTACTGCATTTCAGACTCTTTTGTTGACTATAATGGCTACTCCATTTCTTCTAAGAGATTCTTGTCCACAGTAGTAAATATAATGGTCTTCTGAGTCAAATTCACCCATTCCAGTCCATTTTAGTTAGCTGATTCCTAGAATGTCGACATTCACTCTTGCCATCTCCTGTTTGATCACTTCCAATTTGCCTTGATTCACGGACCTAACATTCCAGGTTCCTATGCAATATTGCTCTTGACAGCATCGGACCTTGCTTTCATCACCAGTCACATCCACAACTGGATGTTGCTTTTGCTTTGCCTCCTTCTCTTCGTTCTGTCTGGAGTTATTTCTCCACTGATCTCCTGTAGCATACTGGGTACCTACTGACCTGGGGAGTTCATCTTTCAGTGTCCTATCTTTTTGCCTTTTCATACAGTGGCTGCACGGCACTGGAGCAGTGAGCGACGGTTGCACAGTACTGCAGCTGCCAAGAGGAGAGTCCCCAAGTCCAAGGTCAGGAGTGGCACCTGTATTTCGCTGGAGCAGCCCTGAATAGATACCCCATGTCCAAGGTAAGAGAAATCCCAGTAAGACGGTAGGTACTGGAGCAGCTGTGAGGAGATACTCCACGCCCAAGGGCAAAGGAGAAGCCCCAGCAAGGTGGTAGGAGGCACAAATTCACACTTAGAATCAAATCCCATTCCTGCCAGAGATGCTCAGAGGGCTCAAACAAACCCTGTGGGCACCAGGACCCAGGGCCCCCACAGAGACTGAGACAGAACTGTGTTTGAGTGTCTCCTGTGGTGGTACAGGTCATCAGTGGTCTGCTGCAAGGACAGGGGCTCTGCGTGTGGGTATGGCATAAGTACTCTGGGAGGAGGTTGCCCTTGACCCTACCATAGAGCTGCCAGAATTTACACAGGACTGGGAAATAGTCTCTTGGAGGGCACAACAGAACCTTGTGCACCAGCACCCAGGAGAAAGGAACAGTGACTCCACAGGAGACTGTCCTGGACTTGCCTGTGGGTGTCCAGGAGTTTCCAGCGAGGGCATGGGTCAGTGGTGGCCTGCTGTAGGGTTGGGGGCCCAGACTGTAGCAGTTCATGTCTGGGATCTTTTGCATGAGGTCACCATTATCTTCATTACCTCCACCATAGTTTGGCCCCAGATAAACAGCAGGGAGGGGACACAGCTCCAGCCATCAACAGAAAATTTGATTAAAGATTTACTGACCATGGTCCCGCCCATCAGAACAAGACCCAGTATCACCCTCAGTCAGTCTCTCCCCTTAGTAAGCTTTCATAAGCCTCTTATCTTTATCCATCATAGGGCAGACAGACTGAAAACCACAATCACAGAAAACTAACCAATCTGATCACATGGACCACAGCGTTGTCTAACTCAATGAAACTATGAGCCATGCCATGTAGGGCCACCCAAGATGGATGGGTCATGGTGGAGAGTTCTGACAAAACGTGGACTGCTGGAAAAGGGAATGGCAAACCACTTCAGTATTCCTGCCTTGAGAACCCCATGAACAGTATGAATTCATATGTTTAGACAAAGGTTATTTTAAATTCATCATTCCTTTTTCTAAATGCTTAATACATAATGTTCTTTCATTTTGTAACTAAACATATGCAGAACACATAATATATTAGATTTGAGAGAAAAATAGTACAGGATAAATATATCTAAATATAGTACATTCCCCCTGAAGTTCTATCATATAATGCTATTTTATAAACAAATAATGAAAAGTTAATATTGGTATAGTGCTCTTGAACAAATTAAGAGAAAAATACACTACATGACATTCATGTTTAATTTTCAAAATTTTGTTTAAAAACAATTAGAACCATTTTGATAGCTTCACCTAATAAACAGAAAGATCCAAATCAATAAAATTAATATAACATTTTTCACTATCCAAACAGAGTATCTTATTTTTTCTTACTCAGTTTTTTAATGAAATATTATTGTAAGCAATAGCATATATTTCTCCTGAATTTCAGAAGGGCAGCAAAAATTCAGTCTCTTACCTAACATGTATAAACATACTAGGTCCTTTTTTCAATATAAATATTATGAGATAGGATAACAACTGTACTATAGACTTTCTAGGATGAGAAGATGTATTAGAAATCACAATGTGTAAGGTGAATATAACTGGATCCAAAAAGCATCCAATTCACTCATTTATTAATTACATTGCAAGAGTGCTTTATTTTTTAAGATATATATCCATAATATCCACTGATTTTTTTAATGTTTTACAAAATCTCCACAGTCTAATCAAAAAATGATTTTTATAAACTGCTACTAACCATACCCTTATCCAATCCAGATTCATACAGATTGAACCCCCAACTTAGTTTTACATTTTTCTTCCTAAAATTTATGATCTCGATTACAAATCGCTCTTGAGTGACATTCAGAAGATATTGCAAGGGTATCCACTCTACCTCTCTTGTCAAATGTGTTTCAGCAGAAGGATTATTGATGGAAGCCTGAGACACAGATGAAGAGGAATTAGAGCTGTGAGGTATAGAATTGCAGAAATTGCATCTATACAAACAGCTGAAAGAAAGATGATACTCTGTTCAAATGTTTCCTATTTCATAGAACTCTCCAGAGTCCCATTTACTCCTGACAAGTACTAACAGTGCTTACAAGTTTTCTTCAACGTGGTGGATTGCTTAAATTAAGAAAATATTTTCCGTTAAAAAGAAAGTTGCTGCAGAACTTGAAAGCTGTAGAATAAAACCTGAAAAGGATTTCATCAGACAATAAGATCCAGCTCTGGTGCCTTAATCTGCAAAACAAAACTATGAAATAACTGATTTCTGTTTAACGCAACAGTACAGGCAGGCCTCTTTTTATTGTGCTTTTGCTTTACTGAGCTTTACAGATCCTGCCTTTTTACAGATTAAAGGTGTGTGGCAACCCTGTGTCCAGCAAATCTATCGACGCTATTTTTCCAGCAGCATTTGCTGACTGCATGTCTCTGTGTCACATTTTGGTAATTTTCACAATATTTCAAGTTTTTTCATTATTATTGTATGTTATGATGATCTGTGATCAGTGATCTTCAACGTTCTTATTGTACTTATTTTGAGGTGCCACAAACCACACCCATAATCAAAAAATGTTCTGGTGTGTTCTGACTGCTCCATTGACGTGCTACTCTCTCTTTCTTCCTCTCGTTGGGCCTTTCTATTCCTTGAGACACAACAATGTTGAAATCAGGCCAACTAATAACCCTACAAAGACTTGTACGTGTTCAAGCGAAAGGAAGAGCCACATGTCTCTCATTCTAAATCAAAAGCTAGAAATGATTAAGATGAGGGAGGAAGCAAATCAAAAAGCTAATCAAAAGCTGATATAGGCTAAAAGCTGGGCCTCTTGCCCTAAATAGCTATCCAAGTTATGAGTGCAAAGATCTTGAAAGAAATTAAAAGTGCTATTCCAGGGAACACATAAATGATAAGAAAGTTGATAGGGAGATAGTTCCAGCAGTATAGGTCAAACCAGGCATGACATTCCGTTAAGCCAAAGCCTAATCCAGAGCACGGCCCTAACTCACTTCAATTCTCTGAAGGCTGAGAGAGGTGGGGAAGCTGCAGAAGAAAAGCTTGAAATTAGCAGAGGTTGGGTCATGAGGTTTAAGGAATAAAGCCATCTCCAGAACATGAAAGTGCAAGGTGAAGCAGCAAGTGTTGATGCAAAAGCTGCAGCAAGTTACCAGAAGATCTTGCTAAGATGATTAATAAAGACAGCTACACTAATCAACAGATCTTCAGTGTAAACTAAACAGTCTTCTATTGGAAGAAGATATTATCTGAGGCTCTCATATCTGAAGAGGAGAAATCAATGTCTGGCTTCAAGGCTTCAAAGGACAAGTTGACTCTCTTGTTGCTGCTGCTGCTGCTGCTAAGTTGCTTCAGTCGTGTCCGACTCTGTGCGACCCCACAGACAGCAGTCCACCAGGCTCCCCTGTCCCTGGGATTCTCCAGGCAAAAACACTGGAGTGGGTTGCCATTTCCTTCTCCAACATGAAAGTAAAAAGTGCAAGTGAAGTCGCTCAGTCGTGTCCGACCCTTAGCGTAGCCCACCAGGCTCCTCCGTCCATGGGATTTTCCAGGCAAGAGTACTGGAGTGGGGTGCCACTGCCTCTCCAGGACACTCTTGTTAGGGGCTACTTTAAGTTGACGCTCATTTTACCATGCTGAAAATCCTAGGCCCCTTAGTAATGAGTCTACTAAATCTACTCTGACTATGCTCTCTAAATGGAACAACAAACCCTAGTGATAGCACATCTGTTTACAACATGGCTTGCTGAATATTTTCACCCAACAGTTAAGACATAATACTCAGAAAAAGACATCCCTTCAAAATAGTACTTCTCATTGACAATGCATCTAGTCGCCCAAGAGTTCTGATAGTGGTATACAATGAGATTAGTGTTGTTTTTATACCTGCTCACACAATATTCATTCCGCAGTCCATGAAAGAAGGAGTAATTTAGACTTTGAATCATTATTTCAGAAATACATTTCATAAGTCTATAACTGTCATAGATAGTGATTCCTCTGATGGATCTGGTCAAAGTCAATGGAAAACCTTCTGGGAAAGTGATGTCATTGAGAACATTCATGATTTACGAGAAGAGGTCAAAACATCAACATTAACAGGAATTTAGAAGAGGTTGATTCCAACATTCATGAATGATTTTGAAGCATTCTAGACTGCAGTGGAGAAAGTAAATGCCATTATGGTGGAAACAGCAAGAGAACTAGAATTAGAAGTAGAGCCTGAAGATGTGACGGAATTATTGCTATCTCAAGAGGAGTTGCTTCTTACAAATGAACAAAAAAGTGATTTCTTGAGATAGAATTTACTCCTGGCAAAGGTGCTATAAAAGACTGTTGAAATAACAATGAAAGATTTATAATATTATATAAATTCATTTGATAAAGCAGCAGCAGGGTTTGAAAGGATTGACTTCCATTTTTAAAAAAGTTCTACTGTGGGAAAATGCTATCAGACAGTGTTGTATGCTACAGAGAAATCATTTGTGAAAGGAAGAGTCAATCGATGCAGAAATTTCACTGGAGTCTTATTTTAAGCAATTGCCACAGCCATGTTAGCCTTCAGCAACCACCACCCTGATCAGTCAATATCCATAAAAATTAAGACAAGAACCTCCCCAGAAAAAAGAATATGACTCACTGAAGCCTCAGATGATGGCTAGCCTTGTTTAGCAATAAAGTATTGTCTAATGAAAGTGTGTGCATTTTTTTAGATGTAGTGCTATTTCACACTCAGTAGACTACTGCATACTATGAACATAACTCTCATGTGTCCTGGGAAACCAAAAGATTCGGTTTTGTGACTCACCTTATGGTGACATTTGCTTTCTTGTGGCAGTCTGGAACCCAACATTCTGGAACTCAACATTCAAAAAACTAAGATCATGGCATCCAGTCCCATCACTTCATGGCAAATAGATGGGGAAACAATGGAAACAGTGACAGACTTTATTTTTGAGGGGCTCCAAAAATCACTGCAGATGGTGGCTGCAGCCATGAAGTGAAAAGACACTAGCTTCTTGGAAGAAAAGTTATGACAAACCTAGGCAGCACATTAAAAAGCAGAGACATTACTTTGCTAACAAAGGTACATCTTGTCAAAGCTATGGTTTATCCAGTAGCCGTGTATGGATGTGAGAGCTGGACCATAAAGCTGAGCACCAAAGAATTGATGCTTTTGAACTGTGGTGTTGGAGAAGACTCTTGAGAGTCCCTTGGACTGCAAGGAGATCCAACCAGTCCATCCTAAAGGAAATCAGTCTTGAATATTCACTGGAGGGACTGATGCTGAAGCTGAAGCTCCAATACTTTGGCCACCAGATGTGAAGAACTGACTCACTGGGAAAAAAAAAAAAAAAAAAACCAATGCTCGGAAAGATTTAAGGCAGGCGGAGAAGGGGATGACAGAGGATGAGATGGTTGGATGGCATCACCGACTCGATGGACATTGAGTTTGAGCAATCTCTGGGAGTTGGTGATGGACTGGGAAGCCTGGCGTTCTGCAGTCCATGCAGTCGCAAAGAGTCAGACATGACTGAACAACTGAACTGAACTGGAACCCAACCCACAGTATCCTCGAGATAGTCCTTGGACAAGAAAACTAGTCCTAAGCCACAACCAAGATTACAATATATTCTTCATAGATGACTCTAAAATACCTTCACTGAGAAAGCACAAGGAATATGTTTCAGAAGATGTGAAATTGTGAAAGTCCATCTCTCCAAAACAACTCACTCCTTCACATTATCACATATATATTTTTTTCCCTGAATGCCAATTACAGGATTTTCCAAAGTATGTTTTCCAAAGTATGTATCACTTGTTCAACAGGATGTTTATAAACTTTTATTGATAAAGGACACCAGTTTAAAATGAGGGAATGATTGAACCATTCCCTAATTAATTAACTTTCTTTCAGTGCTGGACTTCTCAAAGTTTTTCATATAGTATTTTATACTGTGTTGATCCACAGTGGGGAGGACATAATACTCAGCATTTCAAAACTTATTTGACTGTGGAAGCCCTTCTTTTTCATGGAATACCTTTGACTACTACTTTAAGGAGTATGTATAACAATTTTATGGGCTTGGGATTAAGATTATTAGCATAGAAAGTCACTGGCTGTTTTTCCAAAGACCAACATCACCAGCCACTTGATTCTGTGGGAAATGTACAGCAGGATAAAAGCCTATTGTGTCAGTGACTGCAAAGTTATCCCTACCTTTCTGCACCAGCACTCTCCATCCCAGTCAGTCACATTAGCAGGCTCTCTATCAGTCAGGTAATCACAGCATATTCATATAATCACAGATATTCATGCTGGCCACTCATAGCAACATGCTCCCCTGAAAATGTACCCCAGATGTGAAAAGTAACATCCTTTTCCATTTTTATAATGGCTTCTCTTATGTTTGCTTGCAACATACTATTACTGTGCTGAAAGAGTGTTACTTATGCCCTATAAATCTTCCTGCCTTCTCTCAGTAGTTACCTTTCGCATAACAACCAGAAAACTTTTGCCAAGTTCTGAAAAAAGATGCTGTCATAGATTCGCTTTAAAAAAAAAAAAAAAGTCTAGTCTGGGGTTACTTTTTTGTTTCCTTTTTATTTTACAAACGAAAGAGTGAAAGTTGAAATATTACCTGTTCTGAAAAAAGATTTTATTCTTATCGTATGTGTGTGATAGTCATTCGCTTGGGAAACAGAACCATCACTGAAGTGACTGACACTTTTTTATAAAGACACTTTTCATTTGTCAGTTTGTACTCAGTTTTTATTTTTATGATGCCTCCATTTAATGACCACTATACCTTCATGCTGGAGAAGGCAATGGCAACCCACTCCAGTACTCTTGCCTGGCAAATCCCATGGACGGAGGAGCCTGGTAACCTGCAGTCCATGGGGTTGCTAAGAGTTGGATACGACTGAGTGACTTCGCTTTCACTTTTCACTTTCATGCATTGAAGAAGGAAATGGCAACCTACTCCAGTGTTCTTGCCTGGAGAATCCCAGGGACAGGGGAGCCTGGTGGGCTGCCATCTATGGAGTCGCACAGAGTCGGACACGACTGAAGTAACTTAGCAGCAGCAGCATACCTTCATGCAAGAGATATTGCTTAGAACTTTGAGTTTACACTCTCAGTTTATCCTCACATCATCCCATACAAAAGTTATTATTAGCCTAAGTCTCTATTATTAGCCTAAGTCTCAGAGAAAATAAGTTTATCATTGAAAGTCCCAGTTATTAAGTGATGACTTGATATTTGAAACTGTACCTGTCTGATCTGAAAGATCCCAATCTTCTCAGGATACCAAGCAGATATATACATCATTGTTTCTAATAACCCCTTAGTAAATGCTGCTTTACTGAGGGGTTGTTAGAAACATGCTATCACATGTTATCATAACATTTGATAAGAAATGAAGGATTTTTCCCATTCCAGCCAGAGTTACCCTTCCTCACATCTTCTACCAAAAAACAGAGGATTTAAGCTTCTGTGAAACTGGGCCTGAACTGATGGACAAAGAGAATGAAATAAGAACAGAATGTCCCCAGGAAGAACAGAGATGGAGCAACATCCACCTTAGATCTTAGAGACTCTGCATTCAGCTTATTTTAGAGCTATACTACCTTTTATAATAATACTTATGAAACGATCTTTCTGTAAGTGTAGCACAGTGTGTCCCCATAAAAGCATCCAAGTTTTCACATGAAGACTCCTACCAACAAAGTTAATAAATCTTGGCTGTGAAGTGAAATGCAAGAAAATTATTATGTAAGAAGGGTCCCTTTATCAGCAAATGTGCTGACTAGTCAGGTTGCACGGTATCAGTGAATAATCAGGCACAAGTGAAAGGTCATAAGAGATAGAACAGCAGCAAGGCCGCTATGGCATGAGCTTGCTAAATGATTTTCTCTTTAAAAAAAACAACAACACTCCTATCAAATATCTTGGCTACATGATACCTTAATCTATTTCTCTGCTTCACTTGATCTATCATGTCTTGGCCATAGTACATATTTTCAGACAACCTATGATTCTGAGAATAATTGAACATTAATACCTGAATATTTGAGGCTCCCAATAAAAGAGATTGACTTGTTTCTGTTAATCAGAACAAAAGAAGATGTAAACAGAAATTAGCATTTAAGTGCCTAGTATGTGCCAAGAGCTCTGCAGCATTTTGATCACGTTATTGTATTAATCCTTACAGTGTTATGAAATAGGTGTTCTACAAATGAGAATTACTAATGAAGTGATGCCCATGTGCCCTAAATCACTCAACCAGATGAAGTTCAGCCAGGGTTCAATCCGAGCTCTGCTGGCTGCGAAGACTGTACTCATTCCACTCCTCATCCTGTATCCCTTGGGTTATTTTCACTGGCCCGATCATCTTGTAGAATCAGAGAATGCTTTAAGAGCCAGCAGAGACCACAGAGATTTCCTTGATAACCATCTCCCTGTTTACACGCAAGAAATTTTAAACCCTCAGCAGATTTATAATATAATCCAAATAAAGGCTTCTTGGTGCCGTTGTGCTCAGTCACTCAGCCGTGTCCGACTCTTTTCCATCCCATGGACTGTAGCCCAGACAGTTCCTCTGACCACGGGGATTCTCCAGGCCAGAATACTGAAGTGGATTGCCACGTCCTCCTCCAGGGGATCTTCCCACCCCAGGGATCAAACCCAGGTCTCCCAAATTGCAGGTGGATTCTTTACCATCTGAGCCACCAGGGAAGTTTCTTGGTGTTAAAATGGGAAATTAAACAACCTCTCAATTCATATACATTTTGTATTTTTACTATTTCCCACTATATCCTTGCTATCTTTTTAAATGATGGTTAAAACCAAGTTCACCACATTTCACAAATCCAAAACTGTTCATATTACAGTACAGAATCTCAAGTCAAAGCGATTTATCTTTTGGTTTATGCATTTGTTTTTAATAAATTTGTAGTAAAATATTCATGTTTTATAAAATAATTGAAGTGAAAAGTATTTGTGTGAAAATAGCTAAGATCATTATTATATGCATAAGAGCCTATCCAAGGTCATAGTAAATGGACCAAGGTATCCAATGGTCTTCCCTCTATCTAAACTTGACCCCACCCTGACATCTTGGGCATCTTTTAAAATCCTTCAGGATAGTGTGCATAATTTCATTATTTTACTTATTGAACATTGCAATTTATTTTGTTTATATGCTTACTCTCACTGTTAGAATATACACAGTGAGTGCATTTTATTTATCCTTGTACACTCAGATATGCTTGAAATGAATTGAATTATATCGGATTGGCCTGCCTTGAGTGGAACTGTACTGAATTTATTTAAATTTAATTGGCATTTGTTACTATCTGATTAATCTGGTTATATCATTAACATCACAAGTCTTGCTGAATTAGTAAACAACTTTTAAGTTTTTAGAACTACTTTTTACTGAGAAGACAGTTTGTTCACTTCTTTTTTGCAATGTCAGAAACACATGAATGAAAAAAAAGGATGAGAGGGACCCAGCACAGAGGGTCCACATACTGCTGTAAGTTGGCTTACTCAGGTAAGAATGTAAGGTTTTCTTCACGCTTTGGCCTGACACTCTAGCTAGGTTATGATAAGCACTAGAAGCACAGGGAGGCACAAAACCAGAAAATTAGACATGCTACACATCTAAATATAGCACAAGAGAGAAAATCTAAGGTTCCAAAGAAAGCATCGTGGAGGAATTCTTCACTTTGGTCTCTTCCTGGGTAAACTGCCAAACATTGTTGTCAAACATCTTCATGAAATCATTCTAAAACCAGTTTTAATATATGTTAATAAATTTTGTTTCAAAATATAATACTTTAAAAATATATATTTGATGGGTAAAGTCTGTAAGTTTTTCAGCTAAACCACAGGCAAGTTTTATAAGTTTCTGATGGTAATAAGGGTCAGACTACATGGCAAGAGGTACTCATCCTACATAGATGTAATGCAGATACCTCATGAAGAGGCACCAGAGTGCATAAAGAAATAGAATAGTAAGTAGAGAGGGACCATGTAATTAGACAAAAATAAATCCAGAATCTGAATGTTTACGGTATAGAGATGGTGATGAAGAAGATCTCCTTTATATGGCTATAGACAAGGAAATCCATTTCTAGAATATTTAAGCCTAGAAAGGCAAATTCATGGCTTTCCTTTATCAGTATTACTATGAGGCTAATGGAGGATTAATAGGTGTGGTGGAGATAAGCACCTTGTAAATGATAAAGGAGTAAACTTCCAGCACCATGGATCATATATCATTTTAAATTTATATATCTGGGGGCTTCCCTGCTGGCTCAGTGATAAAGAATTCACCTGTCAATGCAGAAGACTTCAGTTCAATCCCTGATCCGGGAAGATCCCATAATGCCACAGAGCAACTATGAGCCACAACCACTGAGCCGGTGCTCTAGAGACTGTGAGCTGCAACTACTGAGCCCATGTGCTGCATTTATTGAGGCCTGTGTGCCCGAGAGCCCCTGCCCCACAACAACAGAAGCCACCACAATGAGAGGCCTGTGCACTTTAGTTAGAGAGTAGCTGCTGCTCACTACAACTAGAAAAAGCCCGACAACAATGGAGACCAAGCACAGCCAAAAATAAATAAATTATTTAAAAACAAAATGAATTTATATATCATAGATGGCTAGATGAAATTTTATTTCAAATCTGGGAGTTGGCTAAGTCATGGAGATATATCAGTAAGTGTTGATATAAGACTAGAATGACTAAGTTGTAGTTTATAAAATGTAAGAATTTCAGAGACATATATATTTAAGGTTTTCTGAGATGTACATAGTGCCTAGACATACTTAATCAAAAACATACTCTTTGAATATAAAATTTGAATGTATTAATTACTGAACAGTCTTGATACAGAGCTACCGCATTCTTTAAATATTTTTTTCTATTGCAATCACTTCTATGTCTTTAATTTGACTGTGGGAACCATGCAATTACAAAGATGAGGATGCAAAGTTCCTGATGTTAGTACAAGTTATTTTCAGAGTTAAATTCGAGGAGAAAATAGATCTCTTAAATTTTATTCTGCAGTCTCAACTTTAAAGTGATATACATGTCACACTTACTCAGTGCTTTTATTCAGAAAATAAAAAAGGAAGTGAGCAAATAGCTCTGACATTCCCTAATCCTAAAAAAAATAAAAAATTGTTTCAGTCCCTGCAGCATATCTGTTAAGAAGAAAAATATAAAAGTCCAGTCCATAAGGTTTAATGATTTAATTTTTGAGGAAAAAGCAGAATAAAATATTGTGATTCTGACTATCAAAACATGCAACTATAAGTTTAAAGTTGTCTAAATTAAGGAATAAAACTTGTTTTGTTGGGAGGCAGGATTATAGCAAGGGCTGAGGGAGTGGGACTTGCAATACAGATTTGGGGAGATACCTGCACAGAGGTGATAGTTGAAGTCATGAGTGACGATGAAAACTCCAAGGGTGAGATCTGACAGAAATGGCCTTTGATTCTCAGGCCAAGGAAGGGTGAGAAGCGAAGCACACAGATTTCCTAATGAAATACTGTAGCTGCTATTTTTCACAATGGCAGGGGGCAGAGAAGGAGCTTCATTAGGCAGCTGATTTCCTCTTTATCCCTATTGAGTCAGAATGATGGGCTGATTCCCATGCTGATGACTGTCCTTACAGAGTTTTCCAGTCAAAGAAAGTGTGCACCAAACTCAGACACACAGAGAAATGCTGCCATGACTTGGAGAGAAGGATAATAATAAGCTACCTGCTAGAAGACTAGTGTCTGAGACAAACCATACTACAAGACAACTCTGTTTTCTCTAATTCTTTCTTGCCATATGGCTAATATTCAGAATATTCTCTCTTATAAAATCACCAAGGCTTTTCAAAATAATGGCCAGATGTTTCAATATTTTTGATTTTGTCTTTTTTCACTCAAGAATCTTCCCTTGAACCTGACCAAGAAAATCAACAGACTTAACAGAGCTTTTATGTTTTGTTAAAACAGAAGTATTCGTGTATTTCTCTGATTTTTCTATAAATATATACCTATATGCATGCTCACTCCCTTCTCTCCAGACTACCTTTGCCCACTTCTAATGAACATTGAGCCAAATATCATGACTTTTGTAACCATTTACCATTTTCAGCATCCATTCATCCATTTAATAAATACTTTTGTGCCCAGCCCTGGCTGCACAGAAGCATCACCTGAGGAGCTTTCAGGTCCTCAACACTCAGGCACATCCCAGTAACATTAGACCTTCTGGGGTGGGGCTCAAGCACTAGCATTTTTAAAGATCCTCAGCTGAGGCTAAGGTGAGAAAACTGAAGCCCTGAGACTTGCACAAGGTCGCAGAGCCAGGAGGTAGTAGAGGCCTGGAGAGACGCCACTCCAGGACCCCTCCCTGTTGCTCCATTTAAGCCTTCGATGGGATACTCCTCAGCTCTGTGTCTCTGATCCACAGTTTCCATCCTGACCATTATCACAGCCCCCACCTTGGCACCCTCCCTGCACCTCACATTCTCCTTGCTCCGGCTGACAGCCCCTGTGAGCTCCATGCTGACAGGTAGTAGAGTTGGCCCAGGGAGCTTCCTGAAGCCCCACACTAAATATAAATAACAATTAAATAAAAACTTTTGTGACTCAGTATTGCTAGGTCCATGAGGAAAAAAAAAAAAAGACAGACAGTGCCCCCTGCCCTCATGAAGTTCATTCTGGAGTTTCAGGAAATACATCTTTCTCCTAATAACAACAACAACAACAAAAGAACAAAAAACAAAAAAGGAAGGGGTAGAAACAAAGCAAACTTTACTGTTTCTCTATGTCAAAAGAAAACATTATTTAAAATTTCGCTGCTACTTCAGATTTTGTTTACTTTAGCAGCACCATGCGATTCTGTTTCTCTAATTCTCTAGTCCTCTAATCCAGATGTCTAATAACTGAGTGGACATATGTCAACATGACTCTGAAAAATACAGGCAGGTTACCCTATAATAGATTATATTCAAAACAGCATGAGAAACATTAATCTACTCCTTCCAACAAGTATTTTGACTGTCTTTTATGCTGCAGGCATTCTTCTTGTTCTGGAGATTCAGTAGTGAATAGTACCCCATGGTCTTAAAGCATAGAGCTTGGTGTTAGAGCTCAGAAGCCAGTCAACGCCCCGTGGCAAAGACTGTGTTTAGGAGACTGACAGAACAAGTACAAAGAGTACCCTCCCTAAGTGACATCACTTTTATCCTCTCCCTTTTTTCCCGTATATCCAGATATAATACAGAGAGTCATAGAATCCTAGAATGGAAAAGTATGTTAATTTTTCTAGATCATCTATTCTAATGCCTTTTATCTACAGATGTGTGAATGAGTGTCATAAGTTTTAATTAACATCCAAGCATTACTTAGCAGGTAATGACAATGACAAGATATTAGAAAAATATTCCTTATGTATATTTAAATGTATATGTGCTAAGGGAACACACAAAGATCGTGTTGGTTCAAGAACAAGTGGAGGAAGCCCCCTTAACTTCCTTAAAAACTATTTTCTGCATTTTTTCCCAATAATAAACTTGCTACCTTACTGTTCATAAGATTTCTCATTTATCACTAAATCCCCCTTTAAACTCTTAGACTAGGAAAACATTAAAAACCTGCAAATTTTTTTATCTCTTGATGTCCCTTCCATAAATTAACTAAGATAATTCATTTTCTCCCACATTCCTCATAATCCAGAAAATGAGAATTAAATGTAATTTTTAAAGTTCAGTAAAAAAAACTCTTTGACTTTCTCATTTATGATTGCCTGTTTTTGATTCTCTGAAAAATACAAGGCAAACTTCTAAAACAGACAAGTTAATGCTATAGTCTAGCTATATTTAAAATAATTCAATAATATTCATTAATACAAAGACAGTGGGAAGCCCTCACATTTAGTCTCAAACAACATGAGGTCATGAGCATATAAGGGAATCATGTACTACTGGTCATTAATCTTAATTTCAGAAATTACATTTGAAGATTTAATTCTCTCTTCCTATGTCTAGACAGGCAACAAGGAATAATCTTTTCAGCCTTAATTGCATTTACTCCTATGACTTCATAAAAAGGACAATTCCAGTTGCTATTTGCAAAAGAAAAAAAAAGATTATATATAATCCTCATTATTACATTACAGTTGTTTGTAACCTCAATAGCTCGGCCTCCAGGGGACACATAAAAGAAATACAAAACAAATACAAGTGATATCCTCAATAAATCTATTCCACATAAAAATCATAGTATTCATCAAGAAACTATTGATCATTTGCTCTAATTACGAAGGAATGCAATGCAGTTTGCCCTCGAGCACCTTTAGTCAGTCAGTTCAGCCACTCAGTAGTGTCCAACTCTTTGCAACCCCATGAATTGCAGCACTCCAGGCCTCCCTGTCCATCACCAACTCCCGGACTTCACTCAAACCCACGGCCATTGAGTCAGTGATGCCATCCAGCCATCTCATCCTCTGTCGTCCCCTTCTCCTCCTGCCCCCAATCCCTTCCAGCATCAGAGTCTTTTCCAATAAGTCAACTCTTCTCATGAGGTGGCCAAAGTAATGGCATTTCAGCTTTAGCATCATTCCTTCCAAAGAAATCCCAGGGCTGATCTCCTTCAGAATCGACTGGTTGCATCTCCTTGCAGTCCAAGGGACTCTCAAGAGTCTTCTCCAACACTACTAAAAGCATCAATTCTTCGGTGCTCAGCTTTCTTCACAGTCCAACTGTCACATCCATACATGACCACAGGAAAAACCATAGCCTTGACTAGACGGACCTTAGTCGGCAAAGTAATGTCTCTGCTTTTGAGTATACTATCTAGGTTGGTCATAACTTTCCTTCCAAGGAGTAAGTGTCTTTTAATTTCATAGCTGCAAACACCATCTGCAGTGATTTTGGAGCCCCCCAAAATGAAGTCTGACACTGTTTCCCCATCTATTTCCCATGCAGTGATGGGACCAGATGCCATGATCTTCGTTTTCTGAATGTTGAGCTTTAAGCCAACTTTTTCACTCTTCTCTTTCACTTTCATCAAGAGGCTGCTTAGTTCCCCTTCACTTTCTGCCATAAGGGTGGTATCAGCTGCATATCTGAGCTTATTGATATTTCTCCCGGCAATCTTGATTCCAGCTTGTGCTTCTTCCAGTCCAGTGTTTCTCATGATGTACTCTGCATAGAAGTTAAATAAGCAGGGTGACAATATACAGCCTTGACATACTCCTTCTCCTATTTGGAACCAGTCTGTTGTTTCATGCCCAGTTCTAACTGTTGCTTCCTGACCTGCATACAGATTTCTCAAGAGGCCGGTCAGGTGGTCTGGTATTCCCATCTCTTTCAGAATTTTCCAGTTTATTGTGATCCACACAGTCAAAGGCTTCAGCACAGTCAATAAAGCAGAAATAGATGTTTTTCTGGAACTCTTTTGCTTTCTTGATGATCCAGCGGATGTTGGCAATTTGATCTCTGATTCCTCTGCCTTTTTTAAAACCAGCTTGGGATTTCTGTGTGTTGATTTTATATCCTGCAACTTTACTATATTCATTGATTAGCTCTAGTAATTTTCTGGTGGAGTCTTTAGGGTTTTCCATGTAGAGGATCATGTCATCTGCAAACAGTGAGAGTTTTACTTCTTCTTTTCCAATTTGGATTCCTTTTATTTCTTTTTCTGCTCTAATTGCTGTGGCCAAAACTTCCAGAACTATGTTGAATAGTAGCGGTGAAAGTGGACACCCTTGTCTTGTTCCTGACTTTAGCGGAAATGCTTTCAATTTTTCACCATTGAGGATAATGTTTGCTGTGGGTTTGTCATAGATAGCTTTTATTATGTTGAGGTATGTTCCTTCTATTCCTGCTTTCTGGAGAGTTTTTATCATAAATGGATGTTGAATTTTGTCAAAGGCCTTCTCCGCATCTATTGAGATAATCATATGGTTTTTATTTTTCAATTTGTTAATGTGGTGAATTACATTGATTGATTTGCGGATATTGAAGAATCCTTGCATCCCTGGGATAAAGCCCACTTGGTCATGGTGTATGATCTTTTTAATGTGTTGTTGGATTCTGATTTCTAGAATTTTGTTGAGGATTTTTGCATCTATGTTCATCAGTGATATTGGCCTGTAGTTTTCTTTTTTTGTGACATCTTTGTCAGGTTTTGGTATTAGGGTGATGGTGGCCTCATAGAATGAGTTTGGAAGTTTACCTTCCTCTGCAATTTTCTGGAAGAGTTTGAGGAGGATAGGTGTTAGCTCTTCTCGAAATTTTTGGTAGAATTCAGCTGTGAAGCCGTCTGGACCTGGGCTTTTGTTTGCTGGAAGATTTCTGATTACAGTTTCAATTTCCGTGCTTGTGATGGGTCTGTTAAGATTTTCTATTTCTTCCTGGTTCAGTTTTGGAAAATTGTACTTTTCTAAGAATTTGTCCATTTCTTCCACGTTGTCCATTTTATTGCCATACAATTGCTGATAGTAGTCCCTTATGATCCTTTGTATTTCTGTGTTGTCTGTTGTGATCTCTCCATTTTCATTTCTAATTTTATTGATTTGATTTTTCTCTCTTTGCTTCTTGATGAGTCTGGCTAATGGTTTGTCAATTTTATTTATCCTTTCAAAGAACCAGCTTTTGGCTTTGTTGATTTTTGCTATGGTCTCTTTTGTTTCTTTTGCATTTATTTCTGCCCTAATTTTTAAGATTTCTTTCCTTCTACTAACTCTGGGGTTCTCCAACTCTTCCTTTTCTAGTTGCTTTAGTTGTAGAGTTAGGTTATTTATTTGACTTTTTTCTTGTTTCTTGAGGTATGCCTGTATGGCTATGAACTTTCCTCTTAGCACTGCTTTTATAGTGTCCCACAGGTTTTGGGTTGTTGTGTTTTCATTTTCATTAATTTCTATGCATATTTTGATTTCTTTTTGCATTCCTATACATGAATAATGAGAAAGTAGAAAAAGAAATTAAGGAAACAATTCCATTCACCATTGCAACAAAAAGAATAAAATACTTAGGAATATATCTACCTAAAGAAACTAAAGACCTATATATAGAAAACTATAAAACACTGATGAAAGAAATCAAAGAGGACACTAATAGATGAAGAAATATACCATGTTCATGGATCGGAAGAATCAATATAGTGACAATGAGTATACTACCCAAAGCAATTTACAAATTCAATGCAATCCCTATCAAGCTACCAGCAACATTTTTCACAGAACTAGAACAAATAATTTCAAGATTTGTATGGAAATACAGAAAACCTCGAATAGCCAAAGCAATCTTGAGAAAGAAGAATGAAACTGGAGGAATCAACTTGCCTGACTTCAGGCTCTACTACAAAGCCACAGTCATCAAGACAGTATGGTACTGGCACAAAGACAGACATATAGATCAATGGAACAAAATAGAAAGCCCAGAGATAAATCCACACACATATGGACACCTTATCTTTGACAAAGGAGGCAAGAATATACAATGGAGTAAAGACAATCTCTTTAACAAGTGGTGCTGGGAAAACTGGTCAACCACTTGTCAAAGAATGAAACTAGATCACTTTCTAACACCCCACACAAAAATAAATTCAAAATGGATTAAAGATCTAAATGTAAGAACAGAAAATATAAAACTCCTAGAGGAGAACATAGGCAAAACACTCTCAGACATAAATCACAGCAGGATCCTCTATGATCCACCTCCCAGAATTCTGGAAATAAAAGCAAAAATAAACAAATGGGATCTAATTAAAATTAAAAGCTTCTGCACAACAAAGGAAAATATAAGCAAGGTGAAAAGACAGCCTTCGGAATGGGAGAAAACAATAGCAAATGAAGCAACTGACAAACAACTAATCTCAAAAATATACAAGCAACTTATGCAGCTCAATTCCAGAAAAATAAACGACCCAATCAAAAAATGGGCCAAAGAACTAAATAGACATTTCTCCAAAGAAGACATACGGATGGCTAACAAACACATGAAAAGATGCTCAACATCACTCATTATTAGAGAAATGCAAATCAAAACCACAATGAGGTACCACTTCACACCAGTCAGAATGGCTGTGATCCAAAAATCTGCAAGCAATAAATGCTGGAGAGGGTGTGGAGAAAAGGGAACCCTCCTACACTGTTGGTGGGAATGCAAACTAGTACAGCCACTATGGAGAACAGTGTGGAGATTCCTTAAAAAATTGCAAATAGAACTACCTTATGACCCAGCAATCCCACTTCTGGGCATACACACCGAGGAAACCAGAATTGAAAGAGACACATGTACCCCAATGTTCATCGCAGCACTGTTTATAATAGCTAGGACATGGAAACAACCTAGATGTCCTATCAGCAGATGAATGGATAAGAAAGCTGTGGTACATATACACAATGGAGTATTACTCAGCCATAAAAAAGAATTCAATTGAGTCAGTTCTGATGAGATGGATGAAACTGGAGCCGATTATACAGAGTGAAGTAAGCCAGAAAGAAAAACACCAATACAGTATACTAACACATATATATGGAATTTAGGAAAGATCGGCAATGACGACCCTGTATGCAAGACAGGGAAAGAGACACAGATGTGTATAATGGACTTTTGGACTCAGAGGGAGGGAGAGGGTGGGATGATTTGGGAGAATGACATTCTAACATGTATACTATCATGTAAGAATTGAATCGCCAGTCTATGTCTGATGCAGGATACAGCATGCTTGGAGCTGGTGCATGGGGATGACCCAGAGAGATGTTATGGGGAGGGAGGTGGGAGGGGGGTTCATGTTTGGGAACGCATGTAAGAATTAAAGATTTTAAAATTTAAAAAATAAAAAAATTAAAAAAATTAAAAATAAAAAAATAAAACCAGCTTGAACATCTGGAAGTTCACACTTCACATATTGCTGAAGCCTGGCTTAGAGGATTTTGAGCATTACTTTACTAGCATGTGAGATGAGCGCAATTGTGCAGTAGTTTGAGTATTCTTTGGCATTGCCTTTCTTTGGGATTGGAATGAAAACTAACCTTTTCCAGTCCTGTGGCCTACTGCTGAGTTTTCCAAATTTGCTGGCATATTGAGTGCAGCACTTTCACAGCATCATCTTTCAGGACTTGAAATAGCTCAACTGGAATTCCATCACCTCCACTAGCTTTGTTCGTAGTGATGCTTTCTAAGGCCCACTTGACTTCACATTCCAGGATGTCTGGCTTTAGGTGAGTGATCATACTATCATGATTATCTTGGTCATGAAGATCTTTTCTGTAGAGTTCTTCTGTGTATTCTTTCCACCTCTTCTTAATATCCTCTGCTTCTGTTAGGTCCATACCATTTCTGTCCTTTATCGAGCCCATCTTTGCATGAAATGTTCCCTTGGTATCTTTAATTTTCTTGAAGAGATCTCTAGTGTTTCCCATTCTGTTGTTTTCCTCTATTTCTTTGCATTAACCGCTGAGGAAGGCTTTCTTATCTCTTCTTGCTATTCTTTGGAACCCTGCATTAAAATGGGTATATCTTTCCTTTCTCCTTTGCTTTTCACTTCTCTTCATTTCACGGCTATTTGCAAGGCCTCCCCAGACAGCCATTTTGCTCTTTTGCATTTCTTTTCCATGGGGATGGTCTTGATCCCTGTCTCCTATACAATGTCACGAACCTCTGTCCATAGTTCACTCTATCTATCAGATTGAGGCCCTTAAATCTATTTCTCACTTCTACTTTATAATCATAAGGGATTTGATTTAGGTCATACCTGAATGGTCTAGTCGTTTTCCTACTTTCTTCAATTTAAGTCTGAATTTGGTAATAAGGAGTTCATGATCTGAGCCACAGTCATCTCCCAGTCTTGTTTTTACTGTTTAGAGCTTCTCCATCTTTGGCTGCAAAGAATATAATCAATCTGATTTCAGTTTTGACCAATTGGTGATGTCCAAGTGTAGAGTCTTCTCTTGTGTTGTTGGAAGAGGGTGTTTGCTATGAGCAGTGCGTTCTCTTGGCAAAACTCTATTAGTCTTTGCCCTGCTTCATTCTGCATTCCAAGGTCAAATTTGCCTGTTGCTCCAGGTGTTTCTTGACTTCCTAATTTGCATTCCAGTCCAATATAATGAAAAGGACATCTTTTTTGGGTGTTACTTCTAAAAAGTCTTGTAGGTCTTCATAGAACCGTTCAACTTCAGCTTCCTCAGTGTTACTGGTTGGGGCATAGACTTGGATTACTGTGATATTGAATGGTTTGCCTTGGAGACGAACAGAGATCATTCTGTCGTTTTTGAGATCATATCCAAGTACAGCATTTTGGACTCTTTTGTTCACCATGATGGCTACTCCATTTCTTCTAAGGGATTCCCACCCACAGTAGTAGATATAAATGGTCATCTGAGTTAAATTCACCCATTCCAGTCCATTTTAGTTCACTAATTCCTAGAATGTCGATGTTCACTTTTTCCATCTCCTGTTTGACCACTTCCAATTTGCCTTGATTCATGGACCTGACATTCCAGGTTCCTATGCAATATTGCTTTTTACAGCATCAGACCTTGCTTCCATCACCAGTCACATCCACACATGGGTATTTTTGCTTTGGCTCCATCCCTTCATTCTTTCTGGAGTTATTTCTCCACTGATCTCCAGCAGCATATTGGGCACCTACCGACCTGAGGAGTTCCTCTTTCAGTATCTTATCATTTTGCCTTTTCATACTGTTCATGGGGTTCTCAAGGCAAGAATACTGAAGTGGTTTGCCATTTCCTTCTCCAGTGGACCACATTCTATCAGACCCCTCCACCATGACCCGCCTGTCTTGGGTGGCTCTGCGGGCATGGCATGGCTTGGTTTCATTGAGTTAGACAAGGCTGTGGTCCTAGTGTGATTCTATTTAAAGATGGAAGAGGTAGTACTTTGCTAGGGCTTCTATAACATAATATCACAAACTATATGGCTTAAACAATAGAAATTTATTTCCTCACAGCTCTGGAGGCTAGAAGTTTAAGAACAAGATATCCACAGATTAGGTTTTTCTTGAGGCCTCACAGTCCTCTCCTCAGCTTGCAGGGGGCAAGCCAACCTCTCTGCATCTTCACAGAGTCTTTCTTCGGTGCACATGCATCCCTGGTGTCTCTCCATATACCCAAACATCCCCTCCTTATAGGGATACCAGTCAGACTGTACTAAGACCCACCCTAAAGACATCATTTAACTTTACTTCTTCAAAGACCCCATCTCAAAATATACTGACATTCTGTGGTACTAGCTGTTAAGACATCAACATGTGAGCAATACAAGGTATTGTATTAATATATAAGTGCAAAAAGTGTATTAGAGCAACATTAGAGTAACTCAAAAGAAGATATGGGCGGGTACACTTTTAAGGCTCTATAACAGGGAACGGAGCAATTGGAAAGAAGGGAAATGGCACTTCTTGGTTACCCATTATGTGACAGCTACTTACTTTTTTCCAGGTATGCATTTTGTTTTAATAAATAAAGCGTATTCATGGCATAGATCTTAAATCACATGACAAACAAACATTTATAGGCCAAAACAGGTAACAGCGAAGCAGCTATTGCTAGAAGGAATATGGCCTCACATGCAACTGAAGCCCAAAGAGCAAATACCTGACTCCAGAGCCCAGTATATACTGGCCTTCTAGGCTAGACACTGGACCAGAGAACAGGAGACTCAGAGACATTCATGCACCCACCATCTGACCCCTTGCCTTCTTACTGCAGAGCCAGCAGGAAGCTGAAATCTCAGATATGCTAGAGGAAGGTTTCCTAACCATATTAAGTGAAATTCTCCCATTGTTACCAATCAGCCAGGGGTGTTACCTACAGAAGGGTTGTTGTTGTTCAGTCACTCAGTTGTGTCTCCTCTTTTGCAACCCATGAACTGTAGCCTGCCAGGGTCCTCTATCCATGGAATTCTCCAGGAAAGAATGTTGGAGTGGGTTGACATTTCCTTCTATCCACTGATAAATACAGATATGAGAACAGCAAAGAGGAAATTACAGAGGTCATCTTGTTTCTTCAAATGTCAGAAGCATCCATGTCACAGCAGTAGATGGACACTACCTCCTGTAGGCATAGTCCAAACACTTCCTGTTGGCATTTGCACCAAACAAGGTTCCCTATACTTCTGGCATCATCTGCTAGACAATGAGGTCCAGCCAGCTTTTGAGGATATTGGAAACATTGATTTTGCAATCCCAACTATAGATTGCAACCCTGCCAGCTATTTCCTCAGGCAGGTAGGCCTTCGGATCATTTTAGACATTAACATCTCTTTTGGTGGTGATTTTGTACACAGACATTGCTTTTGCACTGCTGCCTTCACCAGTGGGAAATCTTGGGGGGTTTTTTGTTTTGTTTTGTTTTTTCAAAAATGACCATTCAGGGCTCCAACAACTGGTACAGGCCAAGGAGGATCAGGCCATTCAGCAGCAGTTGGCACCTGGCTCTATCTTTTACCATTCTGCTGAGTCTCTGTCTTTAGATCTGTGACAAGATCATTCATCTTTCAGTCTGACGATTTTGAGCCTCACTTGACTCATCAGACTGGACATCTGAATTTTCTTATTCTGCTCAATCTGCTTTTCTTTCTTCTCATAATATTCCATAATCTTCATTCTTTACGCTTGCACAAGCTGATATTTCTCAATGTTGAACTCCTCTTTTGCTTTCCTGTCTATTCTGCTTCCTCCTTGACTTTGTCAATAAAAGTCATCATGTACTTAATCAGCTTCTGCATGTTTGCATCACTGACAGAACAGATGCTGATGAGCAACCAGGAGAGGAAAGCTGCCACTTCAGGCCTCCTCTGTTTTGTTGTGCTATATGCTAGCATGTGTAAAGCCCATGGAAATTACAATCCAACCAGTTATCCCCATTTTATAAATGAGGAAATTGAGGCTCCAAGAAATGAAAAGACTTTACTAATGCAGTTAGAAGATGGTGGGCCCATGTTAAGAATTTAGGTGTATCATCAATGCTTATCTGCTTGCCACCAGTATGAGTTCATCCCTGGTGTTAGTCCTGGTTCTGCTACTCACTAATTTTTCTTGGACATTTCACCTCAAATGGAATCCACCTTCCTAATCAGTAAAATAACTGGTGTCGTCACCTACTATTTTCATAATTTATTATACTGCAAAAGTATGATAGCCCATTATATGCACATTGGAAATTAGAAACAAAATGGAAAAAGCTAAATGCAATATTGCTGTTGTTGTTGTTCAATCACTAGGTTGTGTCCCACTCTTTTGGACACCATGGAATATACATACCAGGCTCTTCTGTCCTTCACAGTCTCCCAGAGTTTGCTCAAATTTATGTTCACTGGGTTGGTGATAATAGCTAAACATCTCATCCTCTGCCACCCTCTTCTCCTTTTGCCTTCAATTTTGTCCAGCATTAGAGTCTTTCCCAATGAGTTGTCTCTTCACAACAGGTACCCAAAGTATTAGAGCTTCAGCTTCAGCATCAGTCCTTCCAGTGAATGTTCAGTATTGATTTCTTTCAGGATTGACTGGTTTGATCTCTTTGCTGTCCAAGGGACTCTCAAGAGCCTTCTACAGGACCACAGTTTGAAAGCAGAAATTCTTCAGTGCTCAGTTTTTATGGTTCAACTCTCATATCCATACATGACTAATGGAAAAATCATACTTTTGACTATGCAAACCTTTGTCAGCAAAATGATGTCTCTGCTTTTTAATACACTGTCTATGTTTGTCATAACTTTCCTTCCAAGGAGCAGGTGTCTTTTAATTTCATGGCTGCACTCACTGTCCACAGTGATTTTGGAACCTAAAACACAAAATCTGTCACTGCATCCACATTTTCCCATTCTATTTACCATTAAGTGACGAGACCAGATGCCATGATCTTAGTTTTTAGAATGATGAGTTTTAAGCCAGCTTTTTCACTCTTCTCCTTCACTCTTATCAAGAGGTTGTTTAGTTCTTTATTTTCTGCCATTAGAGTGGTATCATCTGAATATCTGAGGTTGTTGATATTTCTCCTAGCAATCTTCATTCCAGCTTATAATTCATCCAGCTCAGCATTTCACATGATGTACTCTGCATAGAAGTTAAATAAACAAGGGTAACAATATACAGTCTTGTTGTACTCCTTTTCCAATTGTGAACCATGTCCAGTTCTAATTGTTGCTTCTTGACCTGCATACTTGTTTCTCAGGAGGCAGGTAAGGTAGGCTGGTACTTCCATTTCTTTAAGAGTTTTCCATAGTCTGTTGTGATCCACACAAAGGCTTTGGTGTGATCAATGAAGCAGAAGTAGATGTTTTTCTGGAATTCCCTTCCTTTCTCTATAATCCAACGAATGTGGGCCATTTGATCTCTGGTTTCTCTGCCTTTTCTAAGCACAGCTTGTACGTCTGGAAGTTCTCATTTCAGCTACTGCTGAAGCCTAGCTTGAAGGATTTTGAGCATACCTTAATAGCATGTGAAATGAACACAATCGTACAGTAGTTTGAACATTCTTTGTCATTGCCTTTTTTGGAGATTGGAATAAAAAATTACCTTCTCCAGTCCTGTGGCCACTGCTGAGTTTTCCAAATTTGCTGACATAGTGAGTCCAGCATTTTAACAGCATCATCTTTTAGGATTTTAAATAGCTCAGCTGGAATTCTATCATCTCCACTAGCTTTACTCATAGTACTGCTTCCTAAGGCCCACTTGACTTCACACTCCAGGACGTCTGGCTCTAGGTGAGTGACCACACCATTGTGGTTATCTGGGCCATTAAGACCTTTTTGATATACTTCTGTATATTCTTGCTGCCTCATCTTAATCTATCCCACTTCTATTAGGCCTTTACTGTTTCTGTCCTTTATTACACCCATCGTTGCATGAAATGTTCCCTTGATACTTTCAATTTTCTTGAAGAGACAGATCTCTAGTCTTTCCCATTCTATTGTTTTTCTCTATATCTTTGCACTGTTCCTTTAAGAAGGCCTTCTAATCTCTCCTTGCTATTCTCTGGAATTTTGCATTCAGTTGTGTATGCCTTTCCCTTTCTCCCTTACCTTTTATTTCCCTTCTTTCCTCAGCTACGTATAAAGCCTCCTCAGATAACCACTTTGCCTTCTTGCATTTCTTTTTCTTTGGGATGATTTTGGTCATTGCCTCTTATACATTGTTATGAATCTCCATCTCTGGTTCTTCAGGCAATCTGTCTATCAGATCTAATCCCTTGGATTTATTTGCTACTTCCACTTTATAATCATAAGGGATTTGATTTAGATCATGCATTAATGGCCTAGTGGTTTTCCCTAGATTCTTCAATTTAAGCCTGAATTTGGCAATAAAGAGCTCATGATCTGAGCCACCGTCAGCTCTGGGTCTTTTTGTTGCTCACTGTATGGAGCTTTTCCATTTTTGGTTGCAAAGAACATAAACAGTCTGATTTCAGTATTGACCATCTGGTGGTGTCCACATGTAGAATCATCTCTTGGGTTGTTGAAAAAGGGCATTTGTTATGACCAGCATGTTCTCTTGACACAATTCTGCTAGCCTTTGTCCTGCTTCATTTTGTACTCCAAGGCCAAACTTGCCTGTTATTTCTGGCATCTCTTGACTTCCTCCTTTTGCATTTCAATCCCCTGTGATGAAAAGGACATCTTTTTCAGTGTTAGTTCTAGAAGGTGTTGTCGGTCTCATAGAATCAATCAACTTCATCTTTTTTGCATCAGTAGTTGGGGCATAAACTTGAATTAGTATGATGTTGAATGGTTTTCCTTGGAAATGAACCAAAATCATTCTGTTATTGAGGTTGCATCTAAGCACTGTATTTGGACTCTTTGTTTACTGTGAGTGCTATTCCATTTTTTTCTAAGAGCTTCTTGCCCACAGTAGTAGATACAATGGTCATCTGGACTAAATTTGCCCAAGCCCATCCATTTTAGTTCACTGATTGATAAGAAATCAATGTTCAATCTTTCCATTTCCCACTTGACCACATCTGATTTACCTTGATTCATAGACCTAACATTCCAGGTTCCTAGGCAATATTGTTTTTTATAGAATCAGACTTTACTTTTACCACCAGACACATCCACAACTGAATGTCATTTCCACTTTGGTCCAGTTGCTTTGTTTTTTCTGGAGCTATTAGTAACTGCCCTTCACTCTTCCCCAGTAGCATACTAGACACCTTTAGACTTGGGGAGCTCATCTTCTGCTGTCATATCTTTTTGCCTTTTCATACTGTTTATTGGGTTCTCCAGACAAGAATACTATAGTGAATTGCAATTTCCTCTCTCACTGGACCACGTTTTGTCAGAACACTCCTCTATGATCCATTCTTCTTTTGTAGCCCTGCAAGGCATGGCTCATAGCTTCATTGTGTTATACGAGCCCCTTCGCCATGACAAGTCTGTGATCTATGAAGTGGAAACACAATATGCCATTCTAATAAAAGCACTGTAAATATTTTGGTAAGATTCCTTTCTGGTACATAGGAAGGTAAAGTTTCTTTCTTGTGTCACTCCATTTTAAAGAAAAATAAGTGGTCGTAACTTTATGGGACCCAGACCAGATTAGAAAAATAAAAGAAGAGAGACAAAGAGAATAATGACATTCTAAGAGTTCTCTTCATCTTAGTTATTTAGGTTTCTTTGCCTGGGGCTTCCCTGGTGGCTCAGAAGGTAAACAATTCACTTTCAATGCAGGAAATCTGGGTTTGATCCCTGGGTCAGGATGATCCCCTGGAAAAGGGAATGGCAACCACTCCAGTATTATATCCTGGAGAATTCCATAGACAGAGGATCCTAGCAGGCTACAATCCATGGGGTCACCAAGAGTCAGACATGATTGAGCACTAACATGTTGTCCTGTGGTTGCCTATCTGTGAGGCAGGACTGACCTATGTCATTAACACATACACACACAAACACACACACACACACCAGCTTTATGAAAAAACAAACTGATTTGATTCTAAGGGCCAAGAAGAAAGAACAAGCTGGAATCAAGACTTCCAGGAGAAATATTAATAACCTCTGATATGCAGATAACACCACCCTTATGGCAGAAAATGAAGAAGAACTAAAGAGCCTCTTGATGAAAGTGAAAGAGGAGAGTGAAAAAGTTGGCTTAAAACTCAACGTTCAAAAAACTAAGATCATGGCATCCGCTCCCATGACTTCATGGCAAATAGAAGGGGAAACAGTGGAAACAGTGATAGACTTTATTTTCTTGGGCTCCAAAATCACTGCAGATGGTGACTGTAGCCATGAAATTAAAAGACGCTTATTCCTTGGAAAGAAAGTTATGACCAACCTAGACAGCATATTCAAAAGCAGAGATATTACTTTGCCAACAAACATCTGTCTAGTCAAAGCTATGGTTTTTCCAGTAGTCATGTATGGATATGAGAGTTGGACTATAAAGAAACCTGAGCACCAAAAAATTGATGCTTTTGAACCATGGTGTTGGAGATGACTCTTGAGAGTCGCTTGGACAGTAAGTTCTGAATATTCATTGGAAGGACTGATGCTGAAGTTGAAACTTCAGTCTTTGCCACCTGATGTGAGAACTGACTCACTGGAAAAGACCCTGATGCTAAGACTGAAGGCCGGAAGAGAAGGGGACAACAGAGGATGAGATGATTGGATGGCATCACCAACTCAATGGACATGAGTCTGAGCAATCTCCAGGAGTTGGTGATAGACAGGGAAGCCTGGCAAGCTGCAGTTGATGGGGTCGCAGAGAGTCAGACATAACTGAGTGACTGAACTGAACTGAAAAGGAAAGAACCTAACCTGAGGGAATAGCCACAGGGTAGACAAAGAGACATTAAGGGAGGGGGAGAAGAGAGCAGCCTGGACAGAATACACTCCTTGATCTACATCCAAATAGACTCATAATGAACCTAAAAGTGACTTGAGGCAAAAAAGCAAAGGAGTGTATTGCACCATTCTCTGGCCCCTGTGTGTGCATTTGATAGTCTTAGACTTCGTTGCAACAGACTGAATGCCCTTCCAAAAATTAAGGGCATGGCAAAGTGGTTATATAATTTATCTTGGAGACTAGGAATAAATATATACATATATATCAAATATATGTTTATGTACAAGTTTGTGATTTGCCTCTGCTTTTGTCATTTAGCAACACAAGCATATTTAATATAATTATATAGCCTTCACAGCCCTGACTTTAATGCCTGAATAATGTCCAGCTGAATAAGTATACCAACCAGTTTACTTAGTCATTATTCTATTTTGAGACCTCTGAATATTTCCACCTTGTATGCTAGTGTAGCAGTGTGTTCAGTGAGGCAGTCTATAATTTTTAAGAGAGAAAAATTTTCTGTATAACTTCACAGCAATTCCTTGGTAAAGATATCAGTTATGCTAGAGAGAACCTTAGTTTGGAGAGGGTAAAATGAATGACACTTCAGTATACAATATAAAACAGCAAGCATCCCACACAAGACTATGGAAGAGTTTTTAAATCTTATGAGTTCCTAGGAGTTAAAATACCAGTAATTGGAGGAATTAGGCAGTACCTCTCTCCCACAAAGCCATGTGCATGCGTGCTAAGCCTCTTCAGTAGCATCTGACTCTTTGTAACCCTATGGACTATACTCCACCGGGCTTCTCTGTCCATGGGGATTCTCCAGGCAAGAATAATGGAATGGGTTGCCATGCCCTCCTCCAGGGAATCTTCACAACTCAGGGATCAAACCCACATCTATCTCCTGCATTAGCAGGCGAGTTCTTTACCATTAGCGCCACCTATGAAGCCCTAAAACTTTATGTAGGACCAATAAGCCTTTTAAAAGAAGAATCTATTCCCTAGGATATTTAATGTTACTGGAATATACCTAAAGGCAAGATCATGGGAAAGTATAGGTGTCCAAAGAAAAAATCCCCTAGGAAAATAATGTTATACTCTGTACTGGCCAATGAGGCCAACCTCAGGCTCTGGAATGTTGTAAGGAAGGGCTGGCTCTGCAGCATTTGGCTGATACTGGTACAACCACTATAATGTGCCTTGAGAAATACAGTTGGGTATATGCACTGAATGAGCTGATCACTAAGAATTGTTTGATATGGTTACCTAAAGCATTAAGAGAAATCCCAAACCAAAGAATAGCTAAACAGATTAAGTAGCTTCAAATTATCAGTTGACTTCTTCCTCTAGAAGGTGTGATAGCAAATCCTGTTCTATCTGGGTTTTGAAAAGAAGCATTTCTTTACCTCCACATTTAGGCACAAATCTTAGACAGGATTTAGTATGCTGCATCCGGTCACTTCCAGTGTATGTTGGCCCAAAGGAAAAGATGACAATGGTTCAGAGAAGATGAAACTATCACATTAAGCCAAAGGACCTCATTATAACACCATTATTTATTAAGTTGATTATAATGTACCATTCAGTAACATCATACAATATTAGCTTATTCAAATCAAGCTCACCTATCACAGGAAAACTGGGAAAAATATCCACTTACTTTTCTCCTTTCTAATGGCCATAAAGCTAATAATAGTCTCTTTATAAGCTTTATTCTGTTTCTGAGTCTCCTATTTTAGAAAACCAAAAGCCTGCCTAAAATTCTCTCCTTCAAGCAAAATTTATCCAGCTTGTATACATTAATAATGCCTAAGGTCAACCACCAAGTTTTCTTTATTTCAATTACCCTCAGTGCACCTGGCATACAGCAAGTGCTCAATGACTGTTTATTGAAGTGATTTGTGGTACATATACACAATGGAGTATTACTCAGCCGTTAAAAAGAATTCATTTGAATCAGTTCTGATGAGATGGATGAAACTGGAGCCAATTATACAGAGTGAAGTAAGCCAGAAAGAAAAACACCAATACAGTATACTAACACATATATATGGAATTTAGGAAGATGGCAATGACGACCCTGTATGCAAGACAGGAAAAAAGACACAGATGTGTATAACGGACTTTTGGACTCAGAGGGAGAGGGAGAGGGTGGGACGATTTGGGAGAATGGGAATTCTAACATGTATACTGTCATGTAAGAATTGAATCGCCAGTCCATGTCTGACGTAGGGTGCAGCTTGCTTGGGGCAGGTGCATGGGGATGACCCAGAGAGATGTTGTGGGGAGGGAGGTGGGAGGGGGGTTCATGTTTGGGAACGCATGTAAGAATTTAAGATTTTAAAATTTAAAAAAAAAAAAAATAAATAAAAAATTTAAAAAAAAATAAAAAATAAAAATAAAAATATATGTATTGGTGATTGAATTTTCCCTTTATATGCAGATTTTTTATCACATCCAGGAAGATATCTGACCTAAGGTAATTGATTCTTGAAAGTCACCTGAACTGACTCAGATAATATATTGTTTCATGTTTAAAATATATTTTTTGAGCACCCCTTAAGTAACCTATGTGTTAGCAATGAAAAAGTTCTAGAGTTATTTGTGACATGTCTTTTTCTCTAAATTAATAAACCATTTATTTAAGACAACCCATCTATCCATTTAATTTTCCTCCCTCCTGAAAGAGTTGACCGATAATATAATCCTTACTATTCATATTAGTTGAGGAACAAAGTATCATTTAGAATTTGCTGAGATAAACATATTTTGATTTGTCTTCCTTTCCAAACTGTGAGTTTACTGAGTTTACTGAGAATTTGCTGAGATAAACATAACTTGAATATAAGATCAAAACAACAAAGGACTCTTGATGCACAAGTTTTTGCTTTTCAATAATGAGCCCAAATCCTCCCCACATCACTCTCATAGAGTACTATAAACATTTGAGATTTCATTTCAAGTATAATGTTTAGGAGGATTGCCACCAGGTTCTGGAGAATGGTACATCCATTATCCTCTTAAAATGTTTTCACTGCTATGATCAGAATGAATTAAGAAGTAAACCCACTGGAAAAATTACAGTTATTCATCTCTTCTGTACCAGTGTTGGGAATGAATATCACTTTTCCTGGAAATGTTATTATATGTTAATTTATCTGTATTCCATTAAGTGACAAGTATTCTGGAAAGCCAGCCTTACCCATCTCTTGGCGACTCCTATCACTCTGCTTGTAAAAATTACTAATCCAGTGCTTCAAGTATATTATTAAGCATAAAAGTAGAGCTATAAGTAGTAGAGAAAAACACTTGTTTATAAACATATAAGTGGTTCCATGACCTGCACTTTATTTCATAATAACAGATTTGATTATAAAGTAGGGATGTTCTCTGTGTAAAAATTTTTTAAAAGTCAGCACTGGAATTTATTTTAGGGTATCTTCCAATCTTTCCCATCCCAGTACACACAGATATACAAAAATTAGATTTACCTACACTTTTACTACTTTAGAATGTTAACTCAGGAAGTCACATCCCCAAATGGTAGAGCCTAGGTGACTGTCTCCTTTTAGAATGCATCTAATTTCAATGTGAGTGTAAATTAATTACCTTCCCCTTCCAACTGACACAGGCCAATTTGTACTGAGAGGTAAGGGTGGCAAAGCAGAAAGGGTGATCAATAGCCTGTTATACAGGGCCACAGGAAATCTGATCCCCAGAGGGCTCAGAAAGCCAAAGAGGGCAAGAAGTTAATGAGGGCAAGATAGCAAATCTACACTATAATTTAATTTGCAAGTTGAAAAACTGTGACTATTTTGCCAAGAAGTCTTTTATCCCATTTTCTCCAATAGCAGAAATCTGTGATTACCAGTCTTTCATCCAGTGTGAAGTGAACACACATACAGAACAGAAAACTAAAATCCAAGGGGGATTTTAATTTATATTGACAAATTACTTGAATTTAATAAAAAAAATTATTGTTCTAAAAATATACTGATTGCATGATAAGAATCAAAGTATCATTGTATTTAAATTTTTTAATTATTTAAAAATGATGATATCCAAGTGACATCTAGAATTTAGATCAACCCAGACTCAACCAAGTGAAAGTGAAAGTCACTCAGTCATAACTGACTCTTTGCAACCCTGCGGACTATACAGTCCATGGAATTCTCTAGGACAGAATCGTGGAGTGGGTAGCCTTTCCCTTCTCCAGGGGAGCTTTCCAACCCAGGGTTCAAACCCAAATCTCCTGCATTGCAGGCAGATTCTTTACCAGCTGTGCCACAAGGGAAGCCCAAACTCAACCAAAATTCATTCAAATGTTTTGGGTATTCCATGTTTACTGTCACTATTACTATCAGGGTTGCAGAAATAGAAGATGAAAGAGATTGTCCAAGCTCTCAGTAAATTGACAATTTGGAGAGGAAGGCAAGTCAAAAAGGTTATAAATAGTGTGCTATGTGTATCTCTAAATTTGTAATACTATATCACCTATTTCATAGTAAGAATTACATGAAGTAATCTATATAAATTATTTTGCAAAATGAGGTTCGTGACATTGTACAGGAGACAGGGATCAAGACCATCCCCATGGAAAAGAAATGCAAAAAAAGCAAAATGGCTGTCTGGGGAGGCCTTACAAATAGCTGTGAAAAGAAGAGAGGCGAAAAGCAAAGGAGAAAGTCTTCTTCAACGATCAATGAAAAAAAATAGAGGAAAACAACAGAATGGGAAACACTAGAGATCTCTTTAAGAAAATTAGAGATACCAAGGGAACATTTCATGCAAGGATGGGCTCGATAAAGGACAGAAATAGTATGGGCCTAACAGAAGCAGAAGATATTAAAAAGAGGTGGCAAGAATACATGGAAGAACTGTACAAAAAAGATCTTCAGGACCCAGATAGTCATGATGATGTGATCACTAATCTAGAGCCAGACATCTTGGAATGTGAAGTCAAGTAGGCCTTAGAAAGCATCACTACAAAGGCAGTGGAGGTGATGGAATTCCAGTTCAGCTGTTTCAAACCCTGAAAGATGATACTGTGAAAGTGCTGCACTCAATATGACAGCAAATTTGGAAAACAGCAGTAGGCCACAGGACTGGAAAAGGTCAGTTTTCATTCCAATCCCAAAGAAGGCAATGCAAAAGAATGCTCAAACTACCATACAATTGCACTCATCTCACACACTAGTAAAGTAATGCTCAAAATTCTCCAAGCCAGGCTTCAGCAATACATGAACCGTGAACTCTCTGATGTTCAAGCTGGTTTTAGAAAAGGCAGAGGAACCAGAGATCAAATTGCCAACATCCTCTGGATCATGGAAAAAGCAAGAGAGTTCCAGAAACACATCTATTTCTGCTTTATTGACTGTGCCAAAGCCTTTGACTGTGTGGATCACAATAAACCTTGGAAAATTCTGAAAGAGATGGGAATACCAGACCACCTGACCTTCCTCTTGAGAAACCTGTATGCAGGTCAGGAAGCAACAGTTAGAACTGGACATGGAACAACAGACTGGTTCCAAATAGGAAAAGGAGTACGTCAAGGCTGTATATTGTCACCCTGCTTATTGAATTTCTATGCAGAGTAAATCATGAGAAATGCTGGCCTGGAAGAAACACAAGCTGGAATCAAGATTGCTGGGAGAAATATCAATAACCTCAGATATGCAGATGACACCACCCTTATGGCAGAAAGTAAAGAGAAGCTAAAAAGCCTCTTGATGAAAGTGAAAGAGGAGAGTGAAAAAGTTGGCTTAAAGCTCAACATTCAGAAAACGAAGATCATGGCATCTGGTCCCATCACTTCATGGGAAATAGATGGGGAAACAATGGGAACAGTGTCAGACTTTATTTTTGGGGGGCTCCAAAATCACTGCAGATGGTGTTTGCAGCTATGAAATTAAAAGACGCTTACTCCTTGGAAGAAAAGTTATGACCAACCTAGACAGTATATTCAAAAGCAGAGACATTGCTTTGCCAACTAAGGTCCATCTAGTCAAGGCTATGGTTTTTCCTGCGGTCACGTATGGATGTGAGAGTTGGACTGTGAAGAAGGCTGAGCGCCGAAGAATTGATGGGTTTGAACTGTGGTGTTGGAGAAGACTCTTGAGATTCCCTTGGACTGCAAGGAGATCCAACCAGTCCATTCTGAAGGAGATCAGCCCTGGGATTTCTTTGGAAGGAATGATGCTAAAGCTGAAACTCCAGTACTTTGTCCACCTTATGCGAAGAGTTGACTCATTGGAAAAGACTCTGATGCTGGGAGGGATTGTGGGCAGGAAGAGAAGGGGATGACCGAGCATGAGATGGCTGGATGGCATCACGGACTCGATGGACATGAGTCTGAGTGAGCTCTGGGGGATGGTGATGGACAGGGAGGCCTGGCGTGCTGCGATTCATGGGGTCGCAAAGAGTTGGACACGACTGAGTGCCTGAACTGAACAGAACTGGTGGCACATAGTAATTTAAATAAATATAAGCATCAGAAAATGATGTCAACTATGGTGATGATGATGACATCGTCAGGCCACCATCCCAAGAATCTATGGGAACATTGAGGACACAGAATGGAGATTAGTTAAGGGTCTTTAAAAGAAAATCTTTCCTGTTAGAGGTATAAATCTGAGCTAAACTGTTGACGGATACAAGATATAATCCAATAATAAAGAGTTAAGGAAGCGATGGAAATGTCCTAGACAGATAAAAGGCTTCGGTGCTTTGCCCCCTACCCTGACCAGTTTAAGATCGTTTCTGAGTCTTGGAGCAGCCTTGTACCAGGCATCTAGTACCTGAATCCTCTCGATGTGAATAGCCTCAACAGATGTCTGGTTGAACCACGTTCTCTCATCTTCTGTGGTAAGCGAAATCCTATTAACTTTTCAGGGCCCAACTCAGTCACCAGTATATTTCTTGATGTTTACGTCATGCACGCTAAGTTGTTTGGATCGTGTCTGACTCTTTACAACCCTATGGACTATATATAGCCCTCAGGCTCCTCTGCCCATAGAATTTTTCAGGCAAGAATTCTAGAGAGGGTTGCCAGTTCCTTCCCCGAGCAATCCTCCCGACTCAGGGGTCACACCTGCACCTCCTGTGTCATTCATTGCAGGTGGATTCCTCACCACTGAGCCACCAGGGAAGCCAGTATAAGTCATAGCTACTCTAAATTTCAAATAATAACTCTAAACTAACTTGAGTATGGTACACTTGAATGCTTACAAACTTTCCACCCACCACCCATTCCACAAACACCCCAAACCAGCATCTCATCTGTGCTTCTACAGGACTATGAAATTAGAGCACTTTACTACATTGCTTCACAGTCACTTTTCAGACCAACTAATAAACGTATTCATTTGAGTCCTCAGTGTTTATTAAAAAGGATATTAAAGAGAAATTTGTCTGCACAAATGCAACTGAGAACAAAATGCAACTAAGAGGAGTCATCTCCGACTTTCACCCTCCTTTCACCTAGTAAGTGGTGTGGGAATGTAAGCCATTTCCATAATTCATAGGCATCCTGTGACGTGCAAGGTTATTTTTGAATTTGTTTCCTGTAAGAAAAGATTTCCTTCCTAAAATTAGATTGTGAATCTACTTCCAAAGCCACTAATCAAACATAAGTTAAAGCTACTTAAATAAGGGAGAGAAAATTTTACAGCTCTAAAATCATTAGAAATAGGTCACCAAAAGCTTCAATAAAACTTCAGAAAAGGTTCCAATAAAAAATAGGTATTCTCATTAAGAAGCTGTAAAGTAATCCCACTATCAAACAGGAAAAAGAATCACATATGCAAAAGCAGCAAATACAGTCTATAAAGTCATTTAATGAAGCAGAAATTTGTATCTATGCCATATCTAGTGCACTTCTGGAAAAACCTTGGCATATTCACTAATTATGAACCATATATTACACAGTTATTATGGTTATTATTCAGCAATAAAAGATTTCAAGCTGGCTGTCTCCTTCACCATAGTTAGCAAAGAAATATTGGCACATATATGATCTACTTAAATAGGTTAGAAAATAGGAGGGAATTTACTAACTAGCCCTTTAATTATGCAAACAGAGTTTCCATAATTCTGAAAGTGAATTCTATGACACCCACAGATTTCCTTATAATCTAGCCATAAATAGTAATTACAGTGTTCAGAGTAGAAACTGCTGTATTTTAGGTTGCAAAGCAGTCTTTATTATTATCTTCTGTATTAAGTCATTTGATAACTGTCTAAAACTTTTTTAGTAGGGTGATTCTTATTTTCTTTGAAAGTCATATTTTTCTTTATTTTCATGAAAAGTGTAAGAAAAGTTTGTTCAGCCATTTTCAAATTAAAGGACAATGGGGAAGGACATTTGCTATTGAACTTTAAAACATTATATTTAGCAGGTCCTCCGTGGGTTGCATAATCAGTTCAAGACTATGGATTAACAATCAAAGGGAGCTTAGACACTGACCTACATTTGAGAAACCCTACACATACAACCATGAATTCATCATCTCCAGAGAACTGAAAACCTTTTGGGTAACCTGCTAGTGAGGCAGCACCTGCCCCAATATTATACTGCTAGGGACCAGGAAAAAACTCACCCTGAAAAGCACCACATTAAAGGTGAGAAAAACAGTAGAAGTCCTATATAACTCAGCATTAGTTTTCAGACCTAACTAATCGTGCTGCAAGGCAATGATCATTTAACTATTTATTAGGCAGGTTGAAATCTACGGATACTTTAGGACCCACATTTGATAGGCCATTATTTTCATCCTCAGGATACTGAACACGCAAGTTGCCAAAATTGACTGAGCCACATCAGAGCAGAGATAATTCAACTATCAGGATAAATTAAACTTGAGCTTTACACCCAAATGTTTCAGTCACTTCAGCCTAACACAGGTACAAAATTTAACTTACACTGCCACCAAAATCCACTCCCTATCCTGTTTCCTATCTCAGTGAATAGACTCTTTATTTACCCAATGGATTGCTCAAGTCAGAAAAGTAAGCATCATCTTTGATGGTTCCCTCTTCACATCTTGCACATCTAATCACAAGTCTTTCAAATTTCCTTATTCATTCATTTCTCTTCATCCCCTCTATCATCAGCATAGTTCAGACTACCAAAAATCACTTCTCTGGATCTACAGATAAATCTAGAAAAAGACTCATGAGTCTTTAGGTCCCTTCTAGAGCCTTGTATCTAATTTTACATTCAAAATTTTGTATTCTTTCTTAAAGAGAACCCCAAAATATATAACCTGTGGACCCTACAAAAATTTATATCTTCTTCTACCTATATTATGTGCAAAAACTTCCAATCTCCTTGATAATGTAGATGAAGTGGTCTTTCTTAAACACAAATATGACTATGTACTTCCATTGCTCAAAAGTTTCCAGCTGTGGCATGTTTTTCTTAGGATTTCATCTCAACTCCTTAAATTTAAATCTTTTGTAGTCTATGTATATCTTATGATCTACAACTTCTCCAGCTACCCTGCAGTCCTTATACCATATTCTGTAGACATACCAGAATGTGATCCCTTGCAGCTTCCCATTCTCTCTTCCTGAGACAGCAGAAACCAGGTCTTGCTTCCTGTTAAACCAGTAGTACCTAGCACCACTGTGTCATTTAGTAGATATTTCATAAATATTTGTTGATGGAATACATGAATGAATAATGAATACATTTACATCACCAGTCCAAATCCAGGCATACGGATCAGAAACCCATGAGGGATCAATCAAGCAAGAAAAGTATTGATTGATTCCTGCAACTAAATTGCAGTTGACTTCCCATGGTCATGAGTAATTATATGGGAAATAATTTTTGATGAATCATATATCATGGGAATTGAAAGTGAAAGTATTAGTTGCTCAGTTATTTCCAACTCTTTGTGATCCCATGGACTGTAGTGTCCATGGAATTCTCCAGGCAAGAATATTGGAGTGGGTTCCCATTTCCTTCCCCAGAGGATTTTCCTGACCCAGGGATTGAACCCAGGTCTCCCAAATTGCAGGCAGATTCTTTACCATCTGAGACACTAGGGAAGATATATAGGAACAGACATTAAATCTCATTTTAACTAAGTTTCTCTCTCCCTTAGAAATCTGCATTTCTTCCCAATTTCCTATTGTTTTGAATGTAATGACTGATATATAAGAGTTTTCTGGTCTGGTATTGCCCTAACTACCAAACAATGAGAATACATAAAAAGTATCTAATCCAGGACCTGAACATAGATGATCAAATCTATTATTTTATTATAGGTTTTTTCCCTATTCACTTACCAACATGTAATGAGGCTAACTCAAAAGTTTTCTCATCCATATTTCCCTACCTCTTCCAGAGATATTCTTAGCAGATAACTAAGATGAAACCTTTCCTCAGTTATCTTGACAATTACTTTCAATATATTAATACTTACTTAGATTGTGTCTCATGGTAATAGAATTCCAATAACTGATTATAAAATACCACAAGCTTTTTAATATTCATTCCTTTAAGAAACATTCATTGAATATTCACTTTATGTGCTAGGCAGTGTATAACAAGATACATAAAAGAAATTTATATTGTCCTACAAGCCTTTTCCCATGTAGAAACATAACTTTATCATGTTTTATACTACTCAATAAAATTCTTAGATCCTTTTATATGGTTCCCGCATATCTTCTTGGTAAATGTACCAAATATACACTGAATACATTGTAGATATTATAGTATAGTGGATAGATACAGATTTGAATGTTAGCATTAGGTTTTAGGTAGAATATAGGTAGGTAGGTAGATAGACATCTGAATATTATATCCATATACATGCTTACTAAAATTTCACATACTTATGCATAAATTGGATTTACTTACAACATAGTTTTTAACCATTGAGTTAATATAGCTTTTAATATTAATAGCTCATAGGTCAAAGCTTCTATCCATTATTTTTTGGTCAATATTTTCTTAGCTCTTCTTGCTTTTTCTCTCTTCTAGGGGAATTTTAATATTATTTCATCAAGTTTAAGATAATGGTATTGAGATTTTAGGATACCTACATCAAGTCCATAAATTAATTTATGAATAAATGGCATCTTTGACCTTGCACAATAATCCATGAAGCCTAATAAAAATGATCAGGCACATTGCACCTGTGTCCATGCTTTTTATTAGTGTATTGAAATCTCCACATTCTACAAAATATTCACATGTACTATCTATCCATTCGGTTGTTGATTAGCTAAAAAACAAAGAAAAGGGAAAAATATCACACTATGTTAAAATAACATACAAATTAGTTTGATATCCCTACAGGTAAAGCCCTATGATATCAAATATTTAATTTGGTATCAAATATTTAATACAATTCACTGGCTGGAGGAAGTCATACTTACACAGAATTCAATGGAAATAGGAACTTTCTACCCGGCATTCTTTTCAGGAAAATGTTATTGTGCATGAGCACTTTACTTCCAATCCCAGTAAAAGAGGTATTGTTCCTTAATACCAGGATTAAAAATAGTTAAAATCCTGGATACAGGGGTGTTTTAACTCTGAGAGGGTATGAAGGAAAAGAATAAATCAAACCAGTGGAATAAGCAGGGGCAGATAAGAATTAAAATTACCCACTGGGTTTTACGAGCCTCATGATTTTAGATCTACGTAAAGTGAAAAAGTAGCATATTGGCTTGTAAGAACCTTGAGAGCAGAGATATTCTCTTTATTCTACCACAAACTTGCACATAGAACATGCTCACATAGAGTCAGAACTGGGAGATTTTTCTGAATAGCCTGGTGATAGTTTTTAGATCCTAAATAGTATTCTCTAAATATTCAAAGTGAAAATATTGTAGACCAAAGCTTACCTTTTGATTAGCACACACATACTACCAGATTTTGGCTTCCCTGTTAGCTCAGTAGTAAAGAATCCACCTGCCAAACAGGAGACATGAGTTCAATCCCTGGGTCAGGAAGATCCCCTGGAGCAGGAAATGGCAACCTGCTCCAGTATTCTTGCCTGGAAAATCCCATGGACAGAGGAGCCTGGTGGGCTACAGTCCATGGGGTCACAAAAGAGTTGGACACGACTTAGTAAGTATACAAAAAGAATCTCTTTAAGATAAAGATCCTTGTCTCACTCATCTTTTCACCACTGGTATTTAACATTGACCAATTTTGTACACATTAAATCAAAATAGTGAGGAAAATGGCATCATCCTTACAGATAAAGGTAATGAGTAAATGTGAGCATACATATGTGTCTGTATATACATGTGTGTGAGTGTGTGAAGTTGCTCAGTCGTATCTGACTCTTTGCGACCCCGTGGACTGTAGCCCCCTGTCCATGGGATTCTCCAGGAAGAATACTGGAGTGGGTTGCCATTTCCTTCTCCAGGGGATCTTCCCAACCCAGGAATCAAACCCAGGTCTCCTGCATTGCAGGCAGACGCTTATCCTCTGAGCCACCAGGGAAGCCCTGTATATATATACATAGGTATGTTTTTTTTTTTTTATTATATCCCAATATAGAGGTACAAATGACCAGTATGACTTTATGCTCTGAAAAGTGTGAAAATAATTGGTTTGGAATTAACAAAGTTACTGACATTTAAAAAGGCCAATGCTAGAGAAAAAGCACATTATTTTTTGACTAAGTTGCAGGGTGAGCCCTTAACAATTAGGTCTGTGCACATACCCACATAACTGTAGAAGTCAGAAGTTTTTTAAAACTAGTTAAGAAGCACTAGTTGACCTTTCCTTATCTTCTTTTGAGTGCACCTTTATTAACATGCCCTTCAAAAACTGCAAACTACACAAAGACAAGAAAACAGTGCTCTCCCAAAGAATTAGAAATGGAGGTAACTCATGGATGGCTCTAGCCTATGGCATATTCACTCACACCTTGCTCCTTGCATAGCTCTTCCTTTATTTTCAACTCTAGAAAACAAAGTAAGGGGAAAAAAATTGTAATATGACCTACAATTTTTAAAAAACAGTAGGATGCCACTGTTCAGAGATACACACGAATGTTAGCATTAAAATCACCATATTACCATAGCACGGGCGCAGAAGATGACAAAAATGACAACACAGCCTAGGAGAAATGGGTGCAAGGCCTCTGGGCAAGCCACCATCTGTGCATTCTTTCTACATTTCCATCATTGAACCAAAGGTTTGTGTTCACAGCAGTATTTAATTTGGAAAGTAAAGTAGCAGCACCAAAAAAAAAAAAAAAATCGAAAAGATGCCTATTCCATAATGGAGTATCTGCTGACAATACACCATTATTGTGATTATGTTTTAGCTAGTCATGGAAAAGCTCTCCACAAAGCAAAAGATTCCAACAAGCACCTAAGTGGCCATGTTCTCCCTAAGAAGCATTGCTGTGTTTCTACAATGCCAAAAGTTCTACTATAAAATAGGGGAAGCCTCTTTCTTTCTTCCATAGTACATCAAATGGAAGAGATATCATTGCTGATTAAGTTCAGGTACTGACAGTGATACTGGGCTCAGGAGTGAACAGCAGAGAATAGTCAGAAGAATATTGAAAAGAAAGAAGAAAGATCTGCATCTCTATGAATAAATCATTCCATATGCCTGCTATAACTACCCTGTTTTCTTCAAGAATGCTGTAGAATGTGCTTGTCCTAACCTCCTCAGAAAGCTAGTGTACTAAATAGCTATTTGCAAAACTCATCCAACATATCAAATATGCTGAAGAAAAACAGCAGGCAAGTTGGGGAAAATGTGGTAATGTGTCAAAGGACAGTCACAGAGCACACAGATGTATGAGGAAAGAGTTACATCCTCCTCAGGCCATGGTCTCATTTGCTTTCCATAAAGGGGAGAAACATGAGATCAAAAAAGCATTTTAAAAAATAGTAAACTTCTATCTCACATTAGACAAAAAAATCCATTCCAGGAGGACTGCAGTTTTAAATCTGAAAGTAAAAACAATAAGGCTACCATAAGATAATGCAAGTGAATATGTTCTAGATGATTCTGAAGTTAAGAAATATTTCCCAAACAGAGGACAAAGGCACTAACCTAAGAAAAAAAAATCAATATACATGATTACATTAAAATTAACTTGTTTTCATTAAAAAAAAATACTATTAGGAAAGTGAAAAGTCAACCACAGGCTGGGGAAAAGTATCTGGAACCCACAGAGTGAACAAAAGACTCTTACTGAGAATAAATATTCAAACTCAATAGAAAAGGTAGGCAAGAGATTAGGAACAAGAATTTAACAGGAAAGGATACCTGAATGTTCAACAAACATAGGCAAGGAGGCTTAACCACATTAGCAGTGAAGAAAAGTTAAAAACACACCTCTACAAACTCATCACAATTCAGTTGAATGAAAACACAAACAGCTAACTAATCTTAGGAGCAACAAACAGTCACATACTACTGACAGAAATAGAAAATAGTTTTGGATATCTGCTGGTATTATCTATTCAGGTTAAAGATATCATAGTGAATGACCAAGTAACTCAATATGTGCAAATATTAACCAAAAGACATAGGCAAGAACACTTGCAACATTATTCATAATTGCTGAAAACTGGAAACAACCCGAATGCCCATTAACTTCAAAATAAATAAATGAACTATGATACAGTCATACAATAAAATATACTGCACTCATCAAAATGAAGAAACTATACTCACATGCAATATAATGAATCTTACAGACATAATTTAACAAAAGAAGCCGAGGACAAAAGAATACATTATCTATAACTTCATTTACACAGGCTTCCCTGATACCTTGGTTGGTAAAGAATCAGTCTGCAATGCAGGAGACCCCAATTCAATTGCTGGGTTGGAAAGATCCCCTGGAGAAAGGAAAGGCTACCCACTCCAGTATTCTGGCCTAGAAAATTCCATGACAAAGAGACAAACACAACTGATCGACTTTCACTTTACACTTCATTTACACAAAGTTTTTTTTTTTAAGCATACAAATCCAATCTAATTGTTAGAATTCAAAGTAGTGCTTACTTCTGGGAGAGAGGGAGGATTCAGTTATTGGGAAGGGACATGAGTGAGGCTTCCAGGTTCCTGGCAGTGTTCTATTTCTTGAGTAGGGAGGTTTCACAGGTGAGTTCATTTTGAGATAGTTAATTCAGCCAACCACTTACAATTTCTGCACTTTTCTATGTTTGTTATACTTCAATTAAGAGGTTCTTTTTTATTTTTTTAAGTGGCCAGATAGTCTTTCTTTGGAAAATAAGAAACAAGCCATTAACATACTCAAACCCTATCAAACTACAGACTTGTTATCAAAATAATCTAATCTTCTTTTAAAAATGTCTGGGCAATTGTCCTTTTAAAATTCGGATTGCCTTGTATATTTTTGAGATTAGTTGCTTGTCAGTTGCTTCATTTGCTATTATTTTCTCCCATTCAGAAGGCTGTCTTTTCACCTTGCTTATAGTTTCCTTTGTTGTGCAGAAGCTTTTAATTTTAATTAGATCCCATTTGTTTACTTTTGCTTTTATTTCCAGTATTCTGGGAGGTGGATCATAGAGGATTCTGCTGTGATTTATGTCAGAGAGTGTTTTGCCTATGTTCTCCTCTAGGAGTTCTATAGTTTCTGGTCTTACGTTTAGATCTTTAATCCATTTTGAGTTTATTTTTGTGTATGGTGTTAGAAAGTGATCTAGTTTCATTCTTTGACAAGTGGTTGACCAGTTTTCCCAGCACCACTTGTTAAAGAGACTGTCTTTAATCCATTGTATATTCTTGCCTCCTTTGTCGAAGATAAGGTGTCCACAGGTGTGTGGATTTACCTCTGGGCTTTCTATTTTGTTCCATTGATCTATATTTCTGTCTTTGTACCAGTACCATACTGTCTTCATGACTGTGGCTTTGTAGTAGAGCCTGAAGTCAGGCAGTTCCATTCTTCTTTCTCAAGATTGCTTTGGCTATTCGAGGTTTTTTGTATTTCCATGCAAATCTTGAAATTATTTATTCTAGCTCTGTGAAAAATACCGCTGGTAGCTTGATAGGGATTGCATTGAATCTGTAGATTGCTTTGGGTAGTATACTCATTTTCTCTATATTGATTCTTCCGATCCATGAACATGGTATATTTCTCCATCTATTAGTGTCCTCTTTGATTTCTTTCATCAGTGTTTTATAGTTTTCTATATATACAAGCAACTTATGCAGCTCAACTCCAGAAAAATAAATGACCCAATCAAAAAATGGGCCAAAGAACTAAATACACATTTCTCCAAAGAAGACATATGGATGGCTAACACATGAAAAGATGCTCAACATCACTCATTATCAGAGAAATGCAAATTAAAACCACAATGAGGTACCATCTCACACCAATCAGAATGGCTGTGATCCAAAAGTCTACAAGCAATAAATGCTGGAGAGGGTGTGGAGAAAAGGGAACCCTTTTACACTGTTGGTGGGAACGTAAACTAGTACAGCCACTATGGAGAACAGTGTGGAGATTACTTAAAAAATTGCAAAGAGAACTGCCTTATGACCCAGGAATCCCACTGCTAGGCATACACACCGAGGAAACCAGAATTGAAAGAGACACGTGTACCCCAATGTTCATTGCAGCACTGTTTATAATAGCCAGGACATGGAAACAACCTAGATATCCATCAGCAGATGAATGGATAAGAAAGCTGTGGTACATATACACAATGGAGTATTACTCAGCCATTAAAAAGAATACATTTGAATCAGTTCTGTTGAGATGGATGAAACTGGAGCCTATTATACAGAGTGAAGTGAGCCAGAAAAAAAAACACCAATACAGTATACTAACACATATATATGGAATTTAGAAAGATGGTAATGATAACCCTGTATGCGAGACAGCAAAAGAGACACAGATGTATAGAACAGACTTTTGGACTCATAGGGAGAGGGAGAGGGTGGGATGATTTGGGAGAATGGCATTGAAACATGTATACTATCATGTAAGAAACAAATCGCCAGTCTTTGTTCGATACAGGATACAGGATGCTTGGGGCTGGTGCACGGGGATGATCCAGAGAGATGATATGGGGTGGGAGGCGGGAGGGGGGTTCAGGATTGGGAACTCATGTACACCCGTGGTGGATTCATGTCAATGTATGGCAAAACCAATACAGTATTGTAAAGCAAAATAAAGTAAAAATAAAAATTTAAATTAAAAAATAAAATAAAATTTGGATTGTCTAATATTAGAGATGAATAAAGCAATAGACTGAGTGATGTGTCCAAAATGTAAAGGTCAGTAAGCTCCAGGATTGGGCACAAAAACTAGGTTCTACTAATTCATGCCTTGCTGTGAAAGTGCTGCATTCAATATGCCAGCAAATTTGGAAAACTCAGCAGTGGCCACAGGACTGGAATAGGTCAGTTTTCATTCCAATCCCAAAGAAAGACAACGCCAAAGAATGCTCAAACTACCACACAACTGCCCTCATCTAACATGCTAGTAAAGTAATGCTCAAAATTATCCAAGCCAGGCTTCAGAAATATGTGAACTGTGAACTTCCACATGTTCAAGCTGGTTTTAGAAAAAGCAGAGGAATCAGAGATCAAATTGCCAACATCCGCTGGATCATCGAAAAAGCAAGAGAGTTCCAGAAAAACATCTATTTCTGCTTAATGACTATGCCAAAGCCTTTGACTTAGTTTGTGGATCACAATAAACTGTGGAAAATTCTGAAAGAGATGGGAATACCAGACCACCTGACCTTCCTCTTGAGAAATCTGTATGCAGGTCAGGAAGCAACAGTTAGAACTGGACATGGAATAACAGACTGATTCCAAACAGGAAAAGGAATACGTCAAGGCTGTATATTGTCACCCTGCTTATTGAATTTCTATGCAGAGTACATCATAAGAAACACTGGGCTGGGAGAAGCACAGCCTGGAATCAAGATTGCTGGGAGAAATATCAATAAGCTCAGGTATGTAGATGACACCACCCTTATGGCAGAAAGTGAAGAGGAACTAAAAAGCCTCTTGATGAAAGTGAAAGAGGGGAGTGAAAAAGTTGGCTTAAAGCTCAACATTCAGAAAACAAAGATCATAGCATCTGGTCCCATCAGTTCTATGGGAAATAGTTGAGGGAAACAGTGTCAGACCTTATTTTTGAGGGCTCCAAAATCACTGCAGATGGTGACTGTAGCCATGAAATTAAAAGACGTGTATCCTTGGACGGCAAGGAGATCCAACCAGTCCATCCTAAAGGAGATCAGTCCTGGATGTTCTTTGGAAGGACTGATGCTAAATCTGAAACTCCAATACTTTGGCCACCTCATGCAACGAGTTGACTCATTGGAAAAGACTCTGATGCTGGGAGGGATTGGGGGCAGGAGGAGAGGGGGACGACAGAGGATGAGATGGCTGGATGGCATTACCAAGTCTATGGACATGTGTTTGAGTGAACTCTGGGAGTTGGTGATGGACAGGCAGGCCTGGCATGCTGCAATTCATGGGGTCGCAAAGAGTTGGACACGACTGAGTGACTGAACTGAACTGAACTGTACCTTATGTGTTATTGCTTTGAAGTTTATGAGTAGGATTTTACTCACATCTTCAAGCCATCAAGAAATCTTGTTTTAAGTCTCCATTGTGCTGCCAGGGAAGTATGCCATGTAAAAAAGTGCATGCTGGTGAAAATGTCCCTCCCAAAAAGCCTCAGGGCAACTATGCCTGAGGTGCCATTCTGAGCATGCCTATTTGCAAAAGGTATCTGGGCTTTAAATAATATAAACCTGAGACCTAAGCTCTGTCATATTACAGCAGTTAAAGGAATGATTTTGAAGTTAGACAGAATTGAGATTGAGTCCTACCTCTGTCAGTATGTAATCTCTTTGAGTCTTATTTCCATACCTGTAAAACAGGGAAAAGTATAAGCCCACCTTGCAGGGCTAAGATGAGCGGTAATATAAATTTCTTTCAGAGTAAGTTAAATAATAGATAAATGATCTCCTTGGTTTATTATTCAATATCAGTATCAGACTAATTCAAGCCTATGTCCCAACTTCTAATGCCGAAGAAGCTGAAGTTGAACAGTTCTCTGGAAACCTACATGACCTTGTAGAACTAACACCAAAAAAAAAAAGATTTCATTTTCATCATAGGGGACAGGAATGCAAAAGTAGGAAGTCAAGAGATACCTAGAGTAACAGGCAAGTTTGGCCTTCAAGTAAAAAATGAAGCAGGGGAAAGGCTAACAGAGTTTTACCAGGAGAACACACTGGTCATAGCAAACACCCTCTTGCAACAATGCAAGAGAAGACTCTTATGCATGGACATCAACCAGATAGTCAATACAAAAATCAGATTGATTATATTCTTTGCAGCCAAAGATGAAGAAGCTCTACACAGTCAGCAAAAACAAGACCGGGAGCTGACTGTGACTCAGATCATGAATTCCTTATTGCCAAATTCAGACGGAAATTGAAGAAAGTAGAGAAAGCCACTAGGCCATTCAGGTATGACCAAAATCAAGTCCCTTACAATTATACAGTAGAAATGACAAATGGATTCAAGGGATTAGATCTGATAGAGTGCCTGAAGAACTATGGATGGAGGTCGGTAACACTGTATAGGACATGGTGATCAAAACCACCCCCAAGAAAAAGAAATTCAAAAAGGAAAAATGGTTGCCTGAGGAGGCCTTACAAATAGCTGAGAAAAGAAGAAAAGTGAAAGGCAAAGGAGAAACAGAAATACATACCCAACTGAATGCAGAATTCCAAAGAATAGCAAGGAGAGACAAGAAAGCCTTCTTATGTGAACAATGCAAAGAAATAGAGGAAAACAATAGAATGGAAAAGACTAGAGATCTATCTCTTCAGGAAAATTAAAGATACCAAGGGAACATTTCATGCAAAGACAGACACAATAAAGGAGATACAGCATAGACCTAAGAGAAACAGAAGATATTAAGAAGAGGTGGCAAAAATACACAGAAGAACTATGCAAAAGAGATCATCATGATCCAGATAACCATGATTATGTGATCACTCACCTAGAGCTAGACATCCTAGAATGCAAAGTCAAGTAGGCCTTAGGAAGCATCACTATGAACAAAGCTAGTGAAAGTGATAGAATTCCAGCTAGCTATTTCAAATCCTAAAAGACGATGCTGTGAAATTGCTGTACTCAATATGCCAGCAAATTCGGAAAACTCAGCAGTGGCCACAGGACTGGAAAAGATCATTTTTAATTCCAATCCCAAAGAAAGCAACGCCAAAGAATGTTCAAACTACCACACAATATGGCACTCATTTAACACTCTAGCAAAGTAATGCTCAAAATTCTCCAAGCAAGGCTTCAACAGTACATGAACTGAGAACTTCCAGATGTTCAAGCTGGGTTTAGAAAAGGCAGAGGAACCAGAGACCAAATTGCCAACATCTGTTAGATCATAGAAAAAGCAAGAGAGTTCCAGAAAAACATCTGCTTCTGCTTCATTGATTACACTCAAGCCTTTGACTATGTGGATCACAAGAAACTCTGGGAAATTCTTCAAGAGATGGAAGTACCAGACCACCTCACCTGCTTCCTGAGAAACCTATATGCAGGTCAAGAAGCAACAGTTAGAATCAGATATGGAAAAAGGCTATATATTGTCACCCTGCTTATTTAACTTATATGCAAAGTACATCATGGGAAATGCCAGGCTGGATGAAGCACAAGCTGGAATCAAGATTGCTGGGAGAAATATCAATAACCTCAGATATGCAGTGGAGAAGGCAATGGCAACCCACCTGGTAGGCTGCAGTCCATGGGGTAGCTACAAGTCAGACACGACTGAGTGACTTCACTTTAACTTTTCACTTTCATGTATTGGAGAAGGAAATGGCAACCCACTCCAATGTTCTTGCCTGGAGAATCGCAGGGACGGGGGAGCCTGGTGGGCTGCTGTCTATGGGGTTGCACAGAGTCAGACATGACTGAAGCAGCTTAGCAGCAGCAGCAGCAAATATGCAGATAACACTACCCTTATGGAAGAAAGCAAAGAGGAACTAAAGAGCCTCTTGGTGAAAGTGAAAGAGGAGAGTGAAAAAGCTAGCTTAAAATTCAACATTCAAAAGACAAAGATCATGGCATCTGGTCCCCTCACTTCATGACAAATAGATGGGGAAACAATGGAAACAGTGACAGACTTTATTTTCAGTGGTTCCAAAATCACTGGAGACGGTGACTACAGCCATGAAATTAAAAGACACTTGCTCCTTGGAAGAAAAGCTATGACAAACCTAGACAGCATATTAAGAAGCATCATTACTTTACCAACAAAGGTCAATCTAGTCAAAGCTATGGTTTTTCCAGTAGTCATGTATGGATGTGAGAGTTTGACCATAAAGAAGCCTGAGAACCAAAGAATTGATGCTTTTGAACTGTGGCGTTGGAGAAGACTCTTGAGAGTCCCTTGGACAGCAAGGAGATCAAATCAGTCAATCCTAAGGGAAATCAACCCTGAATATTCATTGGCAGGACTGATGCTAAGTGAAGCTCCAATACTTTGGCCACCTGATGTGAAGAACTAACTCATTGGAAAAGACACTGATGCTGGAAAATATTGAAGGCAGGAGAAGGGGACAACAGAGGATGAGATGGTAGGTTGGCATCACTGATTCAATGGACATGAGTTTGAGCAAGCTCTGGGAGATGGTGAAGGACAGGGAAGTCTGGCATGCTGCAGTCCATGGGGTAACAAAGAGTCAGAAATGACTGAGCCATTGAACAACAACAATGTCCTTGGCACTGCCTCTGGTTTTAGCTATTGTTCTAATCCAATTAACTGTTGCTGTTTTCTGCTCCAGGAGATTGTCCCAACCCAGGGATCGAAGCTGTGTCTCTTGAGTTTCTTGCATTGGAAGATAGACTGTGTACCACTAGTGCACGGCAGGGGCTTCCTTAGTAGCTCAACTAGTAAAGAATCTGCCTGCAATGCAGGAGACCCCTGGTTCTATTTCTGGGTCAGGAAGAACCCCTGGAGAAGGAATAGGCTACCCACTCCAGTATTCCTGGGCTTCCCTGGTGGTTCAGATGGTAAAGAATCTGCCTGCAATGCGGGAGACCTGGGTTTGATCCCAGGTCTGGGTTGGGAAGATCTGCTGGAGGAGGGCATGGCAACCCACTCTAGTATTCTTGCCTGGAGAATCCCCATGGACAGAGGTGCCTGGCAGGCTACAGCCCATGGGGTCGCAAAGTGTTAGACACAACTGAGCAACTAAACACAACACATGGCAGGGCACAAAAGCAGTGAGCACCAGGTACCACTTCTGAGGGGAAAGTTCTCAGACTCACAATGACCAGAGCTGCTGTGGAGAGAGTATAGCCTTCCCAGGGGCAGGGAAGGAACTTAGGCTCCTTGTGAGGACTTTCCTGTTGCTACTGAGAGAAATAGTTCTCTACACATTACATGATTAGGCTGAGCACATCTCTGAGCACATCTCCCAAAAGCCCTTCAAGACCTGAAAGACCAACTGGAAGTAAAAGTTAAATTATCTGTCTTAAATCCAAGTAAGCCAGAGTTAGATTAAGCAAAAGGATAAAGGTCCAAGTTTATACAAGAAAACACTTAGACTAGTGAATGTTATTTGTAATCTTAAAATTGTTGATCAGAGACTGATTGGTCTGTGAAAAATCATTTCTAAAACTAAAGAATTTATAGAATGGTATTATCTGTCCATACAGAGTAAACTTCTGGAATTGGTCCACTCAGCCACAAACTGAGGCATCATCGTAGGTCCCCAAGTGGAAAACACAACCACAGAAGTAAAGTCTTCAAAATCTATCAAAGACAAACCAATCCAAAAAGTGATAGTAAATATCTCACAAGTTAAAAGATCTAGACTTAGACCAAAGCTTTAACTTCAAGTACAACAGAAATACCACATTAATTACTCATGTTTTGTTTATACTAAGAAAACTCATGAAAAAAATAGAAATAAAGTTTCACATATAACGAAACATCAGAAAAATCTATAAGTCATTCCTACCAGATACTGTAATGCTTGAATCACAGGGGCTGGAGTTTTTAATGTTATATAGATATTTCCTTAGGCTAATATTTCAAAAAATATTTAAACTATGCAAGCTCCTTTGGCTTTCATCCCCCACCAAGGAGGAAATGCAAATATGGCTAGACATTCAGAAAAAGTTGATCTGCAAGGTTATTCGAATAACTAGAGGTTAAATGTATTGTGCTATTACTTTCAAAGTGAGTATTATAAATTCTCTTCTAGATGTTTTCTTAGAAGAATTTTACTATTACAGACACCATTTAACAACTGATAATTTGAGGATCACATGATAAAAATCATATCTGCTACAATTTGGAAAAAATAGCAATAGGTTGTAAAGGCGGGCTATGTTTACTTTGCTGCGTTTGGAATAAGGTAAGAGTGCCTATAACAAGTAAACAGTGGACAGGCTTTGTTCTGCTGGATTTAGATTAACCTTTACAAGCAATGTAGAATTAGATTATGAAAATAAATTGAAAATGGTATCTCCTTAGACTCACTTTGTACTCTGAATTTTCTTAAGCTTTTATGTGACTGTCAAATATTAGTTCAGGGCTCCATTTGTATTTGCAACATTGTATCTTTTTTCCCTTTTTTTTTTTTTCCCTAAAAAGATAAGCACCAGTCTTCAGAGAAAGCTTCTGATGATTGGATACAGAAAACAACTCTTTTTTGAATGGTTAATGTTTCAAATATGAGCACAGATACCAGATGGCAAAAGGGGGAAAAAAGAATTCAAGTTGTTTCATTGTTCAATGATAAGGATTTTTCCATCTGCTGGTTCAATACTAACTTGGTTTACATTCACTTAGAGCCAATACAATTAAAACTCTATTTGAAGTGAAATGTTTCAGAAAAATAAAACTAGAAACCTGAGAAATCCTTCTCTGGATTACATCCATCTCTCAAATAATGAAGCTTTTATATGTGGGTGAAAATGTGAGTGCATGAAAAAACAAAGATAACAAATACATTTTGAAACATTCTAAAATCACATGCATTTAAATAATTCTAGTGGAGACTACATGTGATTGAAATGTAAGTGGACATCTGCTAGAATTAAGAGTCATGATGAAATATAATGAATCTAAAGTAATAATATACCAGGGTAATGGTCACAAAGGATGAAATGGGAGGCTAATGGTGGCTGAACAATATGGTAGAGGTTAACAAGGAAACAGGTTAGAATGATAAATCCACTGAGACCAAGGGCAGGTGATGAGGAGAAACAGCAATCTTACAGGATAGCAGAGATCTTACACACTTAAATGGATATAAAGCAGAAAGGAGTACCCAGAAACAACTAGAATTCATAAGAACAAGCATCAAGTAAGAACCATAACCAACAAGAGAGTTCTGGGGTCCCTCTGAGCAAGCTAACCTCACAATTCTTTTACATTAGGACATTTTCTCTGCAATCCTTTGATAGAAAGAGCTTCTACTCAAAATATAATATTCATAATATTAAGAAGTGCTTTTCCAGGGTAACCTTCCCTTCTGTCCTGAAAATACTGTTAAACTCATTATCACTACTTTGGTGATAAAAACTCTCCAAAGATGAGGGCCATGAATTATTTCCATTATTCCTGATGCTTAGCACTTAGCATATGAGAGATATTCTACAAACATTTGATAATCTTAGTAGAATGGATCAAAGAATCCCAACTTCTAAACTGATATTACTCTATTTAACAGCCATTTTCTTCAATCAGAGCAAGCTTATGAAGATCAAAGAAATATGTATATTTCTTTATCATTTTTTTTTGGTGAACTGTTCACCATAGTGTAAACCTAAATTTACTCTTAATAAATGAGGTAAAATATAATGGATGAAAAAGAAAAGTACCTTCAAGTCTGTAGCATGATTAAATTTGCTTCCTCCTCATCTCATCTTTTTAAAATGTTCTAATTCTGTGCATGATTTATAATACATGATGCATTAACCCATTAATCTATGCATATAATTCATAAATAATTAAGCATAGTTGATATGTGAAGAACTGAGAGCACAATCAAAAAGGTTTAAAAGCCATAAAACCCTGAATTCTTACAGCCAAATGAGAATGAAAGAAATGTTTACATAATTTAAGATACATTTTTGATAATATATTTATATTTTATAATTACTACTTAGATTGCTTTCATTAAACTATAATTGTGTGATATATGGGCTTCCTATGTGGCGCTGGTGGTAAAGAACCCACCTGCCAGTGCATGAGATTTGAGTTCAGTCCCTGGGTTGGGAAGATCCTCTGAAGAAGGGCATGGCAACCCACTCCAGCATTCTTGCCTGGAGAATTCCATGGACAGAGGAGCGTGGCAGGCTACAGTCCATGGGGTCAAAAAGAGTCGGACACCACTGAAGCGACTTAGCATGCATGCACGCACATACGTGTGATATATAATTTGGTTTGAAATGCTACTTAGACACAAAGCACTCAGTCACTAATGTGGACCAAATACATGCTTGTTGAATCAATGAATGATGAATGAACAAATGAACATCCTGCCAAGACTGGAAAACACTGTGATAGACTGAGCTATCAGTACTGTAGTATTTTCCAAAGTAATTTCCATCGAGCATTGAGGAATTTTATTTCTAAAAAATTCAAGTTCAATTAGCTATTTTGTACATGCTGTACACTATAGCATACTCTTTTAGAACCACAGTATAGATGAGTATTCTAAAGGCTCTGGAAAATCCTGCAAAGTAGAAATCTCTCTAACTGTTCATTCCAGCATTTCCCATTTCCCCAATTTATGTAACTAAAGCATTTCCCTCCCCCCAACCCCCCATCCATAATATCCATCAATTATCCACAGGGAACAGTGTTCCTCAGAAGGCATTTGGTGAAATCCTATTTTAATGGGATTCAACCTGAAAACTGGAAACTTGACTGAATATGGGGTCATTCTTATTGGTTGTATGTCAAACTAAAGGACAACTCAAGCTATTGTATAAGCATGTCTGTGCTATGTAATGTCATTAGTAATGACTTGGACTGTAGATATAAGTAAGGATGCTCATTAAATTCCCTACTGTCATCTACAAGGATGACCTTCACAAGTATGCTATTTAGAGGAACTTGTTTTTATCTTAGTTATTTAGATAATCTAAGTATACAGAATCGTTATTAAAAGGGGAAAAGAAAAAGGGAAAGACCTATTTAAAATATTTACCATGTATCAGGTTTCATAGTAGAAACTTTAATTTTTTAATATTTGTATTGGCTAGATATTGTTTTCCCCTTTTACCAATGAGGAAGTTGAAAGTCAGAGAGGCACACATTAGTAATTGATGGAGCCCAAGGTGACCATTCAAGTTACCACCTAAATTAGAACACTTTTGAAGATGTCCCACAGTTATTCTGGGACAACATTTTTAGCCTAACTTTTTTCCAACACATCGTACAGGGACATGGCTTGAAGCCAAATCTCTCCAACTTATCTTCTTTCCATTACATCTTGTTGCTTTGAGATAAGAATAGTGTTTAAATGGTGTAGAGATTCCTTCACTGTGTATACAAATATCAAATCACCAGGTCGTATACTTTAAATACTTCACAATTTTGTCAAGTATACCTCGATAAAGTTTGAAAAAAAAAGAATAGAGTTTGAAAGCTGCTGATAAATCATAAACAACAAAAAAGAATATAACAGTACTGCTTTAAAAATATTTTTAGCTGCATATACAGAAAAGGTAAAAAGGATGATCAAAACAGCAAAGAAAATTGTATCTTCCACCAATACAGAGCTGTCTTTAAAAAATTCTAACATGAAACCAGACATATCCTAATAGCAGTATAATGTATAATGGCTGAAAATAATCCTTTATACCAGGTGTAACGTCACTTAGACTCTTTAAAATTACTATGTTGCTTTTTATTCATTACATATAAGGAAGATGTTAAGAAACTGGAAAAGATCCAGAAAATAGCAATTAAAATGGCTTAAAGGGCTGTAGCATAGAAGCTGTGAGGGGAAAAAAAAAAAAAACTATATGAGATAGAATTATGTAGTCTAAAGTGGAAAGTCCAAGAGATAACTTTAAAATTGCCTTAAACTGAATCAAAAGCTGCTGAAAAGAGATCTTTGCCACCAAGAGGATAAAACAAAAGGGATGAGCTTTAATAACAAACTGTGTGAGATTTAGCATGTGGAATTATGTCATGGTGGTTAAGATGATGAAATGGCACAAGTTACAAGGAGGCATCTCCCAGAGGCTTCTACTTCAAAGAAACAGTTACCAGAAATGCCTTACAGTGTTTGATTATTGTTTTTCTTGAAAACAGAGAGGGAGAAATAATAATTATTTTTTGTTACACAAGTCCTATGATTTCTTGCTGTGATTTTCCTGATTTTAATGTTTATGGCGTACATAAATTATTGGTCATTCAGCCTACCCCATCACTTATGGTATAAAGTTTAAAATTTTATGATGTCTTGAAAATGTTAATGTGTATTTCTACCTATTCTTTCAGTATAATAAGTTGCCACCCCTTTAGCACACCCTATGATTCTGCCATACTACCCAGAAAAACACAAGGAGCACTTTAAGCCAAAAACTCCTAACATGGTTCCTTGCCATTATATATTATCTCCTCTAAACAAAGTGTAATTCTTCCTCCCAACCTGCCAAGCCCTCAGTCCATCCTACCAACCATACTCCTTCTCTATGATAAAAATCAAATGCCTTTTCTCTGCTGCTTCAGGAAGTGCTAACATCACTCTTGTCTGCATCCTTCTCCAGCATACAAATTTAGTTTCTTCTTTCTGTACTCACAAAGTACATTTTTCCCACATTTATCATGGCACATATCACATTATTCTTAAAATTCTTTACTCACCCGACACCCTGAATAGGCTCTGATCGATCTGATCAGTAAGAGAGGAGGAGCTGAGAACAGGATATAGTTTGGCCTAATTCTTTTTGCTTCTCAGCTACCTAGCACATAGTAAGTTCCAAATTTTTTGTTGACGCCATTAATTGACTACCTGTTGCTTGCAAAGAAATATACAATATTCAAACTGCTGCTGTGGAAACCCTCCAGAGGGACTTCTCTTGGTCTTTAAATTCAATGCATTTAGAATCTGTTTTCTGAGTTTCTTTTAAAAGCATTTTTACCTTCAAACAATAGAATCAATAATGTATGTTTAAATGTTCTGGAACAAACATGTGTCTGATCAACTCTATAGAAACTACAGAAATACTCAGGGCTCTAGGAGTAAAATAGAGAAGAGCATATCTGTATAAAAGAGTGGTGAGACAGTGTAAATTTTATTCTCATCAAATCAGTTCCAGAAAAAGCTTGTGGGAGACATACAGGCATCTAGATCCTCTTTCAACTTTCTTTGTATATGAATAAGGACAGCAGGGTTTTCCATGAGGAGAAATAGTGCATAAAAATATTTTATTATTAATACAGACATAAAGCAATATCAGACATCTTAAATATAACTGGTCTCTTGTTGCCATTTGTAAGATGTTTGCTCTTTGATGTAAAGTTAATTTATTTCTGTACATTTGCAACATTTGTTACAGCATTTGCATTTTGAAGAAAATGAATAAATATATCAAGTGCTAAAATGCATACTTCAAATGTAGTGTTTACCTTTATAAGACAATATACTCTCAAAATATTTCATTTTAATTTAAACATTTTTATTTGTAATTGGATTCATTTTAGATAAAATTATTTTTAATTGGACACTTCAAAGAGAAAGCAGGAATCACATATTTATACAATTTAATGCATTTGACTTTTGACTCAACATAAATTCTTTCAAAAAACTAAAAAGAGCTAAAAAGTAATAGCTTAAGGTAACCATATTTTGTTCTGTGCAGCTAAAATGAGTTCAAATTTCTAGCAGTAAATTCAAGAAAGTAGAACTCAGTTCCCTAATATTAATCTCTTATATATCTTCAACCTTTTCCTTTTGATTGCCACCTTGATGGCAGCATTCAGACTGGCACAAATCCCTCTCTTATTTAAAAACAAACAGACTAACACAGAAATGTGTCATATTCTGGTTATTTCTTTAGTTCTCTCTTCCCTTTCACAGACCACCTTCTTGATGCTTGTTTTTCCTTCCCTCAACCCTGCAACCTGGCTTTAACTCTTCTGTTCCACTGAACTTCTTCCTGTCAAAGGTGCCAACAGCCTGCTCATTACTTAATCTGGAGTGTTAAGCTATTATTTTCTTAACTTCAGCAGTTCCTGACCACTCCCTCCTTCTGGAAGTAGAATCTTCTAATTGTCACAATGCTATTCTTCTCCCTTACTTTCCACTCCTCAGTCACATTCATGGGCTTCTCTGTCTACACCCATCTCTTAAATGTTGTACCTTTCAGAGCTCTAGATTCTTCTCACTCTCATACCTTCTATGATTGATTATTGGAAAACTGCCCCCAGTGAATTAGTGAAATCACACTCCAAGCCCCTCCCACAATGGGATGGGCTTATGATTTCCTTGGAGAATAGACCTGAGTGGAAATGACATTGCAAATTCTAGGGCAGTGGTGATAATCTTACAGCTTCTGCTTTCCCATTTTTGCTACCGTGAGAGGCCATGAAAGGAATTTGGGGCTATCCTCCTTGAAGATAAAAGGCTATGTAAAGGAAAAGTCCCTGGAAGATGAAAGACCATGAAACAAGAGAAAGGTCTAGCCAGTCACATTCATTCCAACCATCCTAACCCAGGTATCAGGCACGTGAGTAAGGCTACACTGCATCCTTGGTCCCAAAGGCACTACAAGCTACTGTAAATGCATAAATGAGTCTAGCCAACACCATATGAAACAGAGACAGAGAATATACATACACATATACATATATATATACACATATATCTGAGTCACTTGCTATACAGAAGAAATTAACAAAACATTATAAATCCATTGTATATCAATAAAAATTTTAAAGAAATTATAGAAACAGAGACAAGCTGCCCAACCATGCCCTACCCAGATCATAGAAATACGAGCAGAATTAGGCCTCCTTGTTTAAAACCACTAAGTTTTGAGGTGGCTTGTTACGCCACAATAGTTAACTGCTACACCATCCACTGTCGTTTTTATTCAGTCACTAAGTCATGTCCAACTCTTTGCAACACCATGCACTGCAGCACGCCAGGCTCCTCTGTCTTTCACATCTCCAGGAGCTTGCTCAGACTCATGTCCATTGAGATAGTGATGCTATCTAACCATCTCATCCTCTGCCACACTCTTCTCCTTTTGCCTTCAATCTTTTCCAGCATCAGAGTCTTTTCCAATGAGTCGGCTCCATAAGCAATCACAATCCCTTCAGTTCCTGTCATTTCCTGAAGGCCTCCAAATCCAAAAGTCCAGTTTGACCTTCCCTCAAATTCCAAGTCCAAGTATAAAACTGCCTACTGAATTTTCATGTTCTAATGTCTGTAGAACTTCCAAACCCTACATTTATAAAAACTGTTTTATCTTACCTCCAAAGTACTTGTTTATCCTCTTACATTGCATATTTTCCGAATGACATTTCTATCTACAATGTGGTCCTAGCCAGACCCCAAGATTATCCTTCACTTTTTTTTCAGTCTTTTTCCTCAATCCAATCAATTTTTAAATATAATCATTTCTACCACTAGATATTCACTACTCTGTTAGAGGTATTAACTTCATCTTCTATATGACTTTAGAATACAACCATCTCTCAATGATGAAACTAACTTCTCTGAGTCTTCTGTTATCATTTCAATGCAATTCTCTCAGTAAAAACAGACCCAACATTTTAAAATCTAATCAATCTAATCAATCATTTGCCTTTGTAAAACTCTGCAACAGTTTCCCCTTGTCTATGAATGAAGATAAAATTTTCTTACACAGCTAAAAAGACCCCTACCATCTATCTGTCTAGACGTAGATGAAACCTGTCTCTCTCTTTCTACCCTTCTTTACACCTCCCATCACCACTAGAATCCAGTGCTTCTGCCCTCAAGGTCCATAATGTTATCCCAAATGACAATGATGTCCTTCTTTTTATGACTGATTGGAAACCTACATGCAGGTCAGGAAGCAACAGTTAAAACTGGACATGGAACAACAGACTGGTTCCAAACAGGAAAAGGAGTACATCAAGGCTGTATATTGTCACCCTGCTTATTTAACTTATACGCAGAGTACATTATGAAAAACGCTGGGCTGGAAGAAGCACAAACTGGAATCAAGATTGCCGGGAGAAATATCAATAAGCTCAGATATGCAGATGACACCACCCTTATGGCAGAAAGTGAAGAGGAACTAAACAACCTCTTGATGAAAGGTAAGAGGAGAGTGAAAAAGTTGGCTTAAAGCTCAACATTCAGAAAACAAAGATCATGGCATCTGATCCCATCACTTCATGACAAATAGATGGGGAAACAGTGGAAACAGTGTCAGACTTTATTTTGGGGGGCTCCAAAATCACTGCAGATGGTGATTGCAGCCATGAAATTAAAAGACGCTTACTCCTTGGAAGGAAAGTTACGACTAACCTAGATAGCATATTCAAAAGCAGAGACATTACTTTGCCAACAAAGGTCTGTCTAGTCAAGGCTATGGTTTTTCCAGTAGTCATGTATGGATGTGAGAGTTGGACTGTGAAGAAAGCTGAATGCTGAAGAATTGATGCTTTTGAACTGTGGTGTTGGAGAAGACTCTTGAGAGTCCCTTGGACTGCAAGGAGGTCCAACCAGTCCATTCTAAAGGAAATCAGTCCTGGGTGTTCTTTGAAATGACTGATGCTAAAGCTGAAACTCCAATACTTTGGCCACCTCATGCAAAGAGTTGACTCATTGGAAAAGACCCTGATGCTGGGAGGGATTGGGGACAGGAGGAGAAGGGGACGACAGAGGAGGAGATGGTTGGATGGCATCACTGATTCAATTGACATGAGTTGGGTGGGTTCTGGGAGTTGGTGATGGACAGGGAGGCCTGGCATGCTGTGATTCATGGGGTCGCAAAGAGTCGGACACGACTGAGCGACTGAACTGAACTGAACTGAATATACCATTATATATCACATTTTTTTTAATTCATTTATCCATTGATGAACTTAGGTTGTTTCCACATCTTGGCTATTATGGATAATGGTACAATCAAAAAGAAAGTGCTATTATCTTTCTGAAACCCTGATTTCATTTATTTTTCAATAAACACCTAGAAGGGGGGTTGTTAGAACATATGGTTCAGTTCAGTTCAGTCACTCAGTCATGTCCGGCTCTTTGCAACCCCATGAATCACAGTATGCCAGGCCTCCCTGTCCATCACCAACTCCTGGAGTTCACCCAAACTCATGTCCATCGAGTCGGTGATGCTATCCAGCCATCTTATCCTCTGTCGTCCCCTTCTCCTTCTGCCCCCAATCCCTTCCAGCATCAGGGTCTTTTCCAATGAGTCAACTCTTCGCATGAGGTGGCCAAAGTATTGGAGTTTCAGCTTCAATATCAGTCCTTCCAATGAATACCCAGGACTGATCTCTTTTAGGATGGACTGGTTGAATCTCCTTGCAGTCCAAGGGACTCTTAAGAGTCTTCAACACCACAGTTCAAAAGCATCAATTCTTCGGTGCTCAGCTTTCTTCATAGTCCAACTCTCACATCCATACGGTAGTTCTATCTTAATTTTTTAAGGAAACTTTATACAGTTTTCCATAGTGGTTGCATCAGTTTACATTCCCATCAACAGGGCACAAGAGTTCCAATTTCTCCACATTCTAGCCAACCCTTGTTATCTCTTGCTTTTTGTTTGTTTGTTTGTTTTTTATAATAACCATCCTGCCAGGTTTTTAGTGACATGTCACTGTAGTGTTGATTAGCATTTATTTTCCCCGATCATTAGTAACATTGAGATTTTTTTCATGTACCTGTTGACCATTTGTATAACTTCTTTGGAGAAATATCTCTTCAGTCCTTAGCCCATTTTTTAATTGAAATATCAGTTTGGTTTTGGATTGTGTGTGTGTGTGTGTTTGGTTTCTGCTATTGAATTGTAGGAGTTCCTTATATATTTTTGGTGTTAACCTTTATCAGATATATGGTCTAAAAATGTTTTCTCCCATCCCATGGGTTGCCCTTTCATTCTACTAATTGTTTCTTATGTTGTACAGAAACTTTTTAGTTTGAAGTAGTCCCACTTGTTTATTTCTGTTTTTGTTGCCTGTGCTTTTGATGTCATTTCTATGAAAACATTGTCAAGAAGCTTTCTTCCCATGTTTTCTTCTAGGAGTTTACAGTTTCCAGCATTATGCATCTGCATTTTTCCTTTAAAAGTGACTCACTTCCATTCAAACCACAATACGAAAATTTTTCACTGTCCAAAGAGAGCATGTCGTAAAGAAACCAGAGGAAAAAGAGAGTAAATTCTAAATTTTTACTCCCACTAGATGTCAGACAGAAAATTCAAGAATAGATAATGATAGACTCAGGTTGTAGAGACAATTATTATCTGTTTACCCAGACTAGATAGAAATCCCAGGAGTTTGAAACTGTAGGAAAATGAATTGGGTAGAAATTGTAAGTAGGAAATGGGAAGGATTGGAAAGAAGGACATACTGGTGTAGGAACTGCGCATTAAATCCTGCTCCATGTCCTCACTCCTAGGTGAGCTCAAGGCATAAGAGAATTATAGCACCCCCAGAAAGGTTCTGGGATTCAGATAAGACAGTATGTAAGCCTGATTTCCTATGTGGTTGTCCTGGAAGTTGTCAAACACTATAAAGTGCTCATGACAACCTTGTCCCTGCAATAGTACAGAGAAGCTACAAGAAGTTCTATGGCAGATGGGCAGTTTGACAGGGCACAGGAAGTAGCCAAACATTTTCCCAGATGAGTTGAGTGGATACACCTCTGAATGCAAGTAGGCTAAGAAGACAACAGAGAAGCAGCATGAGTCTGGATTTTGTATTAGTTTCCTAAGGCTGCCATAATAAAGTTCCACAACCCTAGTGGCTTAAAACAACAGAAATTTATTTCTTCAAAGTCTGGAGGCTAGAAGTCTAGAATGAAGATGTCATAGAGCTATCCTTTCTCAAAGGTCTGGAGGAGAGTCTGTTCCATAACTTTCTCTTAGCCTCTATATCATCAATAATCTTTGGCATCCCTTGCCTTATAGCTGCATAGGCCCAATCTCTTGCCTCTGTTGACACATGACCTTCTCCTCTCCTGTCTTCACTTTTAAGAAGGTACTAGTCATACTGGATTAGGGTTTCACCCTACTCTAGATGACCTCTTCTTAACTAATTACATCTGCAATGACCCGGTTTCCAAATAAGTCACATACTGAGGTAGTGGGGGTTAGGACTTTGACTCATCTTTCAGGAAAACACAATTCAATCTATAAGTGATGCCCCCAGAAAATTCCAGTGAGGAGGTCTGGCCATGACCATGGACCAAACAGGGCTTCCCTGGTGACTCAGGCGGTAAAGAATCTGCCTGCAATGCAGGAGATGCAGGCTCCACCCCTGGGTCAGGAAGACCCCTGGAGAAAGAAATGACAATGCACTTCAATATTCTGGCCTGGGAAATCCCATGAACAGAAGAGCCTGGCAGGCTACCATCCACAGAGTTGCAAAGAGTCAGACATGACTGAGTGACTAATACTTTGACTTTTTTCACTTTTCAAGGACCCTGCAGGACTATAGCATCTTGTGGACACCCACTTAGAAGACAAATGGCCCTGAAACAAATATCTTTCCCAAATCCGATGCTCCAGAGCCTCTAGACTTGGACTAATTCTTGGTAAAAAGGGAAGTTCAAGAGGAAATCTTTACTTAAAAGACTTTAAGCCTAACATGCCTGGGTTTATCTTGAATTAAGATTATTTTTCACTGTTGCAATCAGGTACTATGAGGGTTCCAAAAATAAAACTAAATGGAGGTATTTTTAAAAGGTGTTACAATTCTGGCACTATTAAATTTGCTAAAATAAATATTATAACAGTCATAAATCTATTCATTTTGATAATTCTGGGTGTGAGAGATATGATCTTAGAGGAAATCTTTCAGTTTTTCACCACTGAGTATAATGGTAGCTGTAGGCTTGTCATATATGGCCTTTATCATGTGGAGACATGTTCCATCTATGCCCACTTTATGAGAGTTTTTGTCATAAATGGGTGCTAAATTTTGTCAAAAGCTTTTTCTGTTGTTAGTTTTCTTAAACCACGAACTTTATAAAGACCACAAAGGGATTAATTAAGAGTAGCTAATGTAATGAAAACTACATACAAATGATTTACTTAGGCAAACTACAAATTACAAAGTAGTTCTTATTTTTTTAATCCCACTTCATTAAGGAATTTATGACCTTTCATGCCTGGTTTGACTAAGAAAATTTCCTCTCCACTCCTTTGCTTTCATTGTTCAGTTTCTACCTTATCAGCTTTGTTGGTATTTTCCATAGTTCATTTTCAAAAATATATACCATCAAGATTCAACTGTGAAACACTATAGTTTTTATTTTCTCTTCATGAGAACTATCATTCTTACCAGACCCTAGACAAAAATATTTGTTTTCCAACATGTTCTGAAAATGCCTGCCACTAGCTTCTATGAACATGGCAACAGCATATCTATGCATTCTGCACGAAGTGATCTACCTTTCTGGCTGAGCAGCCCATAGTTCAGAAGTTGGAACATGACTTCATATTGCAGCGCATTCATCTGAATGCCAGCTCTGCCACTCACTAGCATGTGACCTAGGACACATACTTAACCTTTCTCTGCCCCAGTTTTCTTACCTATAAATTGTGCCTACCTCACAATGTTGTGCAAATTAATTATTGTGTTATCACTTATGAAGCACTCAGAATCAAAGTCAGTTGAAATAGTAAGCATTTGTTGTTTGTTGTTCTTAAAATGTAAAGAAGTATTTCAAATTATTAAGAAAAATTTAATCTAAAATGGGTCAAAATAGGAGTAGGCAAATCACAAAAAATGGAAATCAAAATGATCAATAAATAATGAAAGTATGCCACTGCAATAGTGGTAAATGGAATATGCACATTAAAACAAGATATCAAATCTTGCCTATTGGATGACAATTAAAAATCTGTAACATTTTAAACCAATACAATATTGTAAAGTAATTAACCTCTAATTAAAATAAATAAATTTATATTTTTAAAAAATCTATAACATTCAATGCTAATAACATTCATTAGAAAACCTAGAAGAACCCACATATTCACTGATTACTAGTGTATTTTTATATTGTGAAAAATTTAAAGAATGACATTAAAATTTTTTAATATGTATATAATATATCCTGAGTATTTTCATTTCTGGGATTCTAACTGACAAGGCAGAGAAAAAGAAAGAAAAGGAAAATAATCAGCAATGTTAAATATTCTTAAAACCTTAGTCAAAAATAATTCTAAAATGTTTATGACAATCTCTGTAAACAACTAGAATGCCCATATACAGGGAAATGGTTACCTAAATCACGGTATAAGAATTCTATGAAATACTAAGCAGTTATTAAAAACAATGTAGATCATTATGAATTAAATTAGAAACAGGCCCACAATATGCTAATAAGCTAGATAGATAGATAGATAGATAGATAGATAGATATAGATGTCTGGAAAATCCCATGGATGGAGGAGCCTGGTAGGCTGCAGTCCATGGGGTCGCTAAGAGTCAGACAGGACTGAGCGACTTCACTTTCACTTTCCACTTTCATGCATTGGAGAAGGAAATGGCAACCCACTCCAGTGTTCTTGCCTGGAGAATCCCAGGGACGGGGGAGCCTGGTGGGCTGCCATCTATGGGGTCGCACAGAGTCGGACATGACTAAAGCGACTTAGCAGTAGCAGCAGCAGCAGCAGCAGATGTATATACATATATCTATGTAGAAACACATAGTCCCTACATGGAGTTGCTATATATATATATAATATATATATTATATATATAAATATATATAATATATATAAATATATATATAATATATATATGTGTGTGTGTGTGTGTGTGTGTGTATGTGTGTTTGTTTTAAAGAAAATAGTAGTTTACAGTGATTATATTAGAAAATAGGATTAGAAAGGGAAAGTAAGAGATTTTCAATGTCACTTTTGACTATGTATTCTTTGGATTAGTACAGTGAGAAGCTATTATTATCACACAAAATTGAAAAAATTATTAAGAATGAAGAAAAATAAAAAATGAATATGTAATAAAAATCAACTACTACATATGTACTCTTTTCAAGGCACAAAGGAACTGTTCATTAGTTACATATAAAAATGTTTCCAAAATATTCAACAATAGAAAATAATTCCAAATTATAGGGTTTTTTTAAAAGTTTAGTGCAGAGTTAAATCAATCAATGTGAATTAAATCCTTTTATGCTCACTGTACCTATCAGCAAAGGCTTACATATCATCATGGTACAATGGAAAAGGGAACATATATTGCTGTAAGGTGGAAATGTAGTTGGGATTTTTCTCCCTAAGAGGAAAAAGTAAAATTAAATTTTCTGAACATTTATAACAGGCCTTGAGGTAAATACTAAAATGCTGCCTAGAGTAGGGAGGAACCTATCACAGTGGGTGGAGGCACGGCGCACAGTGATTCTCTGAAGGATGAGAAGTACAGGAGAAGCAATGCCTTAGGAATAAAACAGCTGGGACCTGATCAGGATCTGAGCAGCAGAAAACAGAGGCTATCAGAAAGCATATTCAGTATTTCTTTATTTCACTGACTCTAAGAAGTATAGTTTGTCACCTTTTAATATCCCTGAAATTGAGTCTTAGTGGCATGTTGTAGCCACTGCCAGCCAGGTGACAGTTCTGACATGGTTGTCACTACCTTGATTAAATTTATTCACATTGCCTCATTTCCATTGAGTCTGAAGTATTTTTGGTGCTACAAGTGTTTAGTTTATTCACTGGTTAAAATGTTTTCTATAGGCTTGCATGATTTAGCATCAGAGCAGAAGTCATTATATACACAAAAATATACAGAAATAGAAGAGTGGGAATACATTTGATTCAGTGAAGCAAATATTCAACATACAGGAATGACTTGAGCCCCATATTTTCTTACTAATAATAACCATGTGCTTACAGACCTAGGAAAATACACAGAAGTATATGTTGGGTTTTGTCATTAAGATGTATACAAAGGAATTAGCTATGACATGCCAAGCAGAGGAACTGAAAACAAATTGCTAAATGCCTTGGCACTGATGAAAAGCAATGAGTGGCTGGTGAAAACAATCCATGTGTCATGAGGGACTGTCTTTAAAGCATTACATCATAGTTGATAGCATTTATTTCCTCAGTAGAACATAGTCAATTTTGTATCTTTCAATCAATGGCATCATAGATTTACTAAAATATGGGTTAAATATATTTTTCAATATTGAAAAATTTTTTAAATTATTGGCTTCTTGATAAGCAAGAAAAAGAGGAGGGAGCAAGGAAGGGAGAGAGGGAGGGGAGAAAGAAAAGAGGAAGGAAGGGGAAAGGGGAGGGAGGAAGAAAGCAGGCCAGAAACAATCTTTTAGGATGGCAGAAATAGAAGTATTTCATAACTAAGCAGAGAAAAAGAGGTGGTCATGGGAGGACTGGAATCTCTTAGGAAGGAAGCAAGAAAAAGTTTGAGAAGCATTGGTTTAAGATACCCACATTACATTTATGGTTCTTCTATTTATCTTTTGGTGCTGCCTAGGTGGCTCAGTGGTAAAGAATTCATCTGCCAAGCAGGAGACACAGATTGGATCCCTGGGTCAGAAGATCCCCTGGAGGAGGAAATGGCAACCCACCCCAGTATTCTTGCCTGGGAAATGCCATGGACAGAGGAGCCTGGAGGGCTATGGTCCATGGGGTCACAAAGAATCGGACATGACTGAGTAACTAACACACGTTTTACATGTCTCTAGGCAAGGCACTAACCTCTCTCAGCCTCAATCCCTCCTCTACAAAACAAAGATAATAATACCTACACTAGAGACTTGGGAAGATTAAAAGTAGCAAAAATACATAGCCTATAAGGCACTTGACTTGTAACTGCTCATTAAATGCTGGGCCCTGTGTTTTCTCAAAGAAAGTTACAATATTTAAGTGAAATCTTGCTGGGAGGTTTATGTCATCTGTCTATAAAGGAGCTTAAGGTGTTAAAATTCCAACCTTGAAACATTGGTATTTAAGATTTTATAACTGGGCAGTGAGCTGATTTGAGTAAAATATCTTGATTTGATGGAGAAGGAAATGGCAACCCACTCCACTGTTCTTGCCTGGAGAATCCCATGGATGGAGAAGCCTGGTGGGCTACAGTCCATGGGATTGCAAAGAGTCGGACACGACTGAGTGACTTCACTTTCACTTTCACTTTCTTGATTTGATGTGATGTCTCATTTCTGATGTGCTTTAATCACAGATATTTTCCTGAATATAATTCTTCTCTTGGAAGCTGTCACTAGCTGAGAAGTAGTCACTCTCACCTGCTGTTTTCTCTAAAATAAGGAACTGGGAAGAAGCCTGGGGAAAAGACCTCTTCTGTCAGAAGTGATAAATCAGAGTATATTTTTTCACTGATATCTTAATTTTCATCTCTAATTATAACTTAGAAAAGACTTTGGGAGGAAAGATCAAACCAAGGGAAAGTTTACTTTTATATATTTGAGAGGGAGAGATTAATCTCCAGGAAAATTAAAGGACACCCATCCTTGTTTATCCCGTATCCTTTTCATCTATGTTTAATTTCAACCATCACCAGAGGTGCTCATCATATTAAGGTCAAAATGTCAGAATATATAAAATGTCACAACAATACAATAAATTGGTTACTTTAAACAACATAAAAGTCTTTAACAGTTTTCTAACTGTCCAGATGTATGACTGAACTCTTCTTTCCAAATTCTTTTTTATTTTTTTTAACTTTATTTTACTTTACAATACTGTATTGGTTTTGCCATACATTGACATGAATCCACCACAGGTGTACATGGGATCCCAAACATGAACCCCCTCCCACCTCCCTCCCCACAACATCCCTCTGGGTCATCCCCGTGCACCAGCCCCAAGCATGATGTATCCTGCATCGGACATAGACTGGTGATTCGATTCTGACATGATAGTATACATGTTTCAATGCCATTCTCCCAAATCATCCCACCCTCTCCCTCTCCCTCTCCCTCTGAGTCCAAAAGTCCGCTATACACATCTGTGTCTTTTTTGCTGTCTTGCATACAGGGTCATCATTGTCATCTTTCTAAATTCCATATATATGTGTTAGTATACTATATTGGTGTTTTTCTTTCTGGCTTACTTCACTCTGTATAATCGGCTCCAGTTTCATCCATCTCAACAGAACTGATTCAAATGTATTCTTTTTAATGGCTGAGTAATACTCCATTGTGTATATGTACCACAGCTTTCTTATCCATTCATCTGCTGATGGATATCTAGGTTGTTTCCATGTCCTGACTATTATAAACAGTGCTGCGATGAACATTGGGGTACATGTGTCTCTTTCAATTCTGGTTTCCTCGGTGTGTATGCCCAGCAGTGGGATTGCTGGGTCATATGGCAGTTCTATTTGCAATTTTTTAAGGAATCTCCACACTGTTCTCCATAGTGGCTGTACTAGTTTGCATTCCCACCAACAGTGTAGGAGGGTTCCCTTTTCTCCACACCCTCTCCAGCATTTATTGTTTGCAGATTTTTGGATCGCAGACATTCTGACTGGTGTGAAGAGGTACCTCATTGTGGTTTTGATTTGCATTTCTCTAATAATAAGTGATGTACAAAACTTATGCAACTCAATTCCAGAAAAATAAATGACCCAATCAAAAAATGGGCCAAAGATCTAAATAGACATTTCTCCAAAGAAGACATACGGATGGCTAACAAACACATGAGAAGATGCTCAACATCACTTATTATTAGAGAAATGCAAATCTTTCCAAATTCTTATTGCAGAAGGATACCCATATAGGATTGTGGACAAGGATTATCCCTCTCTCTAAAAATGGTAAGAGGCCGTTGCTTCCACTCTTCTCTGATTCATCTTCCTCTTAGGGTTCTCCCACCAAGATTATTACAACCAGAAAAGCAGCATTCAAGAAGATGCTTCTCTTCCTTTTATGCACTAAACTAAGATTGCTAATAGATCTCATATTTGGTTTCACTTAGAATCACTAAAACACACTAAAACTTTGAAGAAACTTTACAAGCAAAAATTAAAGAAAACAAAATGTAAGTAAATTATAGCATAAGGGAAGAATAAAGTGTAATTCCTTTCTATTTAATTGTATAGACGTACATTGACTATCTACAGAGTGCTATCTACACATTGCCAAGAGCTCAGAACTTAGTGAATGAAGCAGATATATAAATGTATAGTTAATACCTAATATTGTTAGTGCTAAAACAGATGTGTGGAAACAGTTATACTCTCATGCAAGCACGTTTTAAGGTTTTCTGGCCTTACCTCGTTCTTATTCTAACTTGAGAACTACATTTTTAATTCAAAGGACCTCAAAGTTTTCAGGACACATGCCTAAATCCATCACTTTCTGGATCCCAGTCCACCTCCACATTTAAAGTATCATTTCATGTACAGCATCAACAATTCCACTCCTAGACACATTTCTTTGCAGTCAAAATGAAGACTATTTCTATTCCATTTTCTCCCCACTTCTTAGAAAGTAGAATATAACAGTTAAGAATACAGGCCTGGGACTGAGTCTAGCCTTCATTATTTAATAGTGTGACCCCAGGCAAATTATCTCACTTCTCTGAACCTCAGTTTTTATCCCTTACCTCTTAGGTTTATTTGTAAGTATTAAATGAGATAATGGATAAAAATGATTTACTGAATCTATTACATGATAAATTTTCAATAAGAGTTTACAATTTATTACATTACTCTTCCCCAGTTAATTAATCCAAAAACAAGCTCATCATACAAGTAAGACCTCATTCTCCCTTCTCAGAGAATGCTATTATCTTCAGTCTCACGCAATAGTACTACGCATTAATCATACCATTTTCTTAACAAGTTACATATCTACTCTATCCTGATTGTTATTTAACCATTACCAAGCATTTACTGAAAATAATAAGTAGGTTTTGGAGGAAACTAGCTTCTTGAGGACATTTAAGCCTATTTAGTAATAATAGTAGCAACCACCTATTGGGAAATGCTTTTGTGCTACTGCCATATGGTCTTTCAGAAATTTAGTATTTCCCCACCAACAGGTGGACCTTTATTTCCCTTCCTTTTGAAACTGAACGTGCTATTGTGACTAAGTCAACAAGAATGTAGCAAAAGAAACATGGCTTTTAAGGGTCGACTGTGGCCATCCCTGGGGATGCTTGCTTTTGGAACCCAGCCATTACTCTGTAATTAAGCCAAGCAAACACATGGCCAGATGATATACAGGTATTCTCACCACAGACCCATTGATGCCTTCAGTAACAGCCAACATCAATCCCCAAACAAATGACTAAATGAACCCTGAGATGGTTACAGTCCCAGCTTTCAAACTAAGCCAAAAGACTCTATGTGTAACAGAGATGCACTGTTACCACTGCTCCCACTGTCCTCTCTTCCATTATTCTTTCTTTTTTCACACTAGCCATTTTTTCTCTGAATCTAGTTCTTTATCATTCCACACCTACAGCATTTCATAAAGATCATAACTACCATCTCTGTTTCCCTCTACTCCCCTAAAACAATCCAACATATAACTAATAACAGATCAACCTTCCTGAAATATTAATTTTATCCTAGCACATATCTATTTCAAAGAACTCAAGAGCTTCCCATAGTTGGGTACAGTAGGTACAATTGCATAAACTCCAAGTTCATTTCACTCGCTAAGTAGTATCCAACTGTCTGCAACCCCATGGACTGCAGCACTCCAGGCTTCCCTGTCCATCACCAACTCCTGGAACTTGCTCAAACTCATGCCCATTGTCAATGATGCCACCCAACCATCTCATCCTCTGTTGTCCCCTTCTCCTTCTGCCTTCAATCTTTCCCAGCATCAAGGTCTTTTCCAACTAATTCTTTGCATCAGGTAGGCAAAGCATTGGAGCTTCAGCTTCAGCAACAGTCCTTCCAATGATTATTCAGGATTGATTTCCTTTAGGATTGAATGATTTGATCTCCTTGCGGTCCAAGGGACTCTCAAGAGTCTTCTCCAACACCACAGTTCAAAAGCATCAATTATTTGGTGCTCAGCTTTCTTTGTGGTCTAACTCTCCCATCTATATACATGGTGACTGGAAAAACCATAGCTTTGACTAGACGGACCTTTGTTGGCAAAGTAATGTCTCTTCTTTTTAATATGTTGTCTAGGTCGGTCAGAGCTTTTCTCCCAAGGAGTCAGCATCTTTAATATCATGGCTGCAGTCACCATCTGCTGTGATTTTCAGTTCAGTTCAGTTGCTCAGTCGTGTCTGATTCTTTGTGTCCGCGTGGACTGCAGTATGCCAGGCCTTCCTGTCCACCACCAACTCCCAGAGTTTACTCAAACTCATGTTCATCGAGTTGCTGATGCCATCTAACTATCTCATCTTCTGTCATCCCCTTCTCCTCCCACCTTCAATCTTTCCCAGCATCAGGGTCTTCACAAACGGGTCAGTTCTTCACATACAGTGGCCAAAGTATTGGAGTTTCAGCTTCAGCATCAGTCCTTCCAATGAGTATTCAGGACTGATTTCCTTTAGGATGGGCTGTTGGATCTCCTGGCAGTCCAAGGGACTCTCATGAGCCTCCTCCGACACCACAGTTCAAAAGCATCAATTCTTTGGTGCTCAGCTTTCTTTATGATCCATCTCTCACATCCATACATGACTACTGGAAAAATCATAGCTTTGACTAGACAGACGTTTGTTGGCGAAGTAATATCTCTGCTTTTTAATATGCTGTCTAGGTTGGTCATAGCTTTTCTTCCAAGTGGCAAGCATCTTTTAATTTCATGGCTGCAGTCACCACCTGCAGTGATTTTGGAGCCCAAGAAGATAAAGTCTGTCACTGTTTCCATTGTTTCCCCATCTATTTGCCATGAAGTGATGGGACCAGATGCCATAATCTTAGTTTTTTGAATGTTGAGTTTTAAGTCAGCTTTTTCACTCTCATCTTACATTTTCATCAAGAAGCTCTTTAGTTCCTCTTCACTCTCTGCCATAACGGTGCTGTCATCTGCATATCTGAGGTTATTGATACTTCTGGCATACTTGACTCCATCCAGCCTGGTGTTTTGCATGATATACTCTGCATATAAGTTTAATAACCAAAATGACAGTATACAGTCTTGCCATACTCCTTCCCCAATTTGAAACAAGTCTCTTGTTCCATGTCTGGTTCTAACTGTTGCTTCTTGATCTGCATTCAGAATTCTCAGGAGGCAGGTAAGGTGGCCTGGTATTCCCATTTTTTTAAAGAATTTTCCATATTTTTTTGTGATCCACACAGGCAAACTCTACTTCAATTTATCTCTTGAATCTTGTCATCATCTTCACTAGACATGAAACTTCTGATGCAGCCATTCAGGATAATTTCCTGTCCCTTAACAAGACTTCACAAATCTGAACCTTGCTCATAATATCACAGGCTATAATGCCTTTATCCAGTGGTATGCAAGCCTTTAATCAAACAAGCTCATGACTGTCAATTTTTAAATATTTAGGAATTTTTTTCAAGCCAGTTGTTAAACCATTAATAGCTTTAAATTGGCTATGTTGAAAGCAGTATTTACACCATGGAAATTGGAAAACACTACAAATCAGGACATGGCAGAAGGGGGAGGGTGAGCCAGTTTACCAGCACACCATAGCCCTCAAATCTCCAAATTATGTACCCAAATCCATCCACATTTTGGACCTCAGATGAAGTAGAATCAAGATCTTCTTTGGTTGCTCAGTGTGTACCTTTTAGCCTCTGAGAGCATCTGTAAATTTATTATTTCTCCTTAAAGTCCCACTCTTTATAAAAGATACTTCCTCAATTGAGGAAGGTGGCTATTTTTGGTTTGGTTTAGTTTAAATATAACTTATAGCATTTAGTGGCATGCCATGTGTTTTATAAGTATCCAAGAATTCAGAATAGGGCTGATACATTGAATCCCTTAAGGATGCTATAGAAATTCCAGAAGTAGGTCCCTAAAGACTTTACCACAACTTTACCAAGTAAGAAAGACAGTTGTTCAGGGAAGATATTGTAAGTCTATATAATATTGGTCTTTCAAAAACAGATTTGAAGTTATTGGCATACAAACACAGATACACACCAAAAAAAAACTTAATAAAATACAGACAGAAAAATCAGATAAAAGAAAAATACATTTGTACTAACTAAAATATTAAATGCTATATTTAACTATTGCATTTTTCCCTCTGCTCTGGCATCCAGGGCAAATAAATGAGAATACATCGAATTACATTATTAGAAATGTGAATTTCTCATTATAGAAAGGGGGAAACATTCATGGAAAGAGATAACATTTTCCTCTGTTAAATTATATTAATAAAAGGCATTTATTTCTGAAGCTTTATATATGAGATAATAAGTGATATAATAGACAAGATCTCCCACCATTTTACAAAAGAGGTCCAAAATAAGCTGTTTCTTATAGTGGGCCTCAGTCAGAACTAAGGGCATAACCTCAAAGCATAACTCCTTCAAGGTGTCTTTGTAATAGGCTAAGATAACTAATCCATGTGTATAGACACCTAATGGTTTAATATAATCTAAGGGAGATGAAAGTAATGTATATATAGTAATCTGATAAATTATAGAAGTAGATAATAGTATAATCCTTATACAACATCCCTATATGTCATTCCTTTCAAGAAGGCATTTGGTAGGAAATAAAGAATTCCCAAGCCAGGAATGTTGCCATTCTGTAAAAGATTCAGGTCATATCTGTCAAATTCCTCTCTCCAGCAAGGGCAGTAAAAAGATATATGCCTTAAAAGTGGTGATTCTTATCCAGAGAATCAGAGGAGAGGTCAAATACCAGAATGGTCTTGCAGTCAGAGAGCTAAAGCAGAAACTTGTCCAAAAGAGGCCCAACACAGCCCCCAAATGGATCAGTAACACAGAAAGGATGAGCACAAGAAAAAGAAATCTGTCATACATTATGACAAGGAGATAACAGAGATGAATATCAGAGTTGTAGAAGCTAAAACATGGCTGCAATTTTGCATGCCACCACCATTTGTTTGAGTAGATGAGGCAGATACATTTAAAGAGATTGGATGTGATGAACAAAATCTACATTTTTAAAAAATAAGACGGTAGAATGGCTACTATCCTTCTTATTAAAAATTCCCTCTGGTATGAAAGGCCATTCCAGTTTTCCATTATAACAGAAAAAGCATATCTATTAGATGTTTTCACAAGAATTTTTCTCAGCTCTGGACTGTTTGAGCCAAGCATTTAAACAAGTGCTTGACAGAGTCTCAGGAGTATCCACCAAGACTGTGAGATAGACAGACATTTTTATTTTGGTCTGAAATACTTTCTCACATGTATTACCAGTCACCTATTGTGGAAGGAATGCCTCCTTTATGCTCCAACACATTAGTTGGCTCTAAACAAAATTCACATATGGCACCTGCCAGTTAACTGCAGAATGACCCCCAAGCGACTGAAGGACTTAACTTGTTCACTGATACTGTCCAAGCAAATTGGTGAATGTCTGCCAGGGGCAAAGATCTTAATCTAGTAAATATGGAATCATATATATATATATATATATATATATATATATATATATAAACAAGGGGCAGATACTGGAACCTAGTCCCTCTTAAGGCCACACCTACTACGAGACAATAAAACCAAGCCATCTCTGTGTAGGATACTTTTTCTCCTTCTATGTATTACAATACATACAAAAAAGATGTCCTTTTCATTATAGGGTACAGGAATGCAAAAGTAGGATGTCAAGATATACCTGGAGTAACAGGCAAATTTGGGCTTGGAGTACAGAATGAAGCAGGACAAACTTTTGCCAAGGGAATGCACTGGCTATAGCAAACACAATCATCAACAACACAAGAGAAAATTCTACACATGGACATCACCAGATGGTCAATACCAAAATCAGACTGATTATATTCTTTGCAGCCAAAGAAGGAGAAGCTCTATACAGTCAGCAAAAACAAGACCAGGAGCTGACTATGGCTTAGAGCATAAACTCCTTATTGCCAAATTCAGACTGAAATTGAAGAAAGTAGGGAAAACCTCTAGACCATTTAAGCGAAAGTGAAAAGTGATGTCGCTCAGTCGTGTCCAGCTCTTTGCAACCCCATGGACTGTAGCCTACCAGGCTCCTCCATCCATGGGATTTTCCAGGCAAGAGTACTGGAGTGGGTTGCCATTATGACCTAAATCAAATCCCTTATGATTATGCAGAGGAAGTGACAAATAGATTCAAGGCATTAGATCTGATAGACAGAGTACCTGAAGAACAATGGATGGAGGTTCATGACATTGTACAGGGGGCAGGGATCAAAATCATCTCTAAGAAAAAGAAATGCAGTTTCTGGTCTCACATTTAGATCTTTAATCCATTTTGAGTTTATTTTTGTGTGCGGTGTTAGAAAGTGATCTAGTTTCATTCTTTTACAAGTGGTTGACCAGTTTTCCCAGCACCACTTGTGAAAGAGTGTCTTTACTCCATTGTATATTCTTGCCTACTTTGTCAAAGATAAGGTGTCCATATGTGTGTGGATTTATCTCTGGGCTTTCTGTTTTGTTCCATTGATCTATATGTCTGTCTTTGTGCCAGTACCATACTGTCTTGATGACTGTGGCTTTGTAGTAGAGGCTGAAGTCAGGCAAGGTGATTCCTCCAGTTCCATTCTTCTTTCTCAAGATTACTTTGGCTATTCGAGGTTTTTTGTATTTCCATACAATTCTTGAAATTATTTGTTCTAGTTCTGTGAAAAATATCGCTGGTAGCTTGATAGGGATTGCATTGAATTGGTAAATTGCTTTGGGTAGTATAGTCATTTTCACTATATTGATTCTTCTGATCCATGAACATGGTATATTTCTCCATCTATTAGTGTCGTCTTTGATTTCTTTCATCAGTGTTTTATAGTTTTCTATATATAGGTCTTTAGTTTCTTTAGGTAGATATATTCCTAAGTATTTTATTCTTTTCGTTGCAATGGTGAATGGAATTGTTTCCTTAATTTCTTTTTCTACTTTCTCATTATTAGTGTTTAGGAATGCAAGGGATTTCTGGCTGTTGATTTTATATCCTGCAACTTTACTATATTCATTGATTAGCTCTAGTAATTTTCTGGTGGAGTCTTTAGGGTTTTCTATGTAGAGGATCATGTCATCTGCAAACAGTGAGAGTTTTACTTCTTCTTTTCCAATTTGGATTCCTTTTATTTCTTTTTCTGCTCTGATTGCTGTGGCCAAAACTTCCAGAACTATGTTGAATAGTAGCGGTGAAAGTGGGCACCCTTGTCTTGTTCCTGACTTTAGGGGAAATGCTTTTAATTTTTCACCATTGAGGATAATGTTTGCTGTGGGTTTGTCATATATAGTTTTTATTATGTTGAGGTATGTTCCTTCTATTCCTGCTTTCTGGAGAGTTTCTATAATAAATGGATGTTGAATTTTGTCAAAGGCCTTCTCTGCATCTATTGAGATAATCATATGGCTTTTATTTTTCAATTTGTTAATGTGGTGAATAACATTGATTGATTTGCAGATATTGAAGAATCCTTGCATCCCTGGGATAAAGCCCACTTGGTCATGGAGAACATAGGCAAAACACTCTCCGACATAAATCACAGCAGGATCCTCTATGATCCACCTCCCAGAATTCTGGAAATAAAAGCAAAAATAAACAAGTGGGATCTAATTAAAATTAAAAGCTTCTGCACAACAAAGGAAAATATAAGCAAGGTGAAAAGACAGCCTTCTGAATGGGAGAAAATAATAGCAAATGAAACAACTGACAAACAACTAATCTCAAAAATATACAAGCAACTTATGCAACTCAATTCCAGAAAAATAAACAACCCAATCAAAAAATGGGCCAAAGAACTAAATAGACATTTCTCCAAAGAAGACATACGGATGGCTAACAAACACATGAGAAGATGCTCAACATCACTCATTATTAAAGAAATGCAAATCAAAACCACAATGAGGTACCATCTCACACCAGTCAGAATGGCTGTGATCCAAAAATCTACAAGCAATAAATGCTGGAGAGGGTGTGGAGAAAAGGGAACCCCTACCTGTTGGTGGGAATGCAAACTAGTACAGCCACTATGGAGAACAGTGTGGAGATCCCTTAAAAAATTGCAAATAGAACTGCCATATGACCCAGCAATCCCACTGCTGGGCATACACACCGAGGAAACCAGAATTGAAAGAGACACATGTACCCCAATGTTCATCGCAGCACTGTTTATAATAGCCAGGACATGGAAACAACCTAGATGACCATCAGCAGATGAATGGATAAGAAAGCTGTGGTACATATACACAATGGAGTATTACTCAGCCATTAAAAAGAATACATTTGAATCAGTTCTGTTGAGATGGATGAAACTGGAGCCGATTATACAGAGTGAAGTAAGCCAGAAAGAAAAACACCAATACAGTATACTAACACATATATATGGAATTTAGAAAGATGACAATGATGACCCTGTATGCAAGACAGCAAAAAAGACACAGATGTGTATAGCGGACTTTTGGACTCATAGGGAGAGGGAGAGGGTGGGATGATTTGGGAGAATGGCATTGAAACATGTATACTATCATGTAAGAATCGAATCACCAGTCTATGTCCGATGCAGGATACATCATGCTTGGGGCTGGTGTACGGGGATGACCCAGAGGGATGTTGTTGGGAGGGAGGTGGGAGGGGGGTTCATGTTTGGGATCGCATGTACACCCGTGGTGGATTCATGTCAATGTTGGCAAAACCAATACAGTATTGTAAAGTAAAATAAAGTAAAAATAAAAAATTAAAAATAAATCAATAAATAAAAATAAAGTAATTATTGATTAAAAAAAAAGAAAAAGAAATGCAAAAAAGCAAAATGGTTGTCTGAGGAGTCTTTCCAAATAGCTGTGAAAAGAAGAGAAGCAAAAGGCAAAGGAGAAAAGGAAAGATATACCCAACTGAATGCAGAGTTCCAAAGAGTAGCAAGGAGAGATAAGAAAGCCTTTCTCAGTGGTCAGTGCAAAGAAATAGAGGAAAAGAACAGAATGGGAAAGACTAGAGATCTCTTCAAGAAAATGAGAGATACCAAGGGAACATTTCATGCAAAGATGGGTACAATAAAGGACAGAAATGATATGGACCTAACAGAAGCAGAAGATATTAAGAAGAGGTGGCAAACATACATGAAAGAACTATACAAAAGAGATCTTCACTACCCAGATAACCATGACTGTGTGATCACTCACCCAGGGTCAGACATCCTGGAATTCGAAGTCAAGTGGGCCTTAGGAAGCATCACTACAAACAAAGCTAGTGGAGGTAATGGAATTTCAGTAGAGCTATTTCAAATCATAAAAGACGATACTGTGAAAGTGCTACACTCAATATGCCAGCAAATTTGGAAAACTCAGCAGTGGCCACAGGACTGGAAAAGGTCAGTTTTCATTCCAATCCCAAAGAAAGGCAATGCCAAAGAATGCTCAAAGTACCCTACAATTGCCCCCATCTCACACGCTAGTAAAATAATGCTCAAAATTCTCCAAGCCAGGCTTCAAGAGTACATGAACCATGAACTTCCAGATGTTCAAGCTTGATTTAGAAAAGGCAGAGGAACCAGCAATCAAATTGCCAACATTCGTTGGATCATAGAAAAAGCAAGAGAATATAAGAAAAACATCTATCTTTGCTTTATTGACTACCCCAAAGCCTTTGACTGTGTGGATCACAACAAACTTTGAAAAATTCTTCAAGAGATCGGAATACCAGACCACTTGACTTGCCTTTTGGGAAATCTGTATCCAGCTCAGGAAGCAACAGTTAGAACTGGACATGGAACAACAGACTGGTTCCAAATCAGGAAAGGAGTACGTCAAGGCTGTATATTGTCACCCTGCTTATTTAACTTGTATGCAGAGTACATCATGAGAAACTCTGGGCTGGAAGAAGCACAAGCTGGAATCAAGATTACCAGGAGAAATATCAATAACGACAGATATGCAGATGATACTACCCTTATGGCAGAAAGTGAAGAGGAACTAAAGAGCCTCTTGAAGAAAGTGAAAGAGGAGAGTGAAAAAGTTGGCTTAAAACTCAACATTCAGAAAACTAAGATCATGACATATGGTCCCATCATTTCATGGCAAGCAGATGGGAAAGCAATGGAAACATTGACAGACTTTATTAGGGGGGAGGGGGTCCAAAATCACTGCTGTTGGTGACTGCAGCCATGAAATTGAAAGACGCTTGCTCCTTGGAAGAAAAGTTATGACAAACCTAGATAGCATATTAAAAAGCAGGGATATTGGTCCCAGGAACAATGGTCTGTCTAGTCAAAGCTATGGTTTTTCCAGTAGACATGTATGGATGTGAGAGTTGGACCATGAAGAAAGCTGAGCACCAAAGAATTGATGCTTTTAAACTGTGGTGTTGGAGAAGACTGTTGAGAGTCCCTTGGATTGCAAGATCCAACCAGCTCATCCTAAGGGAAATCAGTCCTGCATATTCATTGGAAAGACTGATGCTGAAGCTGAAACTCCAAAATTTTGTCCACCTGTTGCAAAGAACTGACTCATTTGCTCAGACCCTGATGCTGGGAAAGATTGAAGGTGGGAAGAGAAGGGGATGACAGAGGATGAGATGGTTGGATGGCATCACTGACTCAATGGACATGAGTTTGGGTAAACTCCAGGAGCTGGTGAAATACAGGGAGGCCTGGTGTGCTGCAGTCCATGGAATCCCAGAGTCGGACACAACTGAGCGACTAAACTGAACTGATGTATTATAATGGAAGAAAAAATTATTCTATGTTCCTTTCAACCATAAAGTTCCCTACTTTAGTTATAACAAAATTTGTAAGTTAGCATAGCAAGAGATCAAGAGAAACAGATCACTCAAAGCAGAACAATTATACATATCCAAAGGTGGAATGGACATAGCGAAGATGTAATAAGTTAATACACAGTGGGGATTTTGTCTTTGGAAATGGATACTACATGGAGCTGATATTGCAAAGTGATAATATTGGAAACAGGATTTAAATACCTATTTAAATACAGTGTGGATATAATTGATTACATATATGATATCTTCCAATCCTAAAGTACTATGTTCCTTGATACTGGTACAGTCTTTTGTCCAAAATCTTTCCCTGGATTTCTGAGCTCTTTCTGCTAAGTATTCTTGGTTGTATTATTGACCTCTACAACCTAATTTATCCCCATATTTGTTCTTATCTTACCCTTCCCACACACATAGACATTCTCATTCTTTACTCCTGCATTCAGTCATTTATGGCTAGTACTGGTATTGCAGAAGACTCTTGAGAGTCCCTTGGACTGCAAGGAGATCCAACCAGTCCATTCTGAAGGAGATCAGCCCTGGGATTTCTTTGGAAGGAATGATGTTAAAGCTGAAACTCCAGTACTTTGGCCACCTCATGCGAAGAGTTGACTCATTGGAAGAGACTTTGATGCTGGGTGGGATTGGGGGCAGGAGGAGAAGGGGACGACAGAGGATGAGATGGCTGGATGGCATCACTGACTCGATGGACGTGAGTCTGAGTGAGCTCCGGGAGTTGATGATGGACAGGGAGGCCTGGCGTGCTGCGATTTATGGGGTCGCAAAGAGTCGGACACAACTGAGCGACTGAACTGAACTGAATCTTTCTTCTTACCTGGCTGTGGCCTCCTTGCTTACACATATATCCAACCATGGCCTATATCCCAAAATGATAATTGTTCAGACATGAGTCTAATTAATTTTTACAATGATGACTGATTCTACATAACTCTTAAGTGACTCATTTTTCTTTAGGAAACAGAGATGAACTTTTCAAAGTTTAATATTTTTAGAGTAGAGCTAAGGTTCCTTCTAGCTCTCAAATTCTATGTGTTGAATTACGAGCTTGCCCAACCAAAACAATCCTCCAACTGAGTTCTGGAACAAATACAAACTAGAACAAAAGAGTTTGACAGTTGGGATAGTAACATATCTTTTATACCTATAAATCTACTATTGAAGAATGTGATTTACATATTTGGTAAACTGGGATTTCTATTACTGGACATCAGATTTAGACACTTTTGCCCATCCAGTCATAGGCATCATCAGACCACTACAGGCTTTAGGACATAGAGTAGCAGAATAGAATGCATACCCCTGGTATAGATAGGTATGCTCCAGAAGAAAAAGGAGGGCAAAGAGATAAACTATGCTGGCTTAACTTCACTCCCCATCTCACAATCAGCAACTCTTCCTTGCTACAAAGGGAAGTATAATGGATGAGACAAGAGCCCAGAAATAATTGGAAACCAGAGGAGGAAGGCAGAAGGGCCTCCCTTTCCCAGAACCAAGGATTATAATTAAATTAAGAGATAGCATGCAAGGATTTAGATTATTTACCCCTAGTCACTTGAGGGTGATCATGTCAAGACTGGTGTAGGTGAGCAGTGAGAGAGGTTCAGGGAAGAGATCTGTGAGAATAAACGTGTGTCACCAACCACCTCCTACATAAATATTCTTACTGATCATTTAGCAGGACTATTACCTGTCATATATTATCCTATTATCTAAAAGCCATGTCCTTTTATCTTCTTTAAGAAATTCTCAAGCTCTGGGACACAAAACAAAATATAATGGGCCCTGCCCTCAAGGAGTTTATGCTCTAGAAGGTCGGAGTTATAAAGACAATTGTCAAGAAACAACTCAAATAAATCAGGAAAAGAACTATAACCAAAACAAGCACATGACATGAAGGAAGCCCAAAGAAGAACTCTTAAATCATATTACTAAAGGCTTACAGTGAGAAGGTGATATGTATCCTGGGCTTAGAGGATGACTTAGAGGCACAAACATAGGAAATGTGAAGGAAACGATACACAGAATGATGAAAGGGGCACAGGAGAACATAGAGCATCTGAGAATAACATTCATTCAGAAGGACGTGGTAGATTTGCTTTCTTTTTAATTTTAGAGAAAAATTGGAAGTTGGACAGCTTCTAGTAATCTAGCAAATAATCTGGGCAAGAAATAAGGGGAACCTATTACTCAGCCGTTAAAAAGAATTCATTTGAATCAGTTCTGATGAGATGGATGAAACTGGAGCAATTATACAGAGTGAAGTAAGCCAGAAAGAAAAACACCAGTATAGTATACTAACAATATATATGGAATTAGGAAGATGCAATGACGACCCTGTATGCAAGAAAGGAAAAAAGACACAGATGTGTATAACGGACTTTTGGACTCAGAGGGAGAGGGAGAGGGTGGGATGATTGGGAGAATGGGAATTCTAACATGTATACTGTCATGTAAGAATTGAATCGCAGTCCATGTCTGACGTAGGGTGCAGCTTGCTGGGCAGGTGCATGGGATGACCAGAGAGATGTGTGGGGAGGGAGGTGGGAGGGGGTTCATGTTGGGAACGCATGTAAGAATTTAAGATTTTAAAATTAAAAAAAAAAATAAATAAAAAATTTAAAAAAAAAAAGAAATAAGGGGAACCTAAGACAATAAAATACAAACAGGAAGGGGTAGATTTGGATGATACTGAAGTGTTAGAATCAGTAGGGCTTATGTGGAGACAGAGGAGTAAAGGATTACTTCTAAACTGTCAAATCAGTTGCCGAGCCGGACGACTTAATCTCCTAAAGCAGAGTCTTTCCTCCAAAGCTACTTCACTCTGTTTGCAACCTGTACTCCCCCAAAAACTACTCACCAAAAAATGAAATATTTCAGAGAGTCTGGCATATGCAGAGTTGTATGCCTCTGTTGTGCTAGTATCACAGCCCTAGATTTTCATGAAGAATTAATTGCATTTACAAGGTCGGTATGAACTGTATGCATCCTCCTTCCTCTTCAGGTCATATTATAATCACTCAGATCTTGATAATTAACATGACAACTGACTCTTTGACAATCATATTAAACTGTGTGACTTTTTCTACCTCCCATGCAACATTCCAATTACATGTGTGATAGGGTATGGAAGGCTTTCTCCTTTATACACTGGCTGGGGCTAAAATATTTGGGGTGTCAGATGGCATCAGGCACTCTATTCTACATACAGCTCAACCTAATCCATACCCGCAGTGGAAAGGATGTCTGACAGAAAATCTATGGCTCAGGCTCTAGCATAGAAAACATTAATACAAACATCCTCTGCCCAAAGGACTTGGCATTTACTACACTTTCTCCTGGAAGCACAAGGTTCCTGTGCCAAAGGTCAGGGGCAGAGGGATTAACTTTTCCCATATATTTTAGTAAACTGTCCATCACATCAGAAGTGCAAGCACACACACATACACAGGCACTTCACTTATTGTAGCTGATTATGAAAAAGGTCAGCTGAGTGATTTGCTGCCAAACACACACACACACACACACACACACACACACCTGCTAACATCAGGAAAACAGAAAAGGAATGACCAGCTTTTAGATTTAAAACGACAAAGAAAATCCAGTCATTCCTGTCAATAGATTCTACTGCTTTCAAAGGTTGAAATTCAAGGATGTTCACTTTTTAGTTCAACAGGTCATTTATCCCCAAAAAACTTTGTAAAGCAAGAAAATAAAACAAAATCTGTGTGTATGCCAAATGTCAATAGATATTAATAAGTGAATTATTTGATAAATAATGCTTGATGATTACTTCAACACTCCAAATATATTACAGTATGTTTATAAAAATCTTTTTTTGGTAATCTATATATGCAACTTAGCAAAGAATATGGCACTTACCAAAAAATAAAATATTTCTTTCCTGGTTTTTCTATTTGCTTGGGGATCTAGAACACTGCATATATGATATAAAGTGAATATACTTACATATTGCAAATGCTTTACAAATTATATTAGATAAACATACATATATTTATACATGATATATCCCATGTTATAAATTATAAGGCACATGAAATTTAACATGCTGAAAATACATGAATATTTATAAGTATATATTTTTCTAAGTTATCACATGTCTATTCTTCCATTTTGTACATTAACTTTCCCCAAAATTAAAATCTATCTAGGGTGATAAAAACATACACCCGGGTGGAGCATAAAGAACGTTCTCTCATCACCACTCCTCCTTTCCACTGTCTTTTGAGTGCATTTTGGGAGTCCCAGGGAAGTATTTAATCACCAACCATGAGTGATGTCATCCCCTTCTGTGACATCCTCACATCTGCTACAGAGCACACACTGGGAATTTAATCCAACATCTCCCATAGGGTCAGATAAAAAGGAAAACCTTCTTTCCTCCACCAATAGGTTTGAATGATGCAAAGCAGGTCAGGTTGGAAAGGAAAAAAAAGGTGCTCTGTAAAATTCAGAGCCAAGAAAGAGTTCACATTGAGTCTGTGACAGAGACTGCCTTTAAAGAGCCCTCCCATCAGTAGAAAGTGCTATTCTCCAGGTGATATCACACGTATTTTTAATGCCAATTCGTGTCAGTTATTGACACTATGTTTTGACGGTAAGAGGAATTAAAATGATTCTGAATACCTGAGGTGGCTCTATTGACACATCAGATTACACTTAATGTTTTAACAGCAAAGCAAAGTGGAGCAAAGCAATCACCCTACCATGTCTGGCTTATTAAAGCCCTTTTCAGCCAAGACGGTGTACCTTCAGAGGAAGAGACATCTCAAATAGAATCAGTAGGCTTTGAATGTAAAAAAAATAAAAAGACTCAGAATAACAGATTTCTGACCCTTTAAAGGTTATGTTTCTTCTTTTCAGTGAGACTATACAAAAACTGGCTTTTTATCGAGCTCTCAGAATTTCCTCTGTTGGGAATTTCCTGTCTCAAGAAGGAGGAGAACAAGCATAGCAGCTGTGGCAGGACCTGAGCTCCAAAGCCAGAAGGCTCCTAAGGTCCCCCTGGAGAGCAGCAAGGATCTCTGGAACTGTGCTTTCAACAAGGTATGTTAGAACAAGGGGTCTAAGGTGTGCAGGGTTTCATGAATTGTCACATGCACATGCAATTGTAAATCTTTCAATCATGCAGAAGGGGCCTGCTTATAGAAGGTCAGTAGTACAATTTGTTAAGAATTATTCCCAAAGCTGAAGTCTACACGGAGAAAGTACAAAGAACAATGAAAATTTAGCTCCTATCAGGCCAATGGGGATGGTAATTTTAACATCCTCTTTCTCTCTTTTAAGACAAAAATATCACCAAAGCAGATTCTACCAAGAGGGCTGGATATGCTTTCAGGGAGAATGAACTAATAGCCCTGTCCTTATCATTTTCTCAAACTCCCCCTCAAAAAAAAAAAAATAGTGCTTTGGTAGGGAACACCTGATACTTAATACCAGTGGGATTACATCTCGAAATTCCTAGACTTAACAGGAATTACCATAGAACAGGAATTTGTTACTAAGATGTACCAATTCTTATTTGTCTATTTACAACTGAATAGTTACTCTTCATTTTTGTTTTTCAAGATTTTTTTTCCACCTGATTCAATGCAACCTAGAATAGAAAGTCTGTTCACACCCAGGACTATGGGATTTCCAAAACATTTTTTTTCATCAGTGTGTTTATATATGAATCTAAGTGAGAGAAAGCTGATAATTCTCCCTAAAAGACATATTTTGAAGCTATCTGTGGAAAACAGGCAAGCCATTGCTCGCCTAGTGCTGGTAATCACAAAGCATTTTTCTGAAAGCTTTGTAAATGCTTTTTGCCCTACAGATAAGAGATTTAAAGTAGACAGAAATAAATGACAGGGCTCACAGTGACTTCCCTCTATGGCACTGCTGCTTGCCTAGCAGGCTGAAAACTCCAGGCTTTTCATCGTTCCTGTCAGGTTTGACTCTCCTGCTGCAAGCCAAGATGTGATGCAAGGAAGGCAGTGTGGAGAAAAGAATGTGAACAGGATCCTAGTCAGCCAGACTCAGGGCTGAACCCAGCTCTACACTTACCAGCTGGGAAGCCCAGCTTCTTCTATGGTAAAATCAGGATGATAAATCCATGACAGATTGTGATTAGGAATAAATTAAAGTACCTGGACTAGTGCTTGAAACACAGGAGCTGGTTATTTCACAACTGCCTCATTGTGAAAACAATCAATATAACAACTTATATTTACACACCAAAGTGAGAAGTTCCACAAAGCACAACCTACTTATCACTTTACTTGGGCATGCATGCACGGTAAGTCGCTTCAGTCGTGTCCGGCTCTTTGCGACTCTATGGACCCTATGTAGTCTGCCAGGCTCTTCTGTTCATGGGATTCTCCAGGCAAGAATATTGGAGTGGGTTATCATGTCCTCCTCCAGGGGATCTTCCAAACCCAGGGTTTGAACCCACATCTCTGATGTCTCCTGCATTAGCAAGTGGGTTCTTTAACAATAGAGCCGCCCGGGAAGCCCCTTACTTAGGCATATATGCCTTCAAATTCCCAGCAGTATCAGCCAGCTTTTAACGAACTCCCCACTGCAGAAGTAATTAGCTATATTTTCTTCCCTAAATGCATTCTGTCTGAGAAAGAACCAAGATTGGGCTCACAGTGGAATGGATATCTAACATGCTGACCGCCGAATTTTCAGCCCTGCTAAAGCTCCAGAGTATGGACAGAATCTACCTGAACTAGAAAAAAGTTTTTGGTAATTCTCATGCTCATAATTAGTTCAGTATGATTAAAAAAAAAAAAAAAAAGATGTTCCTCCTATAGCCACGGTAGTTTCTTAGTATTCTCCCTAACCTAGAGGGATGCAGCCTTAGCTCTGTCCATGGTACCTCCACACCGAGCCTGCGGGACCGAGGCACACTTAGCCCAGACACCGTCAACTTTTGTATCCACCACTCCCCCCACTGACGGGCAGAATGAAATTCTGAAGACCCATGTGCTCTGTTCCTGCTTTTTCCTCTCCCAGAGGCCCACTCTCAAAATATATATTCTAGCTTTATCATTACTTGATTTCCCTTCTCCATCCCCTGCCCCAAACTTCCTTTTTCTGATCACTACCCACATCAACATAGAACTGTTCAACAAAAAGGATTATACCACATTTTTAAAAAATTTTAGATATATATGTAGACATATACATACATACACTTATATTTATATAGCCACCTTAAAAATAAAATATATATATTCTAATATATTTATTTTATATCTCTTTTGCAAGAAGCTAGGAAAAAAAGGTAGAAAGAGAGAGAGGAATTTCTCTTTCTTCAGTTTTTCATATAAGTGTTACTACTTCTATGCCCTATAGTACTCTCCAATTGTAAATTGCTGCTGGCTTTCTTAGGATCAATATGTAACAGAAGTCCAAATCAAATCTGAATTAAGATCAAATCCTCTTTCAGTTCTATGTCTACGCATTGCCAAATCCCCCCAAACAATAGAGATCATCTCTCCAAAGTGACCTCCTCAACCACCAACCAGATTAAGTTTTGCTTTGTACCGTTGTATCCACATGTTGATTCAACAAATACACATTGAATAACTATCATTTATCAATGGGTGTGCTGCATAGGGTATACAAAAATATATAAAGCACTATTACTAACCCTAAAGAGCTCAGAATAAATAAGGGAGACGGAGAAACCAGCAGTTAAGCTAACTGGATGGATACAATATCAATAGTATGCCCAGGACATTAGGAGGGCTGGGGAAAAAAACATAGTTTGAACTAATGGCAGGCTTCCCAGATTCCAAACCAGGTTCTAAAGGTTAAAAGGTGTTCCTAGCAACATGGAAGTATGAAATAGAACTATACATATGGAAAAATTGCTCTTTATCTAGTAAAAGGACCTCAGAGAACAGTGGTAGGAAATAGGATTAAAGAAGCGAGCACAGCTAGATCATGAAGAATTTGGGGTGCTAAATTTATCCTGTGGGCAATAAGGGCTGTCACAGAATTTTAACCAAGGAAGTGATGTAATCATATTTGCATTTAAAAAGCAATGGCCATGGGCTAAAGGCTAAATTTAAGTGATAGAGGGTATAGCCAGGGAGCCAGGGCAGCTAGTAACCCAAGCAAGAACTGCCAAAGCAGTTGACTTGGCTATAAAAGGGTAAGGAATGTGGGAGCTAAGACTCTACAAGCCATTTATAGCTATTAAGTGAGAATGAAAATGGACAAAATAATTTCAGATGACTCTTAAGTGTCTATCTTTTGTAGAACAATTGTGTCATCCCTAAGACAGGGACTGTGAAAGGATGAACACATTTGGAGGAAAAATGAGCAGTTCAATTTGGACTTTGAATTTAGGCAGCCATGAAATACAGGAGTCATCTCTAGACAGTTAGATGCGTACTTCTGGAAATCAGGAGAGGATCTAGGCAGGGGAAAAAAAAAAAAAAGCATTGACAACAGAGTTGATATTGAGTTTCCCGGATACTCACTATTAACAGAACATCTCCTTTCTGCTTTTCTTTTGCCCTTCTTTTTCACTTCAGTGTTGTTTACTCTCTAACCCACAATCACTTTCAATCATTGTACAATTAATCAAATATTGCTTCCTGTGCCTCTACTATATACTAAAGCAAAAGAAAGTAAGAAAACTAATGAGATCAACCAATTTTAGTATAATCAATTTAGTAACTTTTTGTTGTTGTAAGAGAGCAGGTGTTCCACACAAGTTAACGAAGCACTCTGAACATTAAGTTCTAAAAGACAGTTTCATGTTTTCCTCCTTAGAGTATTACCAAAAAGCATATTGCTTTATTTTATTGTTTACCAAATACCCACACGCAATAGTAAAATAGGGCTTCATGTGCTACTTGCTCTTTCTTATCTTTTCCAGAATAATTACCAAGGATAATCATTCATATATGCAATACAGAAACAGTCAAGATAGGACTTTTGGGATTCCTGAGACATCAGTTGCGACTCTGCATAACACCCATCTTTGGATGGGAATATCCATGGCTCTTTCCACTGTTTCAGGTTTAGAGATGAAGGTGTGGAGAATCTACTCAAACTACAAATTATTTTGAATTGGACACACATGCTATGCATTTGTGGAAAGCCGAGCATTTGGCACCTGTCACATGTCCCGTCAACAAATGTAGGAGAAAATGACTTTTCCCCTTCAAGCCCTATGCTGCAGAAAAACCATCATGACTGTTCTTCTCTGGTATTATATTTCTCCTCTCTGGAGGAGAAAGGTTCATTTCAAATTAATTTATGATCTGTGAAAAGTGCTAAAAACATGCTTCACTGCACTTAGAAGCATGGAATGCACCACTCCCTTGTAAAATCCATTTGAGGGGCTTTCAGGGCAGGATGGTGCTCCCCGCTCCTGGGTCAGGCTGCCAGCATGAGCTACTGGTGTTCTGAGCCATGGGATCAATTTAAGGAGTCTAAAAGGCCTGTCACAGGGAGAGCCTTGGAAAGACAGCACTAAATGCCGCTGCAGTATCTAAAGGCTGGGCCTAGAGGAATTTGAGTCCACCAGAGGTAACACTTGGGCCAGTGGACATATGTATTTTTAAAACAAACCAAGTCCCTTTCTTTCACAAAAGCCTCATTTCTCATTACTGGAGTTGTGCAGGGCAACAGCCAGTTTTTCATCCAGTTTTGCACTAATGTAACGCTTGTCAATAGTCAATTGGTCCCATTTGATACAGGGCTTACACATACCAAGGGACTTCGTTACAATCACCCAACGTGTCAGGCCCTGATTAAAGTTGTTTTTCCTGCAGGGCTTAGGGATCCATATCTATTTTGCTGCTCTCCAGCTGTCTCATAACTCAACTAAGAAGCTTTCCTTCAAAGCTAGGCTTTTTGGTTGGCACCTGTTTTTACACAGCAATATTACTACTACCCAATTACAAAACATTTTTTTCAGAGGTTTATATATTTTTCTTCAGCTTCAAAGCAATTGACACCCACCATATCTTAACCGATGTTGTATTTCTCAGCTGAAAGAGAATAGAAGACTTTGGCATCAAACCCAAACATTTACTCTTCTGTACTCTAATTTTATATATATATAATATCCATTGTATTGACAATCAGCCTTGGACCAACTACAAGGCAAAGAAATATTTATTCAGGGCTTCTCCATACAGAGGGAAGCAGTGTTGTTATGAAATCCACAAGCGCTTTCCATAGGTTTTGATAAATATTTGCCCTGAAGCTGGAAGGCAAGTAGACTTCAGAGACAACATAGGAAACAAAGAACAGGTAACCTACAGTGAAAGCTAGAGCTTGGGCGGGACAGATTTCAAAGTAGAATAATTTCAGGAAATCATTAGTTAAGGTAGAATTCAGGTACTCAGATAAATTATATGCAGTGAGAGAAATAAAGTATCAAGTACCCACCCTAGAAATCAGGACACATCTCCATCAGAGTTTAAGGTAAGGTTATGGTCAGAAACACATCAGTAATAATAATAAGGAAGCAAGCATCCAGGCAAGGAGAGAAGTACCTAGGGATTGAGTACCCAGAGCAGCATTACAAAATCAAAAGATAAGGAGGGCAAGATTTTTTAAAAATCACTGTGGTAGCCACAGGCTGCTACCAGTGGAGAGAGCTTCTAGAGAGGCGATCATCTGCCCCAGTCAGGAGCCTGAGCATTTCTGTGAAGGCTGAAACAATTCCACAGCAGAACAACCTGTAAGAAGTAAAGACTGCATCTAGACAAATGAAGAAACCTGACCTGTAAATCCAAACAAATGAGTTTAACACAAGATGTTCCTTCCCCTCAAAGCTTTGCCTTTTCCTTTTTAGAACTGAATTGATTTTAATGGAAACTGTCCACTGATTTGTGGGTCTATTCTATGGATTCCATATGAGAGACCTGCCTGTATCTTTGAGTCATGCTACTTCCCCCAGCTTCTCTAAGTCTTGGGGGAATTAGGAGTGGATACAACAATGTAGAACAGGCAAAGGAAAGACTGGAGGTCAAGTCCAAGTTTTAACCTCTGCTGCACAATCCACTCAGAGTTTGAATCTGGAATGTCTTTAAATTTGAGGAATTGCTTTAGAATCCTCGTTTTAAAGGAACCAGGGATGCCATTATTCATGGGAATGATTCATGGAGATTTGGGATTAATCAAGGTGTTAATACTCAAACTTAAGAAAAGACTGCAGAAAAAAACCTATTCTTTTCTTAGGAGCCAATTGCTTTAATAATATATATGGCAACAGATATTTTAAAATAATGTTCTACCAAAGATGAGATACCAATTTTTAGTAATATATTTTATACAATAGATATTATCCAGGTGAAAAGCCTTGACTAACAGCCTTAACAAAATACTTTTTATTAATTTTGGCCTTAAATGCCTCTAACAGCTTCAATATTATTACTAAAATGACTCAAATTAGTAACAATGCTACAACAGTACCTCACTTCTAAAAGCTTCCTGTTGCCTTAAGAGTTTTTTCCCTATCTTTTTTTTTTTCAGTTGTGATGAACAAACAAGTGTCAAATGATTCTTTAGGATATTTGAAAGAACTATTAGAGGCTTGAAGATTGACTTGAGGATCTATTTTCTTTGTTGAGTCTTTGGTGCTGAGGAATAAAATTTAGTATTTAGCTTAGTTTCAGGGCTATGTTTATGGGCAGGTTAATATCAAGGAAAATAGATATACTAGGAGCAAGAAAGGGAAATTTGCTATTTATCATATGAATTTTCCAGAGGAAAATAGTCATAGATAATGATGGAAGATCAACCTAACTTTTTACTAATAAATGAAAGCCAAAAATTATTTCTAAAAAATATCTTGAAGACACATAAAAATAGTTTTTAAATTTTGTTTTGAATCAGTCAGATATGTTCATGAAAAATAGGATGCTGCTGTTATTTCAAAACTCTGAAAAGAAACTTATTTTGCAGTCACTTTATTGATAAAAAAAAACTGCCAAGAGAAGCCTCTCTGACTCACTGCTCAGATTTCTCTCTAGAACCAAAGTGCCCATTCAGTCCCTAAGTCATGTCTGACTCTTTGTGACCACATGGACTGTAACCCACCTGGCTCCTCTGTCCATGAGATTTCCCAGGCAAAAATACTGGAGTAGGGTGCATTTCCTCCTCCAGGGTATCCTTCTGACTCAGCTATTGAACACATGTCTCCTCTGTCTCGTGCATTGATAGGCAGATGCTTTATCACTTGAGTCACCTGGGAAAGAACTATAGGAGGGTTATAAAAATTTAAGTGCCACCCAACAACAGTAAGATAATCCCCTTGTGAGCAGGGTGCTTAGCTGCTCAGAAGTCTCCAACTTTTGCAACCCCATGGACTGTAGCCTACCAGGCTCCTCTGTTCATGGGATCCTGCAGGCAGGAATACTGGGGTGGGTAGCCATTCCCTTCTCTAGGGGATCTTCCCAACCCAGGGATCAAACCTACATCTCCTTCATTACAGGCAAATTCTTTACCATCTGAGCCACCAGGAAAGCCCAATTCTCTTGAATACTTTCCCCCAAAAAATGTTCAATTATCTTGTTCTTTAGAAAACTAAAGAGGAAGCAAACTACATATCCAAAGCGCAACTCGAGCGGTCAAAACTACTACATGTTGCACTGCATGGTGGAATGTATGCTTAAAGTAAAAACTTTCAAGTATCACCTTAGAAATTGAGATGAGACATAGAGCTTAGACACCTCTTTGCTTAGAAAAGTCATTTCCAGCCTTACTGTAGTGTTTACTATTCAGACATTACTAAGCTCTAGGATTTGCAAGAATGAGAATCCACTGTTTCTATAAAGAACTAGCAACTATTTTATCAATAGAACAATTTCACAATTTGTTGACTGTTGTAGCAGTGATCCCTGATGCTGCTGCTGCTAAGGCACTCAGTCGTGTCCGACTGTGCGACCCCATAGATGGCAGCCCACCAAGCTCTGCTGTCCCTGGGATTCTCCAGGCAAGAACACTGGAGTGGGCTGCCATTTCCTTCTCCAATGCATGAAAGTGAAACGTGAAAGGGAAGTCGCTCAGTCATGTCCGACTCTTAGCGACCCCATGGACTGCAGCCTACCAGGCTCCTCCACCCATGGGATTTTCCAGGCAAGAGTACTGCAGTGGGGTGCCATTGCCTTCTCCGGATCCCTGATATTCTCATGTAAATATATGAAAATTTTAATCCTGCTCCCGTGGAAGAGAAAACTGTTCTGTGAATGGTCGTGTTTAGTCAGTGGCATCTACTGCTGAACTGAGATCAAGCAGTAGATGTATAAAAGTAGTAAGAATCATGTAAAATTTGTTTGATCCTATAAATGTAGAGACCAGTGACAAAGATTATCAAATGTTCTATAAAATATAGTTAAGATACAAATGTCACTGATTAACAATATCTTTCCAAGAAAGAGAAACCTCTTTCAAGCCTTAAGAAAGATAAAACATCTTAGGATACAGCCACATATTCAGATATAAATTCCCTTTTCCTCTTGCATTTCTCTTAAATTATTTTCTATTTCATTTCCCCCTCATATATTTTTCCAGCTTTTGCACAAGTTTATCTTTATCAAACTGCTTCTTTTACTCACTTCTCATTTCTTCACATGTTAAAGTCCCATCTCTTGTCCTATCCTCATTTTTATTACAGATTTTTGGTTTGCAGTTACCATGAGGCTTTTGTATAGCAGTGTATACAAATGTGATTATTTTTAGTTGCTGATCTGTTTAATTCCGAATGCATTTTTAAACACCCTGTATTTGTACTCTCCTCCCCTCAAGATTACTATTTTTATATTATATTTTCATCTAATTGTTTTGTGTATCCCTTAACCGCTTATTGTGGATACAGATGATTTTACTACTTTTGTTTTTTAACCTCCCTACTAGCTTTATGTGTGGATGGTTTTCTACTGTTACTATATGCTTGCCTTTACCAGTGAGCTTTTTCATTTTGTAGCTTTCTTGTTTCTAGTTGTGGCCTTTTCTTTTACACCTAGAGAAGTTTCTTTAATATTTGTAGTAAAGCTGGTTTCATGATGCTGAACTCTTTTAGCTTTTGCTTGCCTGTAAAGCTTTTGATTTCGCCATCAAATCTGAACAAGTGCCTTGTTAGGTAAAGTATTCTTAGTTGTAGGACTTTCCCTTTTATCATTTTAAATATTTCCTGCCAATCCCTTCAGGCCGGCAGAGTTTCTACTGAAAAATCAACTAATAGCTTTATGGCTTTTGTGCTATTTGTTGCTTTTCCCTGCTGTTTTAATTTTCTTTTCTTTAATTTTTGTCATTTTAATTACTGTGTCTTGGTGTATTCCTCCCTGGGTTAATCTGGATGGAATTCTCTGCTCTTCTTGGACTTTGGTAACTGTTTCCTTTCTCAGGTTAGGGAGGTTTTCAGCTATTACATCTTCAAACACTTTCTTCAGGCCCTTTCTCTCACTCTTCTCCTTCTGACACCACTATAATGCGAATATTAGCATGCATGATATTGTCCCAGAGGTCTCTTAAACGGTTCTCATTTCTTTTCTTTTTCTGTTCAGCAGCAATGATTTCCACTACTCTGTTTTCCAGCTCACTGATCAAGTCCTCTGTATCATTTAGTTTACTACTGATTCCTTCTACTGTACTTTCCATTTCAGTTATTGAATTCATCTCTGTTTGGTTGTTCTTCATATTTTCTCCCTCTTTTTAACTTAAGAATTTACAACTTTTTGCTCTGTTCATTCATTCGTTTCCTGAGCTCTTTGATCATCTTTACAATCATTACTCTGAAAGTCTCGGGCAGAATGCCTATGTCCACTTCACTTAGCTTCTTCTGAGGTTTTATCTCATTCTTTTGTTTGGAACATGTTCCTCTGTCACCTCATTTTGTCTAAGTTGCTGCTTATATTTATATATTGTTGTTGTCCAGTCTCTCAGTCGTGTCTGACTCTTTGCAACCCCATGGACTGCAGCGTTTCAGACTTCCTTGTCCTTCACCATCTCCCAGAGCTTGTTCAAACTCATGTCCCTTGAGTCAGTGGTGCCATGCAACCATCTCTCCTCTGTCACCCCCTCTCCTTCTGCCTTCAATCTCTCCTAGCATCAGGGTCTTTTCCAATGAGTTGACTCTTCACATCAGGTGGCCAAATATTGGAGCTTCAGCTTCAGCATCAGTCCTTCCAACAAATATTCAGATTGATTTCCTTTAGGATTGACTGGTTTGATTTCCTTGCTGTCCAAGGGACTCTCAAGAGTCTTCTCCAGTACCACAGTTCAAAGGCATCATTTCTTATGTATGTGGTAGTTATTTATATTTCTTTACCTTGGAGAAGTGGCCTTCTGTAGAAGATGCATTCCAGGACACAGTTGCCTCTCATCACTCAAGTATGTACTCTAGGGATTCTCCCTTAGAGAGTTGCATGAGTCCTTCTGATGTCGTGTATTATATAAGTGGTCTGGTGGGCTTGGTAGGCTTCTAACCCAGTTGGTTGCCAGGCCTTACTTTGTACAGATGCTGCTGGCTACTGTTTAGTGGAGCCTGGAAATGAGGCAGCTGGCTGCAGAGCCCTAGGGATCCCCAGGGTAGTGTTTGCTCACTGGTGAGTGGAGTCAGTGTTCTGAAGACTCCAGGGCCTGCCCACTGGTGGGTGAAGCCAGGTCCTGGGGTTAATGTCAGATTACTGGCAGGCAGAGCCAGTTCCTGGAGTCTGGCTGCAGGTCCCAGGGATCTCAGAGCTCATTTCAGATTTTGACAGGGGGATCACCTCCTGGCACTGTTGGATATGGGCTCCAGGGTGTCCTGAAACTTGTGTCGGCCTGCTAGTGAATGGGGCCAGGGCCCAGCTGGTTCCAGAGTAGGGTATGGCCTGCTGTGAGTGGGTTGGGTATGCAGGCTGCAGGACTGTAGTTTTCCTGAGTCTTGTATCTGCTCTCTGGATGATGAGACTGGTCTAGGGGGCAGTGCAACCTTCCTGGAGGGCAGAGCTGGTGCTTACCCATTGGTGAGTGGAGCTGGGTCTTGGTCCTCTGGTGGGCAGCATCATGTCTAGGAGCATGTCTAGAGATGTCTGTGGCCTCAGGAAGTCTTTAGGCAGCCTGTCTGCTGATGTGTGGGGCTATATCCCCACCCAGTTAGTTGCTTGGCTTGGGGCTTCCCATCAATGATACCTACAGGCTGTTGGGTAGGACTGGTTTTTGGCACTCATGAGTAGAATGAGGGTCCCAAGATAGCAACCACCAGCTGGAGTGTTCAAGTTATAGAACATTCTCAAATATGACTGCTACCAAACTCTATGTCCTCAGAGTGAGCCACAACCCCTCACCACCGCCTCTCTGGGAGACTCTCTAAGACCAGCAGGTAGATCTGGCCTAGACTCCTATCAAGTTACTGCCTCCACTGTGGATTCCCATGTGTATGAATTTGATGTTCACCCTTTAAGAGTGAAGTAAGTCTCTATTTCCCCCAGTCCTGTGAGGCTCCTGAAATTAAGCCTCTCTGGCCTTTAAAACCAAATGCTCTGGAGGCTCATCTTCCCAGTGCAGGACCCCTAAGTTGTGGAGCCCAACAGGGTGCTCAGAACTGTTAGTCCTATGGGAGAACTTCTGCAATGTAATTATTCTCCTTTGTGGGTTACCACTGGGGTAAGGGACTTGATTATATTGCAAGTCTGCACCTCTTACCCATTTTACTGTGGCTCCTTCTTCATGTCTTTAGGTGCAAAAGATCTTTTCTAGTTGGTTTCAGCATTTTTCTTCGATGATTGTTCTACAGATAGTTCTGATTTTGGTGTGCTTATGAGAGGAGGTCTTTCTACTCCACCATCTTGGCTGATAATCTGTTTTTTCCTCATTTTTACTCATACCTGCTGTGAGTCTTCTCTAATATAGCACCAGACAAGGTTAAAAACTCTTCTGCTTTTATTAAGAAATAATATAAAGCATCAAGAAGGAGATACCTCAAATTTAGGTAAGAATATGTGATATATTTGTAAAAATGAGTACTCAACTAGAGAGACCTAGAATCCAAAAAGAAAATCATAACAAAAAAATTTTAGAGTGAAATGGGGTACTGCCCAATAGAAAAGGAATCAGAAATTGCATGTCTTGATCATTCTACCAACTTTTGAATTCAGGGTTTGTCTTTGGGCCTCTAACTCTGAGCATAGTGACTTTTCTGTAAATAGCACTTAGTAAATGTGTATTGAATTATATTAAAGTATATCTAACTTGATTCAAGTTTTCAACCACCATAAAAACTATCTGGTTAATTAGATGTATATAGTTCTTGGGGTGATTTTCTTGTGTTCATGCACAGGTACAAAAAAAAAAAAACAGCTATCTTAACACTGGCTAATTGTAATAACTATATTGTGCATGTCAATGTGCTCAAACAGTCATGTCCAACTCATTGCGACCCTGTAGACTGTAGCCCATCAGGCTCCTCTATCCATGGAATTTCCCAGGCAAGAATACTGGAGTGGGTTTTCATTTCCTACTCCAGGGGATCTTCCTGATCCAGGGATTGAATTCATGTCTTCTGCATCTCCCACATTGGCAGGCAGATTCTTTACCACCTGGGAAGCCCCCAATACTTACATTAGTGATCATCTACTATATTCAAGTATTTCCTATAAAGACCATTAGACTACTCAAAATTTCCCAACAATATTTTAATGCCCATTTTATAAATAAGGAAACCATCCCAAGGTTCTGAGTAGCCCATATAATTCATCTAGTAAGTAAAGGAGTAAGACCTGAACATAAGCTAAACCCATATTTTTTCATCACATCACACTGCAATTGTAGCCTTAGGAACAATAAATAGGCTTGAGGTGATGCTACAGAGAGAAATAAGAAAAATTCTGAGCCTTAAAACAACTGATTCAGCCTGTAAAAATAACTCAATTTTTCCTTCCAATAAATCAGGCATTCTTCTCATTTATTTTTGCATGTAGAGGGCCATACTGTTTGAAGTTGTATTCAGTCAGAAGTACGTTCCCCATGTGCCTGCTGTCATCTCTTACTTGATTATAGGAAAACTAAAACATGCAGCAAAATGTGTAATCTTGCTGGCATTGGTTACACTTCCTCCTTATTTACTGCTTGAAACTATGCCCTTTCTTTGGCAAACAATACACTTAGTTAAGAATAACTCTATTATCCTTCTGTAAACAGGACTACTGCAAAGGTGACACTCAATTTCTGCAGCAGAGGCAAGCAGATGGCTCTTCATGGCTCCCCACTGACCAGGCCACAGAGTGGCCTTGATGGCAGCCAGTTGCCTGCCCTTTCAGGGTGAGACATATGAATACAGCTGCTCTTTGGGGAGAGAACTGGACAAGAAAGGAAGAAAAATGACTGTCTAGAGGAGAAAAAGTGAAGCAGGAAAGAGGAGGCCAGAACAACAGGCTCACTTAGAATTTGTTCATTTTACCAAATAATTGCTGCAGAGGAATAAAGACCATTGATATACAGTCTCAGTCATGTCATGGGACAAAGCATAACATTCAATCTGACGTCTGGGCTTCTTGCCCATAATAAAACGTTATTGCATAATGAGACTGATTTCCTGCATTAAAAAAAGAGGTGAATAATATTTATTTCCATATAAATTATCACCATTGGTTCACAAAATGCTTTCTTTGTTCAGGAATTACAGGAAGGAGGAGATGTCAAAACAGAACATAAAGGAGAAGCAAATTAAATATATTACTAAATATAATACTTTCATGGAATTCTACAGTTTACCAAAAACTGCCACCATTATTTGGCTAAACTGGCCCAAAACCAAACCTTGTAAGACAGGGTCTATAATCCTTCTATTATAGATGTTTGGATGGCATCACCAACTCGATGGACATGAGTTTGAGCAAGTTCCGGGAGTTGGTGATGAACAGGGAAGCCTGCCATGCTGCAGTCCATGGGATCGCAGAGTCAGACATGAACTGAACTGAACTGATAATCTTTCTCTTATAGGTGAGAATTCTACTCTAGGTATCACTGGTTGTGATGGTTAATTTCATGTGTTGAGTGACCACAGGATGCCCAGATTTAAACATTATTTCTGAGCATGTCTGTGATGGTATTCTGAATGAGATTATCATTTGAATGGGTACATCAGTAAAGCAGATTGTAAACCCAATGTGGTGAGAATCATCTAATCTAATGAGGACAGAAGAAAAAGCAGAGGAAAGAGAAATTCACCCTTTTATTTTTCCTGCCTCACTGTTTGAACTGGGACATATCATCTTCTTCTTCTCTTGCCCTCCGTCTGGGGTTTACACCATTAGCTCCTCTGGTTCTCAGGCCTTCAGACTTGATGAAATTACAACATGGGCTTTCCTGGGTCTCCAGTTTACAGATAGAAGATTGTGGAACTTCTTAGCCTTCATAATTGCATTAGCCATATATTATATATTTATATATATATATAATAGCCACATATTTTATATTTATATATATAATCTCCTCCCGGTTCTGTTTCTCTGGCAAACCCTGGCTAAAAGAAAACAAAGAATCCAGGACTTTACCAGGGACTTCAAATCCAAACTTCAGGAACACATATTCCATAAGACTATACAACATTCAATAGTGCATTTTACTTTTGAAAAAGAATGTGTAGAGTCAGCTACTTCTTGTATATTTCCACAGCTGGGGCACATAACCTGTACAGTTGCTCAAAATCCTACAACTACAGGGGCCCTGCCCTTGGTTTTATATGCTGTTGTCACCATCTTGCCATCTGAACAAGGTATCCTACATTTTCATTCTGCATTGGACCCACAAATTACATAGCCAGGGCTGTCCACAACACCCTACACAAGCCTACCAACACAGACCACACAGTCTTGATTGCAGGTTTTAGTAATGTACTGTTGCCAGAAGATGGCCACACCTTCTGAATAGGCCTCTGAGACCTTCCATGATGGGCTTGTTACCTCTTATCTCATCTGGGTACACTCTCCATTCCAGCCACATTGCCTCTTGGTACTTCTCCTTCTACATGAAGGACCATCTCCTTTGCCTAAAACACTCCCTCATCCCTTCCCCAGATATTTCTGGGCCTCATTCCTTCTCTTCATTTCTCAGTTCAAATGCTATTTCAACACAGAACTTCTCTGACCATCCTGTTTACAATGTACCCCTTTCTCATCCCATCATTTACCCTGCTTAACTTTCCTTTACAGTACCAGGATAATATCTTAAGTAATATATAGTCATTGATTTTATTTTCATTGTTGTTCTGGGCTGAACTGTGTCCCTACAACATTCATACGTTGAAGTCTTAATACCAGTACCTCAGAATGTGACCACATTGGGAGATAAGGACTTTAAGGAGGTGATTAATTTACAAGAAGGCCATTGGGGTGGGCCCTAATCAAATATGACACAATGTCCTTATCAGAGGAGGAAATTTAGACACAGAGACACCAGGGGAATGCACACACAAAGGAAATACCACATGAGAACACAGCTAGAGGGTGGCCCTATGCAAGTCAAGGAGAGGGCATTCAGGAGAAACCAAACTTGTTGACACCTTGATCTTGGATTTCAAGTCTTCAGAACGGTAAGAAAATAAATTTCCTTTATTTAGCTTCCAGTCTGCGGTATTTTGTTATGACAGCCTTAGCAAACTAATACAATTATTCTTGCCATCCACTAGAATGTGATGTCTCTGAGAGAAGGGATTTTGTTTCATCCACTGTGAAGGCTCAATGCCAAGCAACAGACACAGTAGATAATTTTTAATTGTTGAATAAGTAATAAATAATTTCACAATTACTTAAGAGGAATCCGAAGAGAGTTTCCAAATACTCTGTGCTATCCAAATATTTTATTTTCTATGCTACTGAATTAATTATGCCACAGAAAAACTTGGGAACCATTTTGTTAAACAAAGGTTCTCATTGTAATGGGACTTGACCAGCTCTGTATTTTTACCCAGGCATGTAATGCATCCACTAATGGATTCTGTCAGGACCAAGAGACCGAAGATCACAATCATGCTAGAAGGAAGGCTATTGCCACACAGTATTTGTTATTAGAAAAATTACAAAAAACAACCTACGGCAAAAATCAATCAGGAACTAAAAGGATACCCCAGAATCTCCCTCCCATGCATTTCTTTGATAGTCAAGATCAGTTGTAACTAATTACTTTTAGCACTTCTAAAGCTACATAGCCACAGCTTTATTCTAACAAATAACACATTCAAATTGCTGCATGTTCTTCAGCTTGTGTCAATATCATCACAGCTTTTGTCCTCACATTAACAGGATGAAACAGGAGAGTAACTAATTATTAATCAGCACATTGATTGACAGGCCCACAGGTTTCAACTTCTATGCCCAGGGTGGCTAGTACTCTCTAGGAAGTGACATATTGAGCTTTTCAGGCATTTCTACCTCTGATGACATTTTTGACATGGGCTGTTAGACTCTGACAGCTTTCTCTGGGTAGGTAACTGGAGCTACCTGAGTGTCACAAGGCCCCAAAAGAACATAAGAAGTTATCCTCTTGGGCATAGGGTATGTCTACTGCCTAACACAGTGCAGACCTATAGAAAATGTTACATAGATGTTGATGCTTTCCATTTATAAATGTGCAAGATCAAAAGAAAAGGGAAATTGTGGTAGAAATTTCAGAGTAATTCTTGTTTTATACTTGGCTTCCTCACAAGTCTTATTTCCATGCTACTGAAAACAGAGAAAAAATTAGATGTACTAAGAGGACTTTATGCCAGCTACTCAGAGAAGCTTATTAATACCTAAAGTTATTTAATTATGAACCTAAACCTCTGGAGGAACTATTTTATCAATACGGGGTGATGAATCTAAGGTTCAGTAAATTCAAGAACTTATCCAAGATCATGCACTTAGAAGTGACAGTAATGACACCTTCCAACATTCCAATTTCTGGTGAAAGAAGCTAACTACTCGTTTTGGGAAACCAGCCCTCATCCTATCCTCAGCCTTTGAAATTTGGCTGGGGCAGACCTGACAAGTGTCCTGAGGAATGGACATATAACCTAGGTCCATGTATCTAAAGCAATAAGAGAACAAGGATGACATCTGGGACTTTTGCAGGAATTGTTACACATATATTGCACTGAACCTACCACATCATCATTGGAAGAAAACCTGGCTAGAAATGAAGCAACTAGAGGAAAAAGCAAAGCAGAAAATGGAAAGCTGTGGTCCAGAGAGGGACTGGAAGAGAGACAGATAGAGAGAGATTACAGAAGCATAATCTGACTCCTTCATCTAGCCATGCCACAGAGGTCTCACAGATCCATGAGATCCTCACAGATCTCACAGATCACCTTAGGCTTTTCATTTTGTCTTCCATTGACTTTCTTCCCTAAAGCAAATTTAAGTATTTTTTGTTTTTGTTTTTCATTACATGCAATCAAGAGTCCTGTAGGACATCTAGAACAGGGCTGTACACTACTTTTGACCAATCATTACTCATTTTATGATGTTCTTTTCCCATGATTGGCTCAATAGTTTAGGTTTTATTGATTTCGTTAGTTATTAAAAACTAATACCAACAAGGACAATCTGACTCGACTATCTTCATTCTAATAATAATCATCATAGGAATCTCTACATGCTATACATCATAAGATAGTGTCAACCCTACCATGAAATGAGATAGTAAGTATTTACTAGGATATCAATATCTTCTGATCCTTGCTCTACCTCCTAAGGAACTTCCAGATGAGACCAAGGCTTGGAGACCTAAAGAACTTGACCAAGATCACTCAGATAGCTAGTGGCAAAGATAAGTTGACCACTCATCACTCTCCTGTTACAAATACCTTTTGGTATTACAAAGACAAATAACCAGAAAGATAGATAGCCTTTCCTATAATTTGTAAATACTTCAATCAACTTAAGATGAGTGAAAAAGCCTCAGTACTAACTAAATATCTTTAAAATGGGTGCCTCATATCTAAACTAAATAGCCAATTAAAAATTTCCCTGTATCCATAGTTTTAAACTTTATTTTGAGGACTCAAGGACTAAGAGTTGGGGTGGACATATTTAATAATCAAAGTATTATGAAGTAAAATTATATCAAACTTAAACATGGAATTCTTAAAATATCTCCACAGATTCTGGGAGAAGCTGTTTGAAAATCACTCTCCTAGAGTAAATAGAAAATATTGCTGTTTGTTTACATTTGGAACCAGAGAATAGTCTGCAAATGGACAGAACAAATCAAAAGAGGCTGAGAACCAGCTATCCGAGAACCAGATATAAGTTCCAGTTATCTGTATGGAATGAGAGTGAACATCCTAGGGAACAGAGTACAGAGAAGGGTCACACCTGGAGAGAGCTGTTATAGAGCTAGTCAGATTGTCCAAGAGGCCCCATAGCAGGTAGCATGGTCAGAGAGAGGATTTGAGTCCTAGGTGGTAGAAGGTCACAGTCAAGAAATTGGAATATTAAATGAGTTATTTAATGAATAATTAAATAATTGATTATTAATGAATTAAATGAATTATCAAAGCAGGGGTTAAGAGAAAGGTCAGGGATTGAAACATGTTACTGAAACTGGGATATAAGCTATGGCTTAGTCTTGGGGTGTGCGTGTATGCTAAGTTGCTTCAGTCATATCCAACACTTTGTGACCCTATAGACTATAGCCTGGTTCTCTGGTAGCTCAGCAGTAAAGAATCTGCCTGCAGTGCAGGAGAGGTAAAAGATTCAGGTTTGATCCTGAGTAGGGAAGATCCTCTGGAGGAGGACATGGCAACTCACTCCAGTATTCTTGCCTGGAAAATCCCATGGACAGAGAAGCCTGGTAGCTACAGTCTGTGCATGTGTGCATGCTAAGTCTCTTTAGTTGTGTCCGACTCTTTGTGACCCTGTGGACCATAACCCACCAGGGGTCAAACTCACATCTCTTATGTCTCCTGAATTGACAGGCAGGTTCTTTACCACTAGCACCACCTGAGAAGCACAGTCTTGGGATCCTAATTAATAAAGCAAGAAAATCAGATAAGTGAAAGGTTTATCCAAAGACCTCAGTGTAGGTCCTCCCAAGCTATCTGTCTGAAGCATCTTCATTTTTCCAGAACAGGAGTAGGATTACCTCTAGAACCTGAAGCTAGACTAAGCTGTCAGTTGGGAAAGTTAATTGATCCAGATGTCGAAAGACTATAGGGACAAATGCTTTCCCATATAATATGCACATATTCCAAAAATCTGTTGAGTAAATGTTTACATTTGAATCACACTGTGACATTAAAAATGTAGCCCTATTTATATAATAAAACAACAACCTTAAAACCCCTGATATTTATATAAATTCTGTCAAAGGCAGCCTATCAGAACCCTTTTATTTAACCTTTTCAAAAGTTAATCAGATAGGCAATTATTCCATGTATCTTCTCTGCATACCCAAATAAAAGTCATGCTATATTAAAATACAATAGACTATTAATACCTTTTTCATATTCATTAGCTTCATGAAATCTGAAGTAGGCCCAGAGCAAACCCCAAACACAAAGGACTGCTGCTTGGTAAACATTCAGCCACCACCTACCAAGACAATTTGCCATGGAGTATCAGACATGTCTAGTATGGCTTATGAATGAAAGACTTAACTAGCTTTTTCTCCCTCATCTTGACCCTCTCCAGTCCTCCAAAATGACACCAAAGTAATCTTTCTGAGACAAAGTAAATCACTCTTTTGTTTAAATCTTTTCATGGCTCCTAGCGTCTCACATGATAAGCTCATAAACAAAATGTGAAAGATTCTCTCTCCACTAATCTCTGTCTACCTCCAATACCTTGTGCTCCAGAACCAAAACTGCTCACTGTTCCCAAACATGGGGTTATTGTATGTGTGCGCATTACTGTTTCCTCTTCCTTAAATGGTCTCTTCCCACTATCCCTGAAACCCAGGAAATTTCAACTCATCTTTCAAAGTAAAATTCAAATGTTTTCATCTGTGAACTTGTTTTCTTTTTCTAACCTGCATTATACTTTAAACATACTTTTATTAGAGCCTGCTATTCTGAATCTCATCTTATTCCTTCTCTCTTCTGGTCTATCACAGGGCTAATTAAGCTCCCTAAGTTTCCTTAATGTATTTGAGAACAGAGCAGTTTAAAGAGAAGTATATTTCACCATTTTCTGTGTAGGATCTTAGACAAGGTCAAACATTTCTGACATAACATCCTAGAAGATCCATTAGATAATTATGTTCATTTTTTAAATTATAGATTATGTAATCAGTACATTTGAGAAACAATGGTGGCTTTTTCCAACATGCCCCTGAATATTACTCTAGGTTTTCATACATTGGTCTAAAATTCATATTTTTTAAAGTATAATCTTTTTCATTCTGATCTACTCACAGCTCCTTGTATTAAAGAAAAACAAATAGTACATCCTAATAGTACTGAAAACTGTTGACTTACTAATGCTTCTTACTGCAGTTTATTCTTACTTTGTACTCCTAGTATTTGATTACACTGAACTATGTATAATGCAAATGCCTCCTTAGTTGCAAAAATGCATATTTGTATGATTCTGACCTTCGCTTTCCTTCTTTAAAAAGTATTCCCAGATATTCTTAGAAATAGCCAGAGAATATCAAATATAAGCTCATAAATAAATACACTCTCACTAGTCTGAATTTATGCTTGCTGGAATTATCATTAGGAAATATTTCCTGCCACATCCAAGATACTGTAATACTCAAGATATGGAAGCTAGTCAGCTATTCAGCTGCAAAGTAGAAGAATATTGGTCTTTCCTTGGGTTTCTTTCTTCTGGATGAAGTTGTACACAGTGCTACAGATGTTACTTACAGCAACTTCAATATCGACCTCCAATCAATCCCACTGCTTTCATTGGGGTTCATAAAAGTCTTCCCAGGTAGCACAGTGGTAAAGAAGGTGCAAGAGCCTCAGATTCGATCTTCCTGGGTCAGGAAGATCTTCTTGAGAAGGAAATGGCAATCAACTCCAGTATTCTTGCCTAGGAAATTCTACAGACAGAGGAGCCTGGTAGGCTACAGTCCATGGGGTCACAAAGAGTTGGACATGACTGAGCAACTAAGTGCATGTATAATTCAAGGACAGTGGTCTTAGGGAACTGATCTGAATGGGAAGCACTATGCTACCTTTCTTTTCTCCTCCAATTGTACAGGTTTTCACTTTCCTTCCATCTTACCTCTTCTCAGCATGAAACTTTACTAAAGGCTCTGAGATCTTCACACAATAGTTTTCTACCAGCCTCACCTCAAGTATCTGCCAGGCGTACATAGGCAAGTCTAATTTTTACTTAGACTCAAGCTGCACTACTAGCTAAATATATAAAATTCCATGCCTGGCATACATTAGATATCCAATGGAAAGTGAAAGTCATTCAGTCATGTCCAACTCTTTATGGCCCCATGGATTATACAGTCCATGGAATTCTCCAGGCCAGAATACTGGAGTAGATAGCCATTCCCTTCTCCAGGGGATCTTCTCAACAAAGGGATTGAACTCACGTCTCCTGCATTTCCGGTAGATTCTTCACCAGCTGAGCCATGAGGGAAGCCCATTCAATAACTACATATCAAATAAATATATAAGAATAAAGTCAGACTGGTACATAACTCATTAACTCAATCAGCAGTTCCAGCTCTTGATTTCTTCTTTACACTGTCAGTGCTTAGGTATTTCATTCTTTTCTTGATGACCTCCAAAGTCATCCACTCTATCATTGCTGGAAAATATTTTCTCCACAGGCACACAGTGTCTGTATCCATACTATATTCCTCCTATTCCTGTTAAAGGTCAGTTCAAGGTGGACTATGGCTCTTAATTCATAAACTTTGGATGTGGCCAACCATAACCTCTGAGTCTTCCCTGGTGGCTCAGAGGTTAAAGAATCCATCTGCAATGCAGGAGCAGCAGGAGACACACGTTCGATTCCTAGGTTGGGATGATCCCCTGGAGGAGGAAATGGTAACCAACCCCAGGACCCTTGCCTGGAGAATCACATTGATGAGGAGCCTGGTGGGCTATAGTCCATAGGATAGCAAAGAACCAGACACAAAGGAAGTGACTTAGCACACACACACACACAACCATAACCTCTAGCCTTATGGATGTGATCCAAGCTTTCCTAATGTGAACCATAACCACCCAGAGGTGATTCATAGTCTTTTTTTCTGAGTCCGGCCCACTGAGTCTCAGTACTCTGAACTATGGCTGAGGCCACTGAGAAAGAGATACTCAATTTCAAAAAGAGTTGCTAAGCTGAAAAGCTATAAGCCTAGAACTACTGCTGACTTCTTTTTCTAAGACTTGAGGAAAGTCTGCCTGAGAAATAAAAATGGTAAAACATAGCTGAAAGATGATGAGACATGATTCCTGACAGCACCATTTGAGACCTTTATCCAGTTATAATAGGCATTATCTCCCCAAATTTTTCAGTTACATAAATCAATAAATTCCCCATTATTGATGAATCCAATCTGAGTTCAGTTTTTGTCATTTGTAATAAAAATGCACCACCATCATGACAAGAAAGTTATTGCTCATGTTTCCTGAATTCTTTGAAAAATATTCTAATTAATGCATTCCTCCTAGAGTCAATATTCTGGGTTCTGTTTAACACTATTAATCATATTCATGACTCAGGCCACAAGTCAAAAAATTCCATATGAGTATATAACTTTAAAAATCTAACAAGTCTTCTTACACTCCATGGTGGCAGATTACCTTTTCCAGAATTGACCACAGCAATATTTCTGGTTCCACATGTGCTTCAAGCACTTTGTCACTCCCTATTAACAGACTGATCCTATTTCCCCACCTGGAGACACTGGGCTGTACTTTATGAATACCAGCATGAATACAGGTAGCAGAAGAGACAGTGCATGACTTCAAAGCTAGGTCATCAACAGCAATATAGCGCTCTCTCTCTCTCTTCTCTGATTCTACTTTGATCTCTTATTTTGTCTTTATCCTTGGAATCCAACTACCTTTTGTGAGGAAAGATCAAGCCACCTGTATGGGTATTACCCTTGGACAAATTACTCTAGCCCCTACTCTCAATTCTTCCAACTGAGGCCCCAGATATTACTAAACAGAGATAAGTTGTCCCATTATGCCCTATCTAAATTCCTGATTCACGAGAGAAAACAATTACTGTTGTTTCAAGCCACTATATTTGGGGGTAATTTTTTGTACAGAGCAATAAATAAGTAATATATTAATTTCTATCATTACTCTCTTAATTCATGCAATTTTTATGAGAACTACTTTTTAAAACTATACTGGCTTCCCCATATTTTAAGGCACTTAACCCAGTTCTCAGTCTTTCAACTTTCATCATAGAGTCCCTTTCACTCTTTCTTTCCATGGACCTCATGCTATGAAAGTTTATCTACTTAATAAGCTACAGTATATACATGTCAATTTGCTTTTATTTTTCTCATTAATCAGATATAAATTAATACTTATTATTTTTTAATTAATTTATCTTTTATTGAAGGATAATTGCTTTACAGAATTTTTCTGTTTTCTGTCGAACCTCAACATGAATCACCCATAGGTAAACATATATCCCCTTCCTTTTGAAACTCCTTCCCAGCTCCCTCCCCATCCCACCGCTCTAGATTGATACAGAGCCCCCTGTTTCAGTTTCCTGAGCCATACAGCAAATTCCCATTGTCTATTTTACATATGGTAATGTAAGTTTCCCTGTTACTCTTTCCATACATCTCACCCTCTCCTCCCCTCTCCCCATGTCCATAAGTCTATTCTCGATATCTCTTTCTCCATTACTGCCCTGTAAATAAATTCTTCAGTACCATTTTTCTAGATTCCATATATATGTGTTAGAATACAGTATTTATTTTCTCTTTCTGACTCACTTCACTCTGTATAATAGGTTCCAATTTCATCCACTTCATTAGAACTGACTCAAATGCATTCCTTTTTATGGCTAAGTAATATTTCATTGTGTATATGTACCACAACTTCTTTATCCATTCATCTGTCAGTGGACATCTAGGTTGCTTCCATGTCCTAGCTATTGTAAATAGCACTGCAATGAACAATGGGATACATGCATCTCTTTCAATTTTGGTTTCCTCAGGGTATATGCCTAGGAGTGGGATTGCTGGGTCATATGGTGGTTTTATTCCTAGTTTTTTAAGGAATCTCCATACCGTCTTCCATAGTGGCTGTATCAGTTTACCTGCCCACCAGTGCAAAAGCATTTCCTCTTCTCCACATTTATTGTTGGTAGACTCTCCAGCATTTATTGTTTGTAGACTTTTTGATGAGGGCCATTCTGACTAGTGTGAGGTGATGTCTTATTGTAGTTTTGATTTGCATTTCTCTAATAATGAATGATGTTGAGCATCTTTTCATGTGTTTGTTAGCCATCTGTATGTCTTCTTTGGAGAAATGTCTGTTTAGGTCTTTTTCCCACTTTTTGATTGGTATTGGTATTGGTATTCTGGTATTGAGTTGTACCAGCTGCTTGTATATTTTGGAAATTAATCCTTTGTCAGTTGTTTCATTTGCTATTATTTTCTCCCATTCTGAGGGTTGTCTTTTCACCTTGCTTATAGTTTCTTTTGCTATGCAAAAGCTTTTAAGTTTAATCAGGTCCCATTTGTTTACTTTTGTTTTTATTTCCATTACTCTAGGAGGTGGGTCATAGAGGCTCTTGCTTTGATTTATGTCATTGAGTGTTCTGCCTATCTTTTCCTCTAAGAGTTTTATAGTTTCTGGTCTAACATTTAGGTCTTTAATCCATTTTGGATTTTTCTTTGTGTATGGTGTTAGAAACTGTTCTAACTTCACTCTTTTACATGAGGCTGTCCAGTTTTCCCAGCACCATTTATTGAAGAGACTGTCTTTGCCCCATTGTATATTCTTGCCTCCTTTGTCAAAAATAAGGTACCCATAGGTGCATGGGTGTATTTCTGGGTTTTCTATCTTGTTCCATTGGTCTATATTTCTGCTACTGTCTTGATGACTGTAGCTTTGTAGTATAATCTGAGATCAGGAAGGTTGATTCCTCCAGTTCCATTCTTCTTTCTTAAGACTGCTTTGGCTATTCAAGGTCTTTTGTGTTTCCATATGAATTGTGGAATTTTTTGTTCCAGTTCTGTGAAAAATGCCATTGGTAATTTGATAGGGATCACATTAAATCTGTAGATTGCATTTGGTAGTATAGTCATTTTCACAATGTTCATTCTTCCTACCCAGGAACATGGAATATCTTTCCATCTGTTTATGTCATCTTTGATTTCTTTCATTAGTGTCATAATTTTCTGTGTACAGTACTTTTGTCTCTTCAGGTAAGCATATTTCTAGATATTTAATTTTTTTGTTGCAGTGGTGAATGGGATTGATCCTTTAATTTCTCTTCCTGATTTTTCATTGTTAGTATACAGAAATGCAAGTGATTTCTGTGTATTGACTTTGTATCCTGAAACTTTTTTAAATTCACTGATTAGCTCTAGTAATTTTCTAATTCTATCTTTAGGGGTTTTCTATGTGTAGTATCATGTCATCTGCAAACAGTGAGAGCTTTATTTCTTCTTTTCTGATCTGGATTCCTTTACTTCTTTTTCTTTTCTGACTGCTGTAGCTAGGACTTCCAGAACTATGTTAAATAACAGTGGTGAAAGTGGACACCCTTGTCTTGTTTCTGATCTTAGGGGGAATGCTTTCAGTTTTTCACCATTGAGAATAATGTTTGCTGTAGGCTTCTCCTATATGGTCTTTACTATCTTGAGGTAGGTTCCTTCTATGCTCATTTTTTGAAGAGTTTTAATCATAAATGAGTGCTGAATTTTGTCAAAAGCTTTTTCTGCATCTATTGAGATGATCATATGGTTTTTATCTTTCAATTTGTTAATATGGTGTATCACATTGATTTTGTTTTGCATATATTGAAGAATCCTTGCATCCCTGGAATGAACCCAACTTGATCATGCTGTATGAGCTTTTTGATGTGTTGCTGAATTCTGTTTGCTAAAATTTTGCTGAGGATTTTTACATCTATCTTCATCAGTGATCAACAGTGATGTTTTTGCGTTGTTTTTGTCTGGTTTTGGTATCAGGGTGATGGTGGCCTCATACAATGAGTTTGGAAGTGTTCCTTCCTCTGCAATTTTTTGAAAGAATTTTAGGATAGACATTAGCTTTTCTCTAAATGTTTGATAGAATTCTCCTGTGAAGCCATCTGGTCCTGGGCTTTTGTTTTTTGGGAGATTTTTTATCACACCCTCAATTTCAGTGCTTGTAATTGGGTTGTTCATAATTTCTATTTCTTCCTGGTTCAGTCTTGGAAGATTGAACTTTTCTAAGAATCTGTCCATTTCTTCCAATTTATCTATCCTATAGCCATATGCTAAGTCACTTCAGTCGTGTCCGACTCTGTGCACTCCATAGACGGCAGCCCACCAGGCTCCCCCGTCCCTGGGATTCTCCAGGCAATAACACTGGAGAGGGTTGCCATTTCCTTCTCCAATGCATGAAAGTGAAGTCACTCAGTCGTGTCCAACCCTTAGCATGGACTGCAGCCTACCAGGCTCCTCCATCCATGGGATTTTCCAGGAAAGAGTACTGGAGTGGGGTGCCATTGCCTTCTCCGTTATTGCCATTTAGTTGTTCATAAAAATCTCTTATTATCCTTTGCATTTCTGCATTGTCTGTTGCAATCTCACCTTTTTCATTTCTAATTTTGTTGATTTGATTCTTCTTTCTTTTTTTCTTGATGAGTCTGGCTAAAGATTTGTTAATTTTGTTTATCTTCTCAAACAGCCTGCTTTTAGTTTTATTAATCTTTACTATTGTTTCATTTCTTTTTCATTTATTTCTGCCTGTATCTTTATTATTTCTTTCCTTCTACTAATTTTGGGTATTTTTTTGTTGTTGTTATCCTTCTTTTTCCAGTTGTTTCAGGTGTAAAGTTAGGTTGTCTATTCAATGTTTTTCTTATTTCTTGAGGTAGGATTGTATTGCTATAAACTTCCCTCTTAGAACTGTTTTTGCTGCATCCCATAGGTTTTGAGTTGTCATATTTTCATTGTCATTTGTTTCTAGAAAATTTTTATTTCCCTTCTGATTTCTTCAGTAACCTGTTGGTTATTTAGAAATGTGTTGTTTCATCTCCATGTGTCTGTGTTTCTTACACTTTTTTTCTTGTAATTGATATCTAGTCTCATAGCATTGTGGTCAGAGAAGATGCTTGAAATGATTTCAATTTTCTTAAATTTACTGAGGCCTGATTTGTGACCCAAGATGTGTTCTATCCTGGAGAATGTTCCATCTGCACTTGAAAAAGAGGTGTATTCTTCTGCATTTGAATGGAATATCCTGAAGATATTAATCTCATCTAATGTATCACATAAGGCTTGTGCTTCCTTATTAATTTTCTGTTTTGATGATCTGTCCATTGGTGTGAGTGGGGTGTTAAAGTTTCCCCCTGTTATTGTGTTACTGTCAATTTCTCTTTTTATGTCTGTTAGTGTTTGTCTCCTGTTTTGAGACATATGTCTATGTTGAGTGCATAGATATTTACAATTCTTATGTCTTCCCCTTGGATTGATCCCTTAACCACTATGTAATGTCCTTCCTATCTCTTGTAATCTTTATTTTAAGGTCTATTTTGTCTGATATGAGGATTGCTACTCCAGCTTTCTTTTGCTTTCCATTTGCATGAAATATACTTTTCCATCCACTCACTTTCAGTCTATATGTATCACTTGAGGTCTAAAGTGGGTTTCTTGTAGATAGCATATCTATGGGTCTTGTTTTTGGATCCATTCACCAGTATGTGTCTTTTGATTGGAGTATTTAATCCATTTACATTTAAAGTAATTATTGATATGCATGTACCTATTGCCATTTTCTTAATTGTTTGGGGTTGATTTTGCAGATCGTTTTCTTCTCTTTTATTTCTTGACTATATAAGTCCCTTTAACATTTGTTGTAAAGCTGGTTTGGAGGTACTGAATTCTCTTAACTTTTGCTTGTCTGAAAAGCTTTCTATTTCTCCATCAATTTTGAATGAGATCCTTGTGGGGTACAATAATCTTGGGTTGTAGACTTTTCCCTTCCAGTACTTTAAATATATCCTGCCATTCCCTTCTGGCCTACAGAGTTTCTGCTGAACTATCAGCTGTTAAGCCTATGGGGTTTCCCTTGTATGTTACTTGTTGCTTCCCCTTGCTGCTTTTAATATTCTTTCTTTGTGTTTTAATCTTTGTTAGTTTGATTAGTATGTGTCTTGGTGTGTTTCTCCTTGAGTTTATCCTGTATGGGACTCTTTGTGCTTCTTGGACTTGATTGACTATTTCCTTTTCCATGTTGGGGAAATTTTCAACTATAATCTCTCGAAAAATTTTCTCAGACAATTTCTTTTTCTCTTCTTCTTCTGAGACCCCTATAATTCAAATGTTGGTGCATTTCATATGGACCCAGAGGTCTCTGAGACTGTCCTCAGCTCTTTTCATTCTTTTTACTTTATTCTGCTCTTCAGAAGTTATTTCCACCATTTTATCTTCCAGCTCACTGATTCATTCTTCTGCTTCAGATATTCTGCTATTGATTCCTTCTAGAGCACCTTTAATTTCAGTAATTGTGTTGTTTGTCTCTGTATATTTATTATTTAATTCTTCTAGGTCTTTTTTAATTGATTCTTGCATTTTCTCCATTTTGTTTTCAAGATTTTTGATCATCTTTACTATCATTATTCTGAATTCTTTTTTCAGGTAGCTTGCCTATTTCCTCTTCATTTATTTGGACTTCTGTGTTTCTAGTGTGTTCCTTCATTTGTGCAGTATTTCTCTGCCTTTTCATTATTTTTTTTAAGTTATTGTGTTTGAGGTCTCCTTTTCCCAGGTTTCAAGGAAAGTTGAATTCTTTTCTTGAAGAAGGTTGAATTCTTTCTTCTTTTTGGTTTCTGCCCTCCTAAGGTTGGTCCAGTGGTTTGTGTAAGCTTTGCATAGGGTGAGATTTGTGCTGGGTTTTGTTTTTTTGTTTGTTTGTTTGTTTTTCCTCTGATGGGCAAGGCTAAGTGAGGTGGTAGTCCTGTCTGCTGATGACTGGGTTTGTATGTTTGTTTTGTTTGTTGTTTAGATGAGGCATCCTGCACAGGGTGCTACTGGTGGTTGGATGATGCTGGGTCTTGTATTCAAGTGGTTTCCTTTGTGTGATTTCTCACTATTTGATACTCCTTAGGGTTAGTTCTCTGGTAGTCTAGTGTCTTGGTGTCAGTGCTCCCACTCCAAAGGCTCAGGGTTAGAGCTATTGTATCCAGTCTAGTATTTTTCACATGTTGTCTAAGAACATAGAGCATAGACTAAGGAATCCAGAAAGCTGGGCATATTCCACAGGTCTGCCACTTACTAGTATGATCTTGGGCAAATTACTTAACCTCTCTGTGCCTTGGTTTTTTATCAGATTCCTCCCAAATAAGTGGTTATACAACTTCCAAATGCTTTCAGTCAATCACTGGATAGCTCTGCTGGGTGGAAATTTGTTCTTTAGACCTCAGACACAGCTTCAGGATTTTGTGGAAGAAAACCTTCATTTCCCCAGCGGCTCCCATCTCCATTGTCCAATACTTGTTAATTTAATAACTATTAATTCACTGATAAAATGAAGCTTTTAACCACTTTTGGAACACATTAACAGTAATCTTTGAAAAGTTGTCTGATGTGAACCAACAATATGAAAGTACTGTCAAACTGACATCGACTGGCATACTATAATTTTATTTTGGCTATACATCCACAATCTGTTTCAACTTATTGACCAAATAGCTAGTCAGCTCAGACAAAAAATTAATAACCTAGCTTTTAAAAATCAAATGGTTTTATTTGCCTGGATTGAGCAGTTGTTTAAATAACTAATCTAGTCAAAACTGTCAATAGAGCATGAGTCTTTCAATTTCATTCTTTACTTGCCCTTTCCATGATCTCTATTCCCTGAAAGTGTTTTATACTCAATTCAGTTCAATGAATAGTTATGTAACAATGGAAAAAGTGCTAGGGATACATAAAAATATAAGCCTGTCAAGGTCCTTACCTCAGGAAGCTTATAGCTCAGAGGGTGATACAGATGAGGAAAGGCTATACCAAAGGACAAAGGAAAGCTACTTTGGCAGACTGCACAGATGGTCATAATAATTCTCATCCTGTATCACTCCCCTTTACAATATGACTTTGCCAATTCTCCCATTGGAAGTAACATCAATTTCTCAACCACTTGAATCTGGATTTACCCAGACTTCCTTTATCCCTTGGAATATTTGCAAACAATACTACAAGCAGAGAATTGAATGTGCTTCCCTGATAGCTCAGTTGGTAAAGAATCTGCCTGCAATGCAGGGGACCCTGGTTCAATTCTTGAGTTGGGAAGATCTGCTGGAGAAGAGAAAAAGCTACCCACTCCAGTATTCTGGCCTGGAGAAGTCCATGGGGTCACAAAGAGTTGGACAGGACTGAGTGACTTTCACTTCGAGCTTCCCTTGTGACTCAGCTGGTAAAGAATCCTCCTGCAATGCAGAAGACCTGGGTTCAATCCCTAGGTTGGGAAGATCCCCTGGAGAAGGGAAAGGGTACCCACTCCAGTATTCTGGCCTAGAGAATTCCATGGACTGTATAGTCCATGGGATCGCAGAGTCAGACATATGAAAGTGACTTTCACTTTCATACTCATACCTCATACTCATACCTTTCCTAGCTGTTCTTTCAACTTTGAAACCTCTGTGTGAATGACCCCAAGCTAGACTACTGGAGAAGCCACATAGGAATAAATCAAGGATGTGACAACTGGCCAAACACTAGACAGGTAAGGTCCTTAGACCATTCAGCCCCATTTGAGCTGTCAGATGATTTGGATTAGTGACCCCAGGTGAGACAAAAATAAAATCAACAGCAATAACAACAACAACAAAATAGCACTACCCAACCTAGCCCAGCCCAAACTGCTGATCCACAAGATAATAAGCAAACAAATGGTTATCATTTTACACATGAACATCTCAGATGCAAAAAAAGGCTTTTGACAAAACTCAGCACACATTTGCGATAAAAATTCTCCAGAATGTGGGCATAGGGTGAACATACCTCAACATAGTAAAGGCCACATATGACAAACTTACAGCTAACATCATACTCAATGGTGAAAAGCTGAATTCATTTCCTCTAAGATCAGGAACAAGACAAGGATGCCCAATCTCACCACTTTTATCCAACATAATTTTGGAGATCTTAGCTACAGCAGTCAGAGAAGAAAAAGAAGTAAAGGGAATCCAAATTGAAAAAGAAGTTAAACTGTCATTATTTGTAAATGACATGATACTATATATAGAAGATCCTAAAGATGCTACTACCAGAAAACTACTAGAACTCGTCAGTGAATTTGGTAAAGTTGTAGGTTACAAAATTAATACACAGAAACCTGGTGGCATTTCTAAACACTAAAAACAAAAGATCAGAAAGAGAAATTCAAAAAATAATTCCATTTACCATTGCATCAAAAAGAATAAAATACTGAGGAGCTCCAAAATCACTGCAGATGGTGATGCAGCCATGAAATTAAAAGATGCTTACTCCTTGGAAGAAAAGTTATGACCAACCTAGATAGCATATTGAAGAGCAGAGACATTACTTTGCCAACAAAGGTCCATCTAGTCAAGGCTATGGTTTTTCCAGTGGTCATGAATGTATGTGAGAGTTGGACTGTGAAGAAAGCTGAGCACTGAAGAATTGATGCTTTTGAACTGTGGTGTTGGAGAAGACTCTTGAGAGTCCCTTGGACTGCAAGGAGATCCAACCAGTCCATTCTAAAGGAGAACAGCCCTGGGATTTCTTTGGAAGGAATGATGCTAAAGCTGAAACTCCAATACTTTGGCCACCTCATGCGAAGAGTTGACTCATTGGAAAAGACTCTGATGCTGGGAGGGATTGGGGGCAGGAGGAGAAGGGGACGACAGAGGATGAGATGGCTGGATGGCATCATGGACTCTATGGATGTGAGTTTGAGTGAACTCTGGGAGTTGGTGATGGACAGGGAGGCCTGGCGTGCTTCAATTCATGGGGTCACAAAGAGTCAGACACGACTAAGTGACTGAACTGAACTGAACTGAAACCCACCTAAGGAGAAAAAGACCTATAGTCTGAAAACTATAAGATGCTGATGAAAGAAACAGAAGACACAAATAGATGGAAAGATATATCATGTTCGTGGACGGAAAGAATCAATGTTGTCAAAATTACTATATTACCCAAGGTAATTTATAGATTCAACACAATCCCTATCAAATTACCAATGGCATTTAGAACAAACAAAAAAAAATCTCAAAATTCTTATTAAAACATAAGAGACCCTGCATAGCCAAGCAGTCTTGAGAAAGCAAAACAAAGCTGGAGGAATCAGGTTTCCTGACTTCAAACTTTACTACAAAGCTACAGTATTAAAACAGTATGGTACTGGCACAAAAATAAAAATATAATCAATGGAACAGGATAGAAAACCTAGAAATAACCCATGCACTTACGGCAAATTAATTCATGACAAAGGAGGAAGAACTGCACAATGTTGGAAAGACAGTCTCTTCAACAAATAGTGCTGAGAAAACTGGATAGCTACATGTTAAAAAAAAAAAAAAGAAAAGAAAAAACAGAAGGAAATTTGATCCTTCTTTAACACCTTACACAAAAATAAGCTCAAAATTTATTAAGGACCTAAATGTGAGACTGGACACTATAAAATTCCTAGAGGAAAGCATAGGCAGAACACACTTTGACATAAATTGCAGCAATATCTTTTTCAAGCAGTCTCCCAGCATAATGGAAATAAAAACAAAAACAAACAAATGAGACCTACTTAAACTCAAAAGATTTTGCACAGCAAAGGAAACAAGAAACAAAACAAAAAGAAAATCCACAGACTGGGAGAAAATATTTGCAAATGATGTGACCAACAACAGATTGTTGTTGTTCAGTAGCTCAGTTGTGTCTGACTATTTGCAACCCATAGACTACACCATGCCAGGCCTCCCTGTCCCTCACCATCTCCTGGGGTTTGCCCAAGTTCATGTCCACTGAATCAGTGATGTCATCAAATCATCTCATCCTCTGTTGCCCCCTTCTCCTCCTGCCCTCAATCTTGCCCAGCATCAGGGTCTTTTCCAATGAGTTGGCTCTTCTCATCATGTGGCCAAAGTATTGGGGCTTCAACTTCATCATCAGTACAGTCAATGAATATTCTAGGTTGATTTCTTTAGGACTGATTGGTTTGATCTTGCTGCCCAAGGGATTCTCAAGAGTCTTCTCTAGCACCACAGTTCAAAATATCAATTCTTCAATGTTCAGCCCTCTTTAGGGTCCAACTCTCACATCCATACATGACTACTGGAAAAGCCATAGCCTTGACAATACAGACCTTTGTCAACAATGTGATGTCTCTGCTTAATACACTGTCTAGGTTTGTCATAGCTTTTCTTCCAAGAAGCAAGGGTCTTTGAATTTCATGGCTGCAGTCACCATCCACAGGGATTTTGGATTCCAAGAAAGTAAAGACTGTTATTGTTTCCTATTTTTCCCCATATACTTTCTCTGAAGTGATGAGAACACATGCCATGATCTTAGTTTACTGAATGTAGAGTTTTAATAGGCGTTGGGTAGGGCCAGGTTTTGGCACTCATGAGTAAAAGGAGAGTTTCAAGATGGCAGCTTTCAGCAGGAGTGTTCATGCTGTAGAATGTTCCCAAAAATGACTACTAGCAGTCTCCATGATCTTAAAACTCAATATTCAAAAAACTAAGATGATAGAGACTGATAGCAGTCATATTTGGGAACATTCTACAGCATGAACACTGCGGCTGGTCGCTGCCATCTTGGGACCCACTTTCCACTCATGACTGCCAAAACATGGCCCTATCCAACAGCCTATAGGTGTCAGTGATGGGAAGCCTCAAGCCAAATAATTAACTAGGTGGGGACATAGCCCCCCCAGCTGCCATCAACAGATAGGCTGCCTAGAGTCTTCCACTGACAGCTCTAGACATGCTCCTAGACATGGTGCTGCCCATCAGAAGACCAAGACTCAGTTCCACCCACCAATAAGCAGGCACCAACCCTGGCTCTCCAGGCAGCTTGCACTACCCCCTAGACCAGTCTCATCATTCAGAGAGCAGACACTAGACTCAAGAAAACCACAGTCCTGCAGCCTGAATGGGCAGAAGATCTCAACAGACCTTTCTCCAAAGAAAACATAAAGGTCAAGAGGCACATGAAAAGATGTCCAACATTGGTAATTTTTAGAGAAATACAAATCAAAACTACAATGAGATATCACTTCACACCAACCAGAATGATTATCATTAAAAAATCCACAAACAATAAATGCTGGAGAGGCTGTGGAAAGAAGAAAACCCTCCTGTTCTGTTGGTGGCAATATAAATTGGTACAGCTATTATGGAGAACAGTATGAAGTGTAGTGAAGTGAAGTGAAAGACACTCAGTCATGTCTGACTCTTCGCGACCTCATGGACTATATAGTCCATGGAATTCTCTGAGGCAGAATACTGGAGTGGGTAGCTGTTCCCTTCTCCGGGGATCTTCCCAAACTAGGGATCGAACCCAGGTCTCCCGCACTGCAAGAAGGCTCTTTAGCAGCTAAGCCACATCCCTCAGCTGCTACACCTTCAGGGACAACAGTATGGAGGTTCCTTAAAAAACTAAAAATAGAACTACCACATGACCCTACAATCCCACTCCTGGGCATATATCTAGAGAAAAACACGATCCAAAAGGATACATGCACCGCAATGTTCATTGCAGCACTGTTTACAATAGCTAAGACATGCTGCTGCTGCTGATGCTGCTGCTGCTGCTGCTGCTAAGTCACTTCAGTCGTGTCCAACTCTGTGCAACCCCATGGACGGAAGCCCACCAGGCTCCCCCGTCCCTGGGATTCTCCAGGAAAGAACACTGGAATGGGTTGCCATTTCCTTCTCCAATGCATGAAAGAGAAAAGTGAAAGGTAAGTCTTTCAGTCGCCCGACTCTTAGCAACTCCATGGACTGCAGCCTACCAGGCTCCTCCATCCATGGGATTTTCCAGGCAAGAGTACTGGAATGAGGTGTCATTGCCTTCTCTGAGCTAAGACATGAAAGCAATCTAAATGCCCATCAACAGAGGAATGGAGAAAGAAGTTGTGATACATATATATGATGGAATAATAACCAGCCATTAAAAAGAATGAAATAATGCCATGTGCAGCAACATAGATGGACCTAGAGATTGTCATACTGAGTAAAGTAAGTCAGATGGAGAAGGAGAAATATTCTGATATCCCTTATATGTGGAATCTAAAAAGAAATGATACAAATGAACTTCCTTGCAAAATAGAAAGAAACAGTCTTAGAGAACAAACTTCCAGTTGCCAAGAGTCTGGGGGAAGATTGGGAGGAAAGGATAGTTAGGGAGTTTAGGATGGATGGGTACAACACACTGCTATATTTAAAATGGATAATTAACAAGGACCTACCGTATGGCACATGGAACTCTGCTCAATGTTATATAGCAGCCTGGAGGGGAGAGGGATTTAGGGCAGAATGTATGCATGTATATGTATGGCTGAATTCCTTCACCATTCACCTGAAATTATCACAACATTGTTTGTTAATCAGCTATACCTCAAAACAAAATTAAAAGCTTTTTTTTAATGTTTGTTATTTTAAAGCACTAAGTTTGGTGTGGTTTGTTCTGCAGTAGCAATACAGTCTCCAAATTCAGACTGAGAGTGAAGGGATAGGCAAGGGTCAAAAAGAAAAGACTTCTTAAAATCTATGCTGCTGCTAAGTCACTTCAGTCGTGTCCAACTCTGTGTGACCCCATAGACGGCAGCCCACCAGGCTCCCCCGTCCCTGGGATTCTCCAGGCAAGAACACTGGAGTGGGTTGCCATTTCCTTCTCCAATGCATGAAAGTGAAAAGTGAAAGGGAAGTCACTCAGTCGTGTCTGACTCTTAGTGACCCCATGGACTGCAGCCCACCAGGCTCCTCCATCCATGGGATTTTCCAGGCAAGAGTACTGGAGTGGGATGCCACTGCCTTATCCTATACACTAAAAAAAAAAAAAGAAAAGAAAGAAAAGAAATGGCAGAATATAGGCAGCAAAGGAACTTACATTCTGAAAGAAAGAAAGCCCTCATTACAACAACAGCAGATTTTGATTACTGCCATCATTCTAGGAGGATTTTTTCTAGGAGAATGTGTTAATCAGCCTCTAATATGGCCCCTTATGAACCTTGCCCCTTACAACCTTATGTGACCCAAACAAGAGTACAGACAGGCCAAGGTATTGCAGCTTCTACCTTTTGGTTTCTTGGATCAACATTCTGATAGAAAGCAGCCACGATGCCATGAGGAGACTCAAGAAGTCTCACAGAAAGGCTCATGTACAGAGGAAATGGGGCCTCCAACTCACAACCAGCACCAAATGGCCAATCACGTGAGGGAGTTACCTTGTAAGTGGATCCTCCAAACTGAGTCCACCCCTCAAATGCTTGTAGCCCCAACAAACATCTGACTGGAACCTCACTGAAAATCCCTTAGCTAAAATCTCCCAGGTAAGCCACAGAAACCTTGACCAACAGAAACCATGGGAAATAGTAAATAATTATTATATTACTACCACAAGCCACTAGGTTATGAGGTGATTTTTTATGCAGTCATAGCAAATAATACAAAGAACCTGGCCATTATACTGGCAAATCCTGACACAAGGGAGTATATACAGCAATGACCCCCCTGTTCATCATAACCCTGCCTCAATTCTCCAGAAAATGTGATCATAGATTACTCTCTAGTATATCTTCCAGGAAAGCTGATATTCCTACTAATTCAACAAATAGATACTAGTTTAATGAATTATTTTTCAAACGATTTTAATAATCAACTCTAAAACAGTCTTTTTTTTTTTTTCACTTATGAGTAATTCAAAAAGTGTCAAGTAAGTAGTTGGAGGAAGACATTATGAAGTAGGGAAGTTCTGGGACTTACATCTTCAGTAATACTGTCATGTCATTATAAGTTATTTCTATTCTTTCCTACTGCTTAAAAGCTCTATATCTTAGAAGTAGTGTATATTGGTAGAGTCACTAAGGAAAATAAAATTCTTATAACAATGATAATCACTATGTGATACAATGAAACATTTTTCCCTGGAGTTTTTGAAAAATCAAACAGGTTAATATCTAGCTGAGAAAAGGGAAGTTCTTTCTGAGAGCAGGGAATATAGTGGGGATCTTTCAAGGTAGCCTTAGTCCAATAACTTTCCATAGGATTTCCTGGCATATGTTTCATAACCCTCAAATTTATCATCTTGGCAAGACAGTAAAGGGCAAAGCATAGGCCATGGAGAACCATAGAGTTATATCCTATGTCTGCCTTTGCAACTTCGTCTTAGCTCTGCCATTATACCAGATGATAGGATCTAGGTTACTGACCCTGCACCTCAGTTTCTCAGCTGTAAACAGGATAATAATAAAGAAGAAATGCTCTTATTGGGCATTATTATGTAATCATAAAGTGATGAGTACATATTAAATATTTTAATCTGACATGTATAAACATCCACTCAATGGTCAATCTTTTGATTTAGAACAAAGCTTTTTCTTTGAAAGCCTAAAATTTATTTAAAGTGAAAGTGAAAATGTAAGCACAGTTGCAAAGCAAATGTTAGTAAAAATTTTTTCCAATACTTTATTATTTTTCCCCAATTCTTTATAATGGAATCATTCACACTTAATTTAGGTTAAAAAAAAATTGTTTTCAACTTGCCTTATTAAGTCTTTCCAGCCACTTTAGTTTTTCATAGAAAAAATAATTCTATTTCCACATTCATTTTCATTGGTTTATGCAGTCATTAAAATAACTATATAACAGGGTCAACTGGCATAAACAGGTTTAGAAACTATACAACTATAAACACACAACTAAACTATCAGGAGCAGAAATATGTAAGTACACTAGAAAGTAGCCCACTAGTCATGAGTACTGAAAATGAAGTTAGCACCAGTCTGCACAGTTTACAGAAGTGATGAAGGATATCAGTTACTGCATTAGGGCGTTTGAAAGTAGATCTAGGAGCAGTCCTAAGATAGTGGAGGAATAGGATGGGGAGACCACTTTCTCCCTCACAAATTCATCAAAAGAACATTTCAATGCTGAGTAAATTCCACAAAACAACTTCTGAATACTGGCAGAGGACATCAGGCATCCAGAAAAGCAGATCATTGTCTTCAAAAACAGGTAGGAAAAAATATAAAAGACGAAAAAAGAGACAAAGGAGGTAGGGAGGGAGCTCCATCCTGGGAAAGGAGTCCCGTCCCGGGAAGGGAGTCTTAAAAAGAGAGAAGTTTCCAAACACCAGGAAACACTCTCACTGCCAAGTCTGTGGCGAGCCTTGGAAGCACAGAGGGCAACATAACAGGGAAGAAAAATAAATAAATAATTAAAACCAACAGATTACGAGCCCAATGGTAACTCCCCCAGCGGAGAAGCAGTGCAGATGCCTGCATCTGCCACTAGCAAATGGGGGCTGGGCAGGGAGGTGTGGGCTGCAGTGCTCTTTAACAATCGGGCTGGAATGCCCTGAGTGCAACCAGAGCGAACTAACTTGGGCTAGCATACCAGACTGTGGGATAGCTACCATGTGAAAAGCTCTAACATAAGACACCACCAGGACCGCGCACATAACAAAGGATGGAACAGAAATAGCCAGCTGCAGACCATCCCCCTCCGGTGAAAGGCAGCCAGAGCCATAAGGGCTGGAAGGGAGCAATCGCAGCTCCAGAAAGGCATTACCTACTAAACTGCAAGCAGGCTTCTTTGCTAAGACTTCGGGGTCCTGGACAGTCACCATCTGCCTGACAAGGGAAGCCAGCGGTACACCCAGAAAACTGAGCAGCAGGGACGGGAAAGGCGATAAGTTGCAGCAACTGCACTCACCAAACACCTGAGCTACTCGGACCTGGGAAGGGCACAAAGTGCAGGCCCAACCTAATCTGCGCCTCTGAGGGCTACCTGAGAGCTGAGCCTGAGCAGCTTAGACTGCGGAGGTGCATGCAGCCTAGGGCCAGCCTCAGACGGTTCCCGGCGGAGCAACATAGACCCTGAATGGTGTGCACCATAAGCAGGGGCAGGCCCAGTGTGGCTGAGACACTGCAAGCACACGCCAGTGTTATTTGTTTGCAGCATCCCTCCCTCCCCACAGCGCGACTGAACAAGTGAGCCTAAAAAAAAAAAAAAGTGTCCACCACCACCCCCCTTGTGTCAGGGTGGAAATCAGACACTGAAGAGACCAGCAAACAGAAGAAGCTAAACAGAGGGAATCGCCTTGGAAGTGACCTCACACTGCCCACAACAGAGAAAGTCCCAAATATATCTTTACTATTTTTTCGATCATTCTCTTTTTTTCTTTGTTTTGTTTTGTTGATGTTGTTGTTTGATTGTTTTTTCTTCTTTTCTTTCTCTTCTTTTTTTTTAACTTTTTAAAATTTTTAAGTCCTCTATTTCTCCTTTAATTTTTACTTTTATAACCTACTATTACTTTTCAAAAACAAAAAAACCCTATTTTTAAAGCAAATGCCATATGTATTTTTGTGCGTGGTTGTTGCTGTTTTTCAATAATTCTTGTAACTTTTTTTTTTCTCTTCTTCTTCTTCTCTTTAATATTGTATTTTTGAAAATCCGAACTCTAGATTTTTAATCTTTGCTATTTGGTATTTGTTGTCGATTTTGCACATTTATAAACCCAATCTTCAGTACCCAATTTTACCTGAGAGCGAGATTACTGCTTGACCACTCTCCCCTCCTTTGGACTCTATTTTTTCTCCACCAGGTTGTCTCTGTCTCCTCCCTCCCCCTTCTCTTCTCTACCCAACTCTGTGAATCTCCGTGTGTTCCAGATGATGGAGAACACTTAGGGAACTGGTTACTGGCTGGATCTGTCTCTCTCCTTTTCATTTCCCTCTCTTATCCTCCTGGCCACCTCTGTCTAATTCCTCCCTCTCCTCTTCCCTGTATAATTCTGTGAACATCTCTGAGTGGTCCAGACTGTGGAGTGCACATAAGGACGTGATTACTGGCTAGCTTGCTCTCTCCTCTTTTGATACCACCTCATCTCATTCCAGTCACCTCTAACTACCCCTTCCCTCTTCTCTTCTCCATGTAATTGAGTGAACCTCTCTGGGTGTCCCTCAATGTGGAGAAACTTTTCATCTTTAAACTAGATGTTTTTATCATCAGTGCTGTATAAATGGAGAAGTCTTGAGGCTAGGGTAAAAAAAAAAAAAAAAAAAAAAAACCTGTAAACCAGAAACAGGAGGCTTAAGTCCAAATTCTGAGAACATCAGAGAACTCCTGAATCCATGGAACATTAATAGATAGAAGCTCATCAAACACCTCCATACTTACACTGAAACCAAGCACCACCCAAGGGCCAACAAGTTCCAGAGCAAGACATACCACACAAATTCTCCAGCAACACAGGAACACATCCCTGAGCTTTAATATACAGGCAGCTCAAAGCTACTCCAAAACCACTGACATCACATAACTCATTACTGGAGACTTCATTGCACTCCAGAGAGAAGAAATCCAGCTCCACCCACCAGAACTCCAACACAAGCTTCCCTAACCAAGAAACCTTGACAAGCCACTGATACAACCCCACTCACAGTGAGGAAACTCCATAATAAAGAGAACTCCACAAATTACCAGATTACAGAAAGGCCACCTGAAATGCAGCAATATAACCAAGATGAAGAGACAGAGGAATACCCAGCAGGTAAAGGAACAGGAGAAATGCCCACCAAACCAAACAAAGAGGAAGAGATAGGGAATCTACCTGAGAAAGAATTCAGAATAATGATGGTGAAAATGATCCAAAATCTTGAAATCAAAATGGAATCACAGATAAATAGCCTGGAGACAAGGTTTGAGAAGATGCAAGAAAGGTTTAACAAGGACCTAGAAGAAATAAAAAAGAGTCAATATATAATGAATAATGCAATGAATGAGATCAGAAACACTCTGGAGGCAACAAACAGTAGAATAACGGAGGCAGAAGATAGGATTAGTGAAATAGAAGATAGAATGGTAGAAATAAATGAATCAGAGAGGAAAAAAGAAAAATGAATTAAAAGAAATGAGGACAATCTCAGAGACCTCGAGGACAATATGACACGCTCCAACATTCAAATTATAGGAATCCCAGAAGAAGAAGACAAAAAGAAAGACCATGAGAAAATACTTGAGGAGATAATAGTTGAAAACTTCCCTAAAATAGGGAAGGAAATAATCATCCAAGCCCAAGAAACCCAGAGAGTTCCAAACAGGATAAACCCAAGACAAAACACCCCAAGACACATATTAATCAAATTAACAAAGATCAAACACAAAGAACAAATATTAAAAGCAGCAAGGGAAAAACAACAAATAACACACAAGGGGATTCCCATGAGGATAACTGCAGATCTTTCAATAGAAACTCTTCAGGCCAGGACGGAATGGCAAGACATACTTAAAGTGATGAAAGAAAATAAACTACAGCCCAGATTACTGTACCCAGCAAGGATCTCATTCAAATATGAAGGAGAAATCAAAAGCTTTACAGACAAGCAAAAGCTGAGAGAATTCAGCACCACCAAACCAGCTCTCCAACAAATGCTAAAGGATATTCTCTAGACAGGAAACACAAAAAAGGGCATATAAACCCAAACCCAAAACAATAAAGTAAATGGCAACAGGATCATACTTATCAAAAATTACCTTAAATGTAAATGGGTTGAATGCCCCAACCAAAAGACAAAGACTGGCTGAATGGTGACAAAAACAAGACCCCTATATATGTTGCCTACAAGAGACCCACCTCAAAACAATGGACACATACAGATTGAAAGTGAAGGGCTGGAAAAAGATACTCCATGCAAATAGAGACCAAAAGAAAGCAGGAGTAGCAATACTCATCTCCGATAAAATAGACTTTAAAACAAAGGTTGTGAAACGAGACAAAGAAGGCCACTACATAATGATCAAAGGGTCAATCCAAGAAGATATAACAATTATAAATATATATGCACCCAACATAGGAGCACCACAAAATGTAAGACAAATGCTAACAAGTATGAAAGGGGAAATTAACATATCACAATAATAGTGGGAGACTTTAATACCCCACTCACACCTATGGATAGATCAACTAAACAGAAAATTAACAAAGAAATGCAAACTTTAAATGATACAATAGACCAGTTAGACCTAATTGATATCTATAAGACATTTCACCCCCAAACAATGAATTTCACCTTTTTCTCAAGTGCTCACGGAACCTTCTCGAGGATAGATCACATCCTGGGCCATAAATCTAACCTTGATAAATTCAAAATAATTGAAATCATTCCAAGCATCTTTTCTGACCATAATGCATTAAGATTAGATCTCAATTAAAGGAGAAAAACTATTAAAAATTCCAACATATGGAGGCTGAACAACACCCTTCTGAATAACCAACAAATCACAGAAGAAATCAAAAAAGAAACCAAAATATTCATAGAAATGAATGAAAATGAAACCACACCAACCTAAAACCTGTGGGACACTATAAAAGCAGTGCTAAAAGGAAAGTTCATAGCAATACAGGCATACCTCAAGAAACGAGAAAAAAGCCAAATAAATAACCTAACTCTATACCTAAAGCAACTAAAAAGGAAGAAATAGAGAACCCCAGAGTTAGTAGAAGAAAAAAACATCTTAAAAATTAGGGCAGAAATAAATGCAAAAGAAACAAAAGAGACTATAGCAAAAACCAACAAGGCCAAAAGCTGGTTCTTTGAAAGGATAAATGAAATTGACAAACCATTAGCCAGACTCATCAAGAAACAAAGGGAGAAAAATCAAATCAACAAAATTAGAAATAAAAATGGAGAGATCACAACAGAAAACACAGAAATACAAAGGATCATAAGAGACTACTATCAGCAATTATATGCCAATAAAATGGACAAATTCTTAGAAAAGTACAACTTTCCAAAACTTAACCAGGAAGAAATAGAAAATCTTAACAGACCCATCACAAGCACAGTAATTGAAACTGTAATCAGAAATCTTCCAGCAAAAAAAAGCCCAGGTCCAGACGGCTTCACAGCTGAATTCTACCAAAAATTTAAAGAAGAGCTAATACCTATCCTACTCAAACTCGTCCAGAAAATTGTAGAGGAAGGTAAACTTCCAAACTCATTCTATGAGGCCACCATCACCCTAATACCAAAACCTGACAAAGATGCCACAAAAAAAGAAAACTACAGGCCAATACCTGATGAACATAGATACAAAACTCCTTAACAAAATTCTAGCAATCAGAATCCAACAACACATTAAAATGATCATACACCATGACCAAGTGGGCTTTATCCCAGGGATGCAAAGATTCTTCAATATCCACAAATCAATCAGTGTAATTCACCACATTAACAAATTGAAAAATAAAAGCCATATGATTATTGCAATAGATGCACAGAAGGTCTTTGACAAAATTCAACATCCATTTATGATAAAAACTCTCCAGAAAGCAGGAATAGAAGGAACATACCTCAACATAATAAAAGCTATATATCACAAACCCACAGCAAACATTGTCCTCTAGGTGAAAAATTGAAAGCATTTCCCCTAAAGTCAGGAACAAGACAAGAGGGCCCACTTTCACCGCTACTATTCAACTTAGTTCTGGAAGTTTTGGCCATAGCAATCAGAGCAGAAAAAGAAATAAAAGGAATCCAAAATGGAAAAGAAGAAGTAAAACTCTCACTGTTTGCAGATGACATGGTCCTCTACATAGAAAACCCTAAAGTCTCCACCAGAAAATTATTAGAGCTAATCAATGAATATAGTAAAGTTGCAGGATATAAAATCAACACTCAGAAATCCCTTGCATTCCTATACACTAATAATGAGAAAGTAGAAAAAGAAATTAAGAAAACAATTCCATTCACCATTGCAACAAAAAGAATAAAATACTTAGGAATATATCTACCTAAAGAAACTAAAGACCTATATATAGAAAACTAAAAAACACTGATGAAAGAAATCAGAGGACACTAATATGGAGAAATATACCATGTTCATGGATCGGCAGAATCAATATAGTGAAAATGAGGATACTACCCAAAGCAATCTATAGATTCGATGCAATCCGTATCAAGCTACCAGCAGTATTTTTCATAGAGCTAGACTATACCAAAGCCTTTGACTGTGTGGATCACAAGAAACTGTGGAAAATTCGGAAAGAGATGGGAATACCAGACCACCTGACCTGCCTCTTGAGAAATCTGTATGCAGGTCAGGAAGCAACAGTTAGAACAAGACATGGAAAAAAAGACTGGTTCCAAATAGGAAAAGGAGTACGTCGAGGCTGTATATTGTCACCCTGCTCATTTAACTTCTATGCAGAGTACATCATGAGAAACGCTGGACTGGAAGAAACAAGCTGGAATCAAGATTGCTGGGAGAAATAGCAATAAGCTCAGGTATGCAGATGACACCACCCTTATGGCAGAAAGTGAAGAGTAGCTAAAAAGCCTTTTGATGAAAGTGAAAGAGGAGAGTGAAAAAGTTGGCTTAAAGCTCAACATTCAGAAAACAAAGATCATAGAATAGATGGGGAAACAGTAGAAACAGTGGCAGACTTTATTTTGGGGGGCTCCAAAATCACTGCAGATGGTGACTGCAGCCATGAAATTAAAAGATGCTTACTCCTTGGAAGAAAAGTTATGACCAACCTAGAAAGTATATTTAAAAGTAGAGACATTACTTTGCCAACTATGGTCTGTCTAGTCAACGCTATGGTTTTTCCTGTGGTCATGTATGGATGTGAGAGTTGGACTGTGAAGAAGGCTGAGCACCAAATAATTGATGCCTTTGAACTGTAGTGTTGGAGAAGACTCTTGAGAGTCCCTTGGACTGCAGGGAGATCTAATCAGTCCATTCTGAAGGAGATCAGCCCTGGGATTTCTTTGGAAGGAATGATGCTAAAGCTGAAGCTCCAGTACTTTGGACACCTCATGCGAAGAGCTGGCTCATTGGAAAGGACTCTGATGCTGGGAGAGATTGGGGGCAGGAGGAGAAGGGGACAACAGAGGATGAGATGGCTAGATGGCATCACGGACTGGATGGACATGAGTCTGAGTGAACTCCGGGAGATGGTGATGGACAGGAGGTCTGGTGTGCTGCAATTCATGAGGTCGCAAAGAGTCAGACATGACTGAGTGACTAAACTGAACAGAACAAATAATTTCAAGATTTGTATGGAAATACAAAAAACCTCGAATAGCCAAAGCAATCTTGAGAAAGAAGAATGCAACTAGGGGAATCAACCTGCCTGACTTCAGGCTCTACTACAAAGCCATAGTCATCAAGACAGTATGGAACTGTCACAAAGACAGAAATATAGATCAATGGAACAAAATAGAAATCCCAGAGATAAATCCACACACCTATGGACACCTTATCTTCAACAAAGGAGGCAAGAATATACAATGGAGTAAAGACAATCTCTTTAACAAGTGGTGCTGGGGAAATGGGTCAACCACTTGTAAAAGAATGAAACTAGATCACTTTCTAACACCACACACAAAAATAAACTCAAAATGGATTAAAGATCTAAACGTAAGACCAGAAACTATAAAACTCCTAGAGGAGAACATAGGCAAAACACTCTCCAACATAAATCACAGCAGGATCCTCTATGATCCACCTCCCAGAATACTGGAAATAAAAGCAAAAATAAACAAATGGGATCTAATTAAAATTAAAAGCTTCTGCACAACAAAGGAAACTATAAGCAAGGTGAAAAGACAGCCTTCTGAATGGGAGAAAACAATAGCAAATGAAACAACTGATAAACAATTAATCTCAAAAATATACAAGCAACTTATGCAGCTCAATTCCAGAAAAATAAATGACCCAATCAAAAAATGGGCCAAAGAACTAAATAGACATTTCTCCAAAGAAGACATATGGATGGTTAACAAACACATGAAAAGATGCTCAAATCACTCATTATCAGAGAAGTGCAAATCAAAACCACAATGAGGTACCATTTCATGCCAGTCAGAATGGCTGCGATCCAAAAGTCTACAAGCAATAAATGCTGGAGAGCGTGTGGAGAAAAGGGAACACTCTTACACTGTTGGTGGGAATGCAAACTAGTACAGCCACTATGGAGAATAGTGTGGAGATTCCTTAAAAAATTGCAAATAGGACTGCCTTATGACCCAGCAATCCCACCGCTGGGCATACACACCAAGGAAACCAGAATTGAAAGAGACACGTGTACCCCAATGTTCATCACAGCACTCTTTATAATAGCCAGGACATGGAATCAACCTAGATGTCCATCAGCAGATGAACGGATAAGAAAGCTGTGGTACATATACACAATGGAGTATTACTCAGCCATTAAAAAGAATACATTTGAATCGGTTCTAATGAGGTGGATGAAACTAGAGCCTATTATACAGAGTGAAGTAAGCCAGAAAGAAAACCACCAATACAGTATACTAACACATATATATGGAATTTAGAAAGATGGTAACGATAACCCTGTAATGCGAGACAACAAAAGAGACACAGATGTATAGAACGGACTTTTGGACTCTGTGGGAGAGGGAGAGGGTGGGATGATTTGGGAGAATGGCATTGAAACTATCATGTAAGAAATGAACTGCCAGTCTATGATTGATGCAGGATTCAGGATGCTTGGGCCTGGTGCACAGGGATGATCCAGAGAGATGATATGGGGTGGGAGGTGGGAGGGGGGTTCAGGATTGGGAACTCCCATGGTGGATTCATGTCAAAAAGACACAGATGTGTATACCAGACTTTTGGACTCAGAGGGAGAGGGAGAGGGTGGGATGATTTGGGAGAATGGGAATTCTAACATGTATACTGTCATGTAAGAATTGAATCGCCAGTCCATGTCTGACGTAGGGTGCAGCTTGCTTGGGGCTGGTGCATGGGGATGACCCAGAGAGATGTTGTGGGGAGGGAGGTGGGAGGGGGGTTCATGTTTGGGAATGCATGTAAGAATTAAAGATTTTAAAATTAAAAAAAAAATGTATGGCAAAACCAATACAGTATTGTAAAGCAAAATAAAGTAAAAATTAAAAAAAATTTTTTTAAAGAAAGTAGATCTACTGAGAGAGCTTCCACCATATCTAGTGTGGTCCTGTAAGTCAGAAAACCCTGAGTTTGCATGTCCCCTCTGCCTCTTGCTTGGACATGAATTTGAGCAAACTCCAGGAGATAGAGAGTGGGCTTCCCTGGTGGCTCAGATGGTAAAGAATCTGCCTGCAATGCAGGAGATCTGGGTTCAATCCCTGGGTTGGGAAGATCCCCTGGAGGAGGGCATGACAACCCATGCCAGTATTCTTTCCTGGAGTACCCCCACGGACAGAGAAGCCTGGTGGGCTAGAGTCCATGGGATCACAAAGAGTTGGACATGACTGAGCGACTAAGTACCAGGAGATAATGGAGGACAGAAGAGTCTGGCAGGCTACTGTCTACTGGGACACAGAGTGGGACATGACTTAGTGACCGAACAACAGTCTGCCTCTTGATAGCAATGTAACTTCGGTCAGATGCAATATCTCTGAATTTCAGTGGTCTTACTAATATAGCTTGGATAATAATAATATCTGGAAACATTATTTAGAACTCATGCCTTAGCGTTAGGGCACCCTGGGTTCCAATCTATGTATTCCACTTACCAGGTGTATGACCTTGCAAGTTATTTAATATCTAAACTTCAATTTTCTTATTTATAAAAATGACACGAAGAACTGTGCCTATGTGTGGAGTTGCTTTGAGGATTTAATGAGAAAACATACACAAAGCAGTAAACTCAGCAATTGGTAATTTGTAGACACTAATATATATTGGTTGCTATTGCTTTTGCTAGAACTGGGAAAATTAAATTAGACTGGATTTAAAGTGCCTCATCAAGTTTCTAGCCCATAGTAGCCACTCAATAACTAGTGGTTATTAATATTAAATTGATATTAATAAGTGTTAATTTGATAATAATTGAAGAGTATTAGTATCATTCTTTTCATGGATGATATATCATAGCTTAGACACAAATTAAGCCTTAGAAATAACCTCTATGTTTGGAATACCAATTAAAATTGCTATTTTATACTTGAACGCTAGCTAGAGAATTCATTTTATCACAAAGGAAAAAGTCACTATGTCTTAGCAATTGAAAGACACACTCCATCCTGAAAGTCATACATGACAATACTTAGCCCAGAAAGAATTTTAAGGCCAGGAGTGTATTTCAATGCTCTTGATAGAAAAAACTTAAGAGATGGTTTGCTTTAAATTACTTTAAAAAATATTTTAGGACTCTATATATAAATCTAATACATTTCACTCTATGTTATACCATCATCATCTACAACAGAATTTAGAGTGCCTATCTATTGCTATTAATAGCTTATTTGCAAAGAGTAATTACTACTCTAATGTTCTTTCGAAAATAGCCAGTCCTATCAAATAGCTAAAAAGCATTCTGTTAAACTGCTTTTGAAAACATTAATATAAAACAGCTCTCCACATCCCTTGTGCTTAAAGTATTCACAGTAACTCCACAAGTACTCATCCACCTGCACTCACACACCACCACACCAAACAAAGAAAGGAAAAGGAATGTCTCATCCGAATACTTCAAGGGGGTAAATAGAGCCTTTTTAGAGGTTCAGAGTATTTAGACAATGGTATTTCCTTGCCCTCAACTTTCAACAATAACCCCCAAAATGGAAAAGGAATCTAAACTGTCTGTAATTTTCTGGCCAGAGCTGAGAATGCTCATCCACACACAAACTATTCACCTTGCAGCTCTCTGCTGAGTATAAGATTGATCCATCTATGCCACCTGTCTTATTTTCTCATAAATTGCTTACTTTCAAATTAGCCAAATAGACACTGTACCTAAAACCATTAGACACTGAAATTAAAATATGCAACTAAGGTCTACCCTCCCCACCTCTGTTTCCACTAGAAAGCACTCCCAGCACTTGGTGAAATTGTTGCTTTTAAGTTTGCTTTCTGAAGAAGGATTTGGTGACTTCTGACCCTCGAGGGTTGTTCTTTGACCCATCACTTTTCTCCACCATCTGGCATGTTTACTTGATGCAAGTGCCTTGGGTCAGAGGGCAGAGCAGACATGTGGAGGGACAGCTTTGTCATAAAAGCAATAAAGAATGAGTAGGCGCTTCAGAATATAACACTGTGCATTCTGTTCAGCTGCTGAGCAGAATAAGGTAAGGTTAGTCATATGGCTAAAAACAAAATAAATAAAAAGTAGGTTAGCACATAGTCCAGAAGACAGATAAAATGTGCAAGATGCCAGAGTTCAAAATCCGAGTGCTGCTTCTTTTTCCATTTCTGGGAGTTACTTTTTATGCTTTACTGGGCACATTACTAAACAATATGCTACACCAGACACAAGGGGGAAAGTGGTTTATAGGCTAAATTAACCAGATTGATTATTCAGGAAGAATGTTGATAGTCCAATAATCCCCAAGCAACAAAATTAGAGACAGATAGAACAGAGTAAGGAACTAAAGATCAGGTAATCAATTTTTTTCATATCCAGGGCCCATGTTATAATGAGATAATAATGATGATTTTATTTTTGATAAATTGAAGCTTTTTTGAAAAGAACAACTCAGAAGTGAACATTGACATCAACTGTGCACAACCACCTTAGACTCCAAGACAAAGAGCTCTGTACAGTAATCCCTACCCCCTTATTTAGGCATTTATCCTAAAAATTAGGACGTCAATGAAGCTTGTAAAAATTTTTAGCACAAAAGTCCTTTAGTAAAAACCTTAAGCTTCATTTAGAAATAACTACCTCTGGCTCCCTTTACCCAACTTCCCTGGATTCTGAGGAACTTTCCAAAGTCTATTTCTTTTCTCTAGTTCATAAAGATTATAAATGATCTTTGATTGATTCACATTGCTTTCCTGTTGCCAAAGACATTTTATTCTCTGTGACTCTAGAATGCACAGAAAAAAAAGAGATGAAACACTCTTGCTTCTGCTCAAGCATCGATGCTAGTCTCATTTCGACTTTCTGGTGCTGACCTCTGCACAGTTCAGGAGAAAAACAATGTCCTGACATGAAAACTCAAAAAGATTTGTCTTTATTATTATTGGAAAGGGGGGAAATTGCTATGAGTCAAGAGATAAAAATGACTAAAGGGAAGAGTTAGTCAGCAAAAGAAAATGAAAAAGGAATTTCCCCTCAGAAAAAAAATAATAAAACAAAGAAAAAAGATTAAAAGAAGCCTCCCTCTTCCAGTCTGATGGTCAGGGGATAGTTCTTCACATTGTGAATACACTTTGATCCTAGAAACTCTGCATCTTTAGTCTTTGCCAAGTTGGAAGATTTTCTCATATGGATCTTTTCCCCAAAAAAATATTCATATCTATCAAGACTTCCATCCCCTGCAACATTTCTCTTGAAAAATTCATGACACACAGCACAGCCATTCTCTTTCTAATTCCAGACTTTCTGTAAAGAGCAGCTATTTGCCCAAGTTTGTCCTTGCCAGTTTCAGAATTGATCGCACTGTAGAAAATTTATAGATGGACATGGAGATCATCCTAATGTGTCTACTTACAAGCAGAGAAGGGATTCCTAGACTTGCTTTGAGGAAAATGCCTTCTAGTGAAGACTCCCTAATTCATATTTAATAGCTTATGCAAGAAAGAGTGAAATGAGCAGGGGCTGTGAAAACAGAGGACACGAGTACAAGCACCTGTAATTAGTAGAGGGGTGAGCCTGGGCAAAATACTCGTTCACTTTGAGCCCCAGTTTCCTTTTCGTAAATGCAAAGATAATCATTTCCACCTTTCAGAATAATCATGAAGATGAACTGAGACAATGTGGGTCTAAACACCCAGCACAGCTTTCAGTTTCTATTAACTTTATAAAATAATCTGTACCTGTTTCAAATGATGACTAAAGTCAAGTTTGTCCCTCAAGAAAATGCCCTTTTCCTTAAAAGACAACCATAAGCCAAACACACTTTGTTCTATAAAGTGTCTTTTGGTCTAATTCCCTAATGGGACAGATTTTTGTTTCTTCCCTTCAAATCCGTTACCTTTTATGCAGCCTCTCTGTAGCTCTTAGAGCAGATGCACTACCAATATTTCCCCTAAGTCATGTGTATTTCTTTCTACATATTACTATTCCTTGGATGGTAACCATGTTGCTTTCAAGGTTGAGAATGAAAGAGGACAAACATAGAGAGGATTAATGGGGATGGTGGTGCAAAAAGAGATGACCTCTAGTTGGATGAAGTAGGAACTTTGGTGGGAAAAAAAAAAAAAAAAAAACCACAGTAGTGAAATTCTGAAGGGTAAGAACATGACCACAAGCTGTATGATTCTATATTAAGAAACCAGTATTTTAAAACCTGAACTATAAACAGGGAAAAGTGATAGATAAAAAATCATTTCTCTTTAAGAAACCATAGCATCCTCATGCCAACTTGTAAACCTTTACTCCTGCAATCTGTATGAGGGCTCTATTTCTTGGTTCAAGTTATCCTTCTGTGTCATTCAGTGATCTCCTTCACAATGGCCCATACTCACAGGACATCTGAGGGTCTGATTCTATACTCACCACCTCGGGTCCCACTACAATCATTAGAGCTGTTTCCTGGAAGGAACATGGACTTCAGACTTGGTATGGAATGCGTCTTTCTTCTTGCCAGCTGCGTGATCCTTCATAAGTTGTATAACCTCTCTCAGCCTCAGTGTCCACATCATAAAATGGTGAAAACATTTTCTGTATTACAGTGTTTTGTGAGGATGAGATAAAGTAACATAAGCTATGTTTAGTTCTAAGTCCATGGGGACTGGGTCAGGGGGTGATTGGAATGATAAGTACTCCATGTACCCCGAAACACCCCTCCTTTCTAAATTTTAGCCCACTGAACTAAAATCAAACTTCTGCATCTTGATTTTCCCTCCTTACTTTTCAAAACACTTTTTTCTCAGTACTTTTACACATTTTAACTGATTTAAGACTAGAAGAAAAAAAAAATGAGGGAGGAAAAGTTATGTCCTGAATTACAACTGAAGTTTCTGAGGCATGGAGTGGTGAAGTAACTGACGCATTGTTGTTCTTCAGTAGCTCAGTCGTGTCCAGCTCTTTGTGACCCCATGGACTGCAGCACACCAGGCTGCCCTGTCCTTCACCATCTCCCAGAGCTTGCTCAAACTCATGTCGGTGATGCCATACAACCATCTCATCCTCTGTCATCCCCTTCTCCTCCTGCCATCAATCTTTCCCAGCATCAAGGCCTTCTCCAATGACTCAGTTCCCTGCATCAGGTGGCCAAAGTATTGGAGCTTCAGCACCAGTAATTCCAGCTGGAAGTGCATCCAGTCCTTCCAGAATATTCAGGGTTGATTTCCTTTAGGATTGACTGATTTGATATCCTTGTTGTTCAAGGGATTCTCAAAAGTCTTCTCCAACACCACAGCTCAAAAGCATCAATTCTTTGGTGCTCAGCCTTCTTTATGGTCCAACTCTCACATCCATACATGACTACTGGAAAAACCATAGCTTTGAGTAGATGGACCTTTGTTGGCAAAGTAATGCTTCTGCTTTTTAATATGCTGTCTAGGTTTGTCATAGCTTTTCTTCCACAGAGCAAGCATCTTTTAATTTCATGGTTGCAGTCACCATCTGCAGTGATTCTAGAGCCCAAAATCACCTGCCCAAGGTTTCACATAAACAAAGACATTGACAATTAGAAAAGTATCTGAGTCTAGGAGTTTTGCAAGGTCAATATATAATCCTTGGGAATTTCCTAGAGGTCCAGTGGTTAAGAATCCACCTTAAAATGCAGGGGACATGAGTTCAATTTATGGTCACGGAACTAAGATCCCACATGTGTACACATGTGCTAAGTTGCTTTAGTCATGTCTAACTCTTTGCAATCCTGTGGACTATAGCCCTCTGTCCAGGGATTCTCCAGGCAAGAATACTGGAGCGGGCTGCCATGCCCCTCTTCAGGGGATCTTCCTGACCCAGGGATCAAACCCACGTCCCTTACAACTCTTGCACTGGAGGCGGATTCTTTACCACTAGTGCCACTTGAGATCCCACATGCTGAGGAGCAATTAAGCCCCACCTCTCTCCCCCATGCACCTAAAGGAAATCAACCCAGAGTATTCATTGGAAGGACTGATGCTGAAGCTGGAGCTCCAATACTCTGGCCACCTGATGCAAAGAGCCAACTCATTGGAAAAGACCCTGATGCTGGGAAATATTGAAGGCAGGAGGAGAAGGGGATGACAGAGGTAAGATGATTGGATGGCATCACCAACTCAATGGACATGAGTTTGAGCAAGCTCCAGGAGATGGTAAAGGACAGGGAAGCCTGGTGTGCTACAGTCCATGGGGTTGTAAAGAGTCGGACACAACTGAATGACTGAACACACCCCACGGCAACTAGAGAGTCCAGCATTGCAATGAAAGATCCAGCATGTGGCAACTAAGACCCAACACGGTGAAATATAGGAATAAATAAATGTTTTTTTAATCCTTCCTTCCATGCCTAAGTGCGTAACAAATTCAGAGATAAACATCAGTCAAAACGATGGATTCCTGACAAAGAACTAAATAGAAGGTAACTCAGATACAAAGAAACAGGCTGTCTTAATCATCCCTGAATTGAATTTACCTCCCCTGCCTATAAAAAATTATTGGTTGTACTCACTCACAGAGGTAGAACCTGCACTCCCAAGGAACAGCTGAGAAAGCATGTTCTTTCCATTTGGTAGATACCAAACAAAGAATCAAGAAGAAAGGTCTAATGCCATGATGACCAGCTTAAACCTCCTTACAAACAGATGTCAGTCTCTTTATCATGCAGAGAAGAGAATTACGAGATAGAAAGTGATCAGAAGTAAGACTCTCTCCATGTGAGAGGACACATGTGCATGGGAATAAGTGTACCCCTCCCCAACATATCTGATTCCAAAATCTGGGCTCCTACCACTACACAAAAAAGAATAAAAAGTAAAAAAAAAAAGTGAGTCACTCAGTCGTATCCAACTCTTTGCAACCCCATGGACTGTAGCCCACCATACTCCTCCATCCATGGGATTTTCCAGGCAAGAGTACTGGAGTGGGTTGCCATTTCCTTCTCCAGGGCATCTTCCCGACTCAGGGATTGAATCTGGGTCTCTTGCATAGTAGGCAGACACTTTACTGTCTGAGCCAGCAGGGAATAAAAACTACTAGGTATAGAATAAATAAGCAAACAAAGATGTAATGTTTAGTTAAGGGAACATAACCAATATTTTATAATAATTTTCAATAGAATATAATCTATAATGAACTACTATGCTGTAAAACCTGAAACTAATATAACATTGAAAATCAACTACACTTCAGTTTAAAAAATAAAATTATGACATTAAAAAATTCAGTTTCTAGACAAAAAAGAGAAGCAGAATAATTCAGTGCACCTTATAGAATCTGATCTCATTTTTACCTTAATCCTAACTCTACCACGAGCTCTTGGGCATATTCCTTAATATTAAATGCTGTGATTTCCTCACTTACACATATAGTGTCACATATCTAGGGCTGTTCTGAGGTTTAAATATATATTACCTGGTACATAACAATAGGTCAGTAAATGTAGGTGATTATTATTAACACTGCCTCACTGAAAAAAGAATATTCAGAGTGTGAGATTAGAATAGAATTTGTGAGATTAGAATCAGTGATTACAAACCCTTTCTTTATATATAGATTCATTACTCAATATAAGTTTTAAGAGAAAAGAAAAATATTAATAAATTAATCTTATTACCAGTGCTTTCTCAATGTGGTGACATAAGACACACAGTTTAAAAATTATGTCTAAGGATTCTGAGATTTTTTTTAAATTTCTTCTTTATGTTTTTATGTTTCTAAATTTTCTACAATGAATAAAATTATTTTTAGAGCAAAGAAAGGAAAGAAAATGAAATATGAGTTAGCCAGTGGTCAATAAATACCTATTGATCATCTACTCAATGTCAGGTACTATATTAATGATATTCAGTTCAATAGAACTCTCTTCCTGGAACTATTATAAATAGTTACGGGAAAGCCATCTTTACAACAACATAAAAATGAGAGGCTATTGACATTTTATTCATAATTAGAAAAAATACCTCTTTTCTCTCATTTTTGAGGTTTTCTTACTCATGAATATAGGCACACCTGACATTTTCAATTTTTTGTGGATGGATATGTATCTCAAAATGGGAATTCTCATAAATAATAAAATGCATTATCATTTATTAAGTATCTACAAGATTTAAGTCTTTGAACACAGTTTACTGACACTGTCTCTAATATTCACAACAAACCTGCACAACAGAATAACAAAATGGGCATTGTTCTTCCTTATTTGTGGAGAAGGAAACTGAGGCCCAGAGAGGTTGAGACTCGCTTAGGAATCTTCGACTAGCAAGTGCTCCAGGTGTATTGAAAAGCATATTTCAATTTACACAAAGGTGAAGGCACCCCCTATTTCACAAAGCAAGGTACACCTATAAAACCATACATAGTGTTTGGTAGACCACAAGGTTTTTTAACAGCATCCCATATTTCTGTTTTGAGTCTCTTGCCGCTTGGGTAAACATTGTACTTTTCATTGGATATACTGTAAGTCATTAAAGTCAGTAAATAGCAAAAATGAATAAAACAGCAACTTAGATATTTTTAACACCTCTAAGTTAAAACCACTTTGCAGTGGGGAAGAAGAACAGATGCCCGCTTCTAAATGTGAGAGCCACCAACTGGGAATTTGCTAGTTGTAACTGCTGCCATCTGTTTTCCACTGTTCTTTTTACCTGCCTCTCTTAGATTTAGTATTTGAATTCTGGGCCATGGATTCTTAGTATAAGGAGGGGAGGACTGGGAGGGACTCCAATTTGAAATTTTCCCAGGTGCTCTCTCCTGCATTAAATCAAAGGTAACTTCTCTGGCAAAAAATATCACGAGGGCGATTATTTAACAACTGCATTTTTATTCTTCTATGCACATTTTGTTCTCCTATTTCCATGTGCATTTTTTCTATTTAATCAACTTCCTGCTTTTCCTAAGGGCATTATGGAAATGCCTCTCTGATGCCAATTAGGGCACTGCTGTGTGAATTAGTTTCTTCCCTGACTGAATAAATAATTTTTGTCAAGCCATACATACATTCAGAACTCACTTAATCAGCACTTAACTAACATTCGGCACCAGCGTGGTGGGCTTTTCCCCTTAAATTCAACATGTTGAGGGAGTTACTATTTGTGCCAAAAGGAAGCAAATGAAATAGGCAGGTTAATTAGACTATAAAGGATAAGAGATTGTTCCAGCTCACTCTTCTGCCTTCAAGTAGAATTGGTTCTAAACCACACTAGAAAGAGAAAATCTGCCCTTTTCTTTTAGGAACATCTGTAGGGGAGTTTTCTTATCATTTGATTTCAATTCTGAATGCCATATATGCATGTGCATATAACTTCTGGCTAATGGCCAACAAAAAATAAGAATAATCATCCAATCTGTACATGAGCTTCCTCTTTAAATCTACATGATAAAGGTGTACTTCCCATTTTCATAGATGAGGAACAAATTATGTTCCCATCCCTACTTTCCAAGAAGTTATGGACTTCGGTCGGAGTAACATAGCTAGTTAGTGACATAACATTTAGTGCCAACTCTGCCTAACTCTGTCTTTCACCCAAGCTAAAAAAGGAGCACATCAGAAGGCAGGGCACTAGCTTAGGAGCTTCTTCTTCTTTCTTTTCATATATTGAGTTAGTCTGAAAACATATAAGAAATAGAAGGTAGAAGGATCAATAAACTTATATGCTCAACTGAATTCCCTGATGGCTTCCTTGATAGCTCAGTTGGCAATGCAGGAGACCCTAGTTAGGTTCCTGGGTCAGGAAGATCTGCTGAAAAAGGGATAGGCTACTCACGCCAGTATTCTCGCCTGGAGAATTCCATGGACTGCATAGTCCATGGGGTCAACAGAGTCAGACACGACTGAGCGACTTTCACTTTCACTTTCTTCACATTCAATAACACAACTCTGGTTTACTTGGATGCTTCTTCAACGGATGTATAGTAAGTATGTCATGCAGATGGCCAACAGGCCAGTAGGTAATAATCTTCTTTAATCTTTTATCATTTTTTATATCCCTTATTTTTCTATAGGCATTTTGACACACTTTTTAAAAGCTGAAATATTGTTGATTTACATTGTTGTGTTTATTTCTATTGTATAGCAAAATGATTCTGTCATATATATATGAAGAGAGAAGATTACTACCCACTTGAGATTATTTGAGGTTTATTGGAATGGGCCACCTGATTCCCAATCTAGACTAGCAGAATGTATGTCCAATACAGAGACTCCTTTAAGATACAAATATCACTGCAAACTTAGTTTGAGGCATTTTTGCCTTTAAAAAAAAAAACCTATTCTTGTCTTACATTTACTTTTGGTCACTGCATGACTTCAGTGAAAACTGATATAATACTTAAAGGTTAAGCACCACAAACAAATTTGCCTCATGATGGGAGAAATGTCAGGAAAAGGAATTAATTAAAAGAGAAAACGATGTCCCTCAGTAATCAAAGTCCTCATCTGCAGTTAAATCAAGATTTTACCTTTCTAAAATGTCAAATTTATCTCTTTTGACTCACTCTATTTTTTAAAGGAAGATTATTACCTCAACACAAATTAATAACAAAATTTCTGTGAGAAATGATTTTGGCTTTTTAAGTAAAGAAGAGGGTTTCTATCACAAGCTGAATATTCAAGGAATAGTTGGATTCATCTCTTTGCACATATGTATTTATATATATATGTATATATATATATAATTATACTATGAAAGTTTGTGTCTATGAACAAAAAGCAAATAACAAACATTCTTGTTGTTGTTGTTGTTTTAGTTTTGCAACATCTTTCAAAGGGAAAAAAAATGTAAGTCCAAATTCAGTCAGCATTTTTGGTTTTAAAATGACTGGCTATATGTCATTAAGCTCATGGTTTTTTAATACAAAATTATTTTGACTCTAAGGTGGAAAAAATATAGTAAAGCTTTTCAGTCAACAAAGAGAATATATTCCAAGGTTACAGACTCTATTGTCAAAAATAACTCAGCAGAGAAAGAGATAATGAAATCCTAAGAACTGCTAAGGGATTCCCTCCCTATCAAATAGGGTATTCCTCTAATCAAGGCCCCACCTATTTCAGGTGCCTGGTCTCCTTTCTGTCCATCATGAATACTCAGCTTCCTGGGGCATTTCTCCCTATTCTCTACTTCCAAGGTAATTCTGTTAGAGGAAAGCCTTTATCCAGTCTCCTAGACCCTATTTCATTGAGAAAAGGTTGTCAAAGGATAAAACCTAGCCAAAGTCTCCCTTAAGATTCTATAACAATCATTTCAATATACATCAGATACCACATGTAGGGGGGAAAACAACATTAGTTGATAAAAGCAAATCATAGGACATGTTACTCCCTATAGAGTGCATGTTGTTTGAAATTTTGTGACCTAAATCAAAAAAGCCTCTACCTCATCCACGAAAATGCCAACTGGAATCCAGAGGCCCAAGACTACTACATCAGAAGCAGTTGAATTTGTATGATGTTTTATATAGTGGTCAGAAAAAAACGTAGAAAGGCTCTTGATAAATTCCTCCTGAACCTACAGAAAAATTAATTTCCAAACCCTGCAACTGAAATAACTGTAGGAAAAGGGATAGCATAGAGCTTTCTTAAATGGTTTTTCTCCATCCGAAGGGGAACTAAAGTGAACTTTATTTGTAATAAAAGATAGTTTAGCAATAAAAACAAAGTCAGTAAATATAGGGTCTCCAGATATATCATTTGGGGCCCAAGAAATGCTATCTTTGGCATAAATATTATAGGTCTGTCATTTCTTACCTTGGCAGCAAGATTTTCTGTAGGTGGCAGGAGGTTGTTCTTGCTCACTGATTTGGAAGGTCTCTGCTTTAATCTTTTCAAGGTAGAAGATTCTTATATAACCCCGAAAGGCTTTAATAAATTGATAAAGATCTTTATATAAAACACAGAAAATCAGTATTTAACAAAATAATTTAAGTCTGAGAAAATACTATATCAGTGTAAAATGACATCCTTTTTTGCAAGGCATCTCTTTGAATTTCCAATTTTGTTGTAGTTGTAGGGGCTGGGGGCTGGGAAAGGAGGTTGTTTCTTTGTTTTACCTTGCATAGTTCTGTTTTCAGAAGCAGGCAAGATAAACTCAACAGTCTCACTTCAGCCACATTCCCACTACGAATAAATCTCTAAAATGAGAGTTGGTGGGAAGATACTGAAGAAGCCTTAGTTTCATACCTCATGTAATTCCTTATAGTCTTAAATTTATTTGCCATTCAAGTGACTGCTTCCTTTCCAAGAGCAAGTGTGAAACTTACTCCCTAGTAAGACTCAGTTGAGACAATTTCTTTTCCTCTTTTCACATATTTAATTATTTATTCATTCACCAAATATTGGCCTTTTCCAATTCTATGGTGAGCTGTGGAGCTATAATGGCCCATCAGAGTTAACCCAGTTAAGGCAAGAGAGCAAAGATTTTATACTTCCACTGGAGTAGGTACTGGGTGCAGGTTGCTCACAAAGATGGGATGTGATTGTGGTAAAGATTACAATCTTTAGCAGAAGCATTTCAAAAGAGGGACTCACGTGAGACCTGTCAGTCAGCAACACTTCTAACTGCTCCGGAATGAGTGTCTTGACCCTAAAGGGAGAGCTGGGAAGTTCATTATACCATCCATATTGTAAGTTACCTAAATTTTTCGCTAGTTAATAAGCTCATATAATATAGCACTATACAGATCAAGGGAAAATCACTTTAAATTACAGAGAACATGTGAAATATTCTCTTATTTTAACATATTCTCATCTAAGGTAGAAATAAGAATTACCAAACTTAAAGACTTTTCAAAATTTGATGTCTGTTGGGAGGGGGGGATGTATACACACACTCACATGTGTGTATTGCATATTGCTATCCTACAATCTGAATTATACTTATTGCCCTGATGAATATTTTTTAGACATAACATGTGTAAACTTCAGCCCAATATGAGTAAAATTCTTACAAATTCAGCCTTACTGAAGACTATTTCAATAAAATCAGTTTCCTCATTACAGAAAAAGTACAAGTACTTTGCCTGAAATGAGAGAAAGAAGAATCTTTCCTCCCTAGTTCGTACAACAAAACTTCTTAGAGAAAGTCACATTTTAGTACTGTGAAAAGTGGAACTTCTAGAGGTATAGACGTTCTTAACATAGATGTAAAATGAGTGAATTTTAAAAATTCTGAAGATGGATGATAATCAGGCACATGGGAGAGTGAGTCAGTTTGCCTCAATGGCTATTTTAAGAAAGCCTGATTAAGAGATTTAAACCAACAGTTTTGTTCTTTTACCTAAGGTAATTAGAGTTTCCCACAAAAATGTGAAAAAAAAAATCTTATTATGGTGGAAGTAATGTTCAGACAAAAAAAATGTGACAGTTGCATTCAATACTAACTATAAGAGAATATGCTGGGGCTTGGAAATCAATGAAGCGCTCTATTAGAAAGCAACCAACACATGAGCTATGGATATACTCCAAAGAAAATTTTAAAAGACATGATCAGTTCAGTTCAGTTCAGTTCAGTCGCTCAGTCATGTCCGATTCTTTGCGACCCCATGAATCGCAGCACGCCAGGCCTCCCTGTCCATCACCATCTCCCGGAGTTTACTTAGACTCACGTCCATCGAATCAGTGATGCCATACAGTGATCTCATCCTCTGTCATCCCCTTCTCCTCCTGCCCCCAATCCCTCCCAGCATCAGAGTCTTTTCCAATGAGTCAACTCTTCGCATGAGGTGGCCAAAGTATTGGAGTTTCAGCTTTAGCATCATTCCTTCCAAAGAACGCCCAGGGCTGATCTCCTTTAGAATGGACTGGTTGGATCTCCTTGCAGTCCAAGGAACTCTCCAGAGTCTTCTCCAACACCACAGTTCAAAAGCATCAATTCTTCGGTGCTCAGCTTTCTTCACAGTTCAACTCTCGCATCCATTCATGACCACAGGAAAAACCATAGCCTTGACTAGACAGACTTTTGTTGGCCAAGTAATGTCTCTGCTTTTCAATATGCTATCTAGGTTGGTCATAACTTTTCTTCCAAGGAGTAAGTGTCTTTTAATTTAATGGCTGGAGTCCCCATCTGCAGTGATTTTGGAGCCCAAAAAAATAGAGTCTGACACTGTTTCCACTGTTTCCTCATCTATTTCCCATGAAGTGATGGGACCAGATGCCATGATCTTCATTTTCTGAATGTTGAGCTTTAAGCCAAGATAGGGTGTTATATGTCTAAATTCAGTCTAAGTGTGAAGGATATTAAAGTAAGACACTAAATTTAACATTTCTCTGAAAAAAAATGTAATTGAATGAAACATTCTCAATTTGAAAGAGAAACAGAAGAAATTAGAGGAGGAAACCTCATGTTATTATTTTTTAATAACTGCATTTATTTTTGCATTAAATGAAGAGAAAATAGCAGGAGCCATAATTGTAGTTTAAATACTGGAAAAGTAATTCATAGGCATGCACAGAATCATAAGTTATAAAATTTTGAAACTAGAAATGACTTTAGATGATCCATCTAGGCAGAGGGATTTTAAACCAGTTTTAATTGTGAAACTTTTTTTAAACAAAATCTTCTCTAGTTTTAATACTTATCATATTAAAATGATAGGTCATCGAAAAAGCAACAGAGTTCCAGAAAAACATCTATTTCTGCTTTCTTGACTATGCCAAAGCCTTTGACTGTGTGGATCACAATAAAATGTGGAAAATTCTGAAAGAGATGGGAATACCAGACCACCTGACCTGCCTCTTGAGAAACCTATATGCAAGTCCGGAAACAACAGTTAGAACTGGACATGGAACAACAGACTGGTTCCAAATAGGAAAAGGAGTATTTCAAGGCTGTATATTGTCACCCTGCTTATTTAACTTCTATGCAGAGTACATCATGAGAAACGCTGGACTGGAAGAAGCACAAGTTGGAAACAAGATTGTCAAAAGAAATATCAGTAACCTCAGATATGCAGATGACTCCACCCTTATGGCAGAAAATGAAGACGAACTAAAAAGCCTCATGATGAAAGTGAAAGAGGAGAACGAAAAAGTCGTCTTAAAGCTCAACATTGAGAAAACTAAGATCATGGCCTCTGGTCCCATCACTTCATGGGAAATAGATGGGGAAACAGTGGAAACAGTGTCAGACTTTACTGTTATGGGCTCCAAAATCACTGCAGATGGTGACTGCAGCCATGAAATTAAAAGACACTTACTCCTTGGAAGAAAAGTTATGACCAACCTAGATAGTATATTGAAAAGCAGAGACATCACTTGGCCAACAAAGGTCCGTCTAGTCAAGGCTATGGTTTTTCCAGTGGTCATGAATGGATGCGAGAGTTGGACTGTGAAGAAAGCTGAGCACCGAAGAATTGATGCTTTTGAACTGTGGTGTTGGAGAAGACTCTGGAGAGTCCCTTGGACTGCAAGAAGATCCAACCAGTCCATTCTAAAGGAGATCAGCCCTGGCTGTTCTTTGGAAGGAATGAAGCTAAAGCTGAAACTCCAATACTTTGGCCACCTCATGTGAAGAGTTGACTCACTGGAAAAGACTCTGATGCTGGGAGGGATTGGGGGCAGGAGGAGAAGGGGACGACAGAGGATGAGATGGCTGGATGGCATCACCGACTTGATGGACGTGAGTTTGAGTGAACTCCGGGAGATGGTGATAGACAGGGAGGCCTGGCGTGCTGCGATTCATGGGGTTGCAAAGAGTCGGACACAACTGAGCAACTGAACTGAACTGATATTAAAACAACCAAAAAAGGTAAATGCTTGCCTTTCTTCCCCGAAGCATGTAGGGATTCCAAAGCATGACCCATCAGGGTCATCAGCTCATCTTTGAAATAAAATTCAATAATCCCTGCTCTAGTTTAATAGTCTTCAGTTTATATATAAAGATATAAAGAACTAAGAAACTCAACTAACTTATCCAAGTCAAATTAAATTCATGGCATAGCCAACACTGGGACCCAGTTACTAAACTCATTTTACACAACTTGCCTTTTTACAAAATGTTCCATATATAGACAAGATTTTACTATTATTGAAGGGGAAATACTGACCATATAAGAAACAATCTATATATTTTTAATAACATTTAAATTTTCTAGAAAATATTTACCAAAAGCCTTCAAAATGCCTTTTACCCAGCAATTCCACTTTTAGAAATGTATCCTGTAAGTATATACTGATACAAGTTTACAGAGATTTAAGCACAGTGATGTTCATTGCATACCATGTGAAACAGCTAACAACTCGAAGTAGTCTTTATGCCTCTAAGTAGAGAGTATAAATTTAAAATATGTTATACCTTTAAAATATAATACCATGCAAACATTAGAAAGATAGAAGTATATCTATGTAAGCAGATATGAAAAAATTACAAAACACATTTTTGAAGACCTGTGCTCTTTGAGATTTGATAGGCTAAATATTCTGAAAGGTCTCATTTGTTACCAAACAACTAGATGCTGCATAAAACATATTATATTGATAGACTCTGAAGAAGTAAGAAATCTCCCAAGGGAAGAAAAAAATTCTATGACCTGAAACCAGATTAGCAAATGGTAAACACACATAAAAGGCATGCATACATTAATATCACAACTTAGAGACAAATGCCTTAACCCGAAGGTCATAGGTACAATCAGAGACTGGAAGATTAAGCTGGAGATCCTGCATGCCACACGGTGTGGCCAAAATTAAGCAAATAAAGGTAAAAATACAGATTTTTTTTAGATACTCAAAAGCTGAGAGAATTTGTTACCAGCACACTTGTACTACAAGAACATTAAAAGAAGTTCCCTAGTTAAAAGAACTATATCAACAGACAGAATTTGGAGCTACACAAATAAATGAACAGCTACGGAAATAACATTAATGAATGTAAAAACAATTTTAATTGATCTAAGAAATAGTGAACCATTAAAACAAAAACAGTAGCAACTTATTATTTGTTATTATAGCATATGTGAAATTAAAATTATAACACCAACCCAAAGGATGAGAGGAAAGAATTGGAAGTATAACATTATGTTTCTTACATATATATGGAGAAGCAAAGATTACGTGAACACAGATTATGACTAATAAAAAATATAAACCTGAGAACAACTATGGGAAAAAAATGAAGAGGTAAATAATAAGCCAATTGTATAGATAAAATGGAATCATCATACAAATAAATAACATATAAGAAAGCAAGAGAGGAATCAAAAACAGATGAAACAATAAAAGATAACTAACGAAATGGTAGGTTAATCTAAAACATCAATTGTTACATAGAATGCCAAAATACATAGCAATTTAAATACTAACATTGTTAGATTAGTTTAAAAAGCAACAGCCAACTCTATTGTCTATAAGAAACTCACATTAAACATAAACACAGGACTTCCCTTGTGGTCCAGTGGTTAAGAATCTGTATGCCAATACACGGGATGCAGGTTGGATCCCTGGTCCAAGAACATTCCACATGCTGCAGGGCAACTAAGCCCGTGCACCACAATTACTAAGCCTGCACTATAGAGCCCACAAGCCACAACTACTGAAGCCTGAACACCCTAAATCCCATGTTCTATGACAAGAGAAGCCACCACAGTAAGAAGTATGTGCACCACAACTAGAGAGCAGTCCTCATCACTGCAACTAAAGAAAGCGTGAATGCAGCAAGAAAGATCCAGTGCTGTTAAAAACTAATTAATTAATTAATTTCTTAAACACACAAATACATAAGCAAGTTAAAAATTAAAGGGTGGGAGGATATAAACCATGCGAAAACTAAAGTCATATATAAATAGGAGAAAAAAATAGACTTCAGAAAAACAAATATTATCAGAATAAAGAAGAAAACTTCACTAGGAAAACTTAATCCTAAATGCATATGCATTTAATAATAAAGCATCAAAATACACAAATCGAAAACTTATAGAATTGAAGGGAGAAACAGACAAACTGAAATAATATTGGAGACCTTAGTACTCTATTCTCAATAATCAATGAAAGAAGAGAACAGATACTCAGAAGGAATGTAGAACACATCAGCAATACAATCAATCAACTTAATTTGACATTTATAAAACACTCCACTCAACAGCTTCCCCGGTGGCTCAGAGGGTAAAGCACCTGCCTGCAATGCGGGAGACCTGGGTTCTATCCCTGGGTAGGGAAGTTCCTCTGGAGAAGGAAATGGTGACCCATTCCAGTATTCTTGCCTGGAGAATCCCAGGGATGGATGAGCCTGGTGGGCTACAGTCCATGGTGCTGCAAACAGTCAGACACGACTAAGTGAGCTCACTTCTTCTTCAATCCAACAATGATAGACTACATGTTCCTTTCAAGTGCATATGGAACATACCTTAAGATAGGCTGTATTCAGAACATAAAACAAAATGTTAACAAATTCAAGGCAACTGAAATCACACAAAATATATTCTCTAACTATAATGGAATTAAATCAGAAATTAATAATGGGATGTTCAGTCAGTTCAGTCAGTTCAGTCGCTCAGTCATGTCCGACTCTTTGCGACCCCATGAATCGCAGCACACCAGGCCTCCCAGTCCATCACCAACTCCCGGAGTTCACTCAGACTTACGTCCATCGAGTCCGTGATGCCATCCAGCCATCTCATCCTCTGTTATCCCCTTCTCCTCCTGCCCCCAATGTCCCCCAGCATCAGAGTCTTTTCCAATGAGTCAACTCTTCGCATGAGGTGCCCAAAGTACTGGAGTTTCAGCTTTAGCATCATTCTTTCCAAAGAACACCCAGGGCTGATCTCCTTGGATCTCCTTGCAGTCCAAGGGACCCTCAAGAGTCTTCTCCAACACCACAGTTCAAAGGCATCAATTCTTCGCCACTCAGCCTTCTTCACAGTCCAACTCTCACATTCATACATGACCACAGGAAAAACCATAGCCTTGACTAAACGGACCTTAGTCGGCAAAGTAATGTCTCTGCTTTTGAATATACTATCTAGGTTGGTCATAACTTTTCTTCCAAGGAGTAAGCATCTTTTAATTTCATGGCTGCAGTCACCATCTGCAGTGATTTTGGAGCCCCAAAAAATAAAGTCTGACACTGTTTCCACTGTTTCCCCATCTATTTCCCATGGAGTAATGGGACCAGATGCCATGATCTTCGTTTTCTGAATGTTGAGCTTTTAGACAACTTTTTCACTCTCCAATTTCACTTTCATCAAGAGGCTTTTTAGCTCCTCTTCACTTTCTGCCATAAGGGTGGAGTCATCTGCATATCTGACGTTATTGACATCTCTCCCAGCAATCTTGATTCCAGCTTGTGTTTCTTCCAGTCCAGCGTTTCTCATGATGTACTCTGCATAGAAGTTAAATAAGCAGGGTGACACTATACAGCCTTGACGTACTCCTTTTCCTATTTGGAACCAGTCTGTTGTTCCATGTCCAGTTCTAACTGTTGCTTCCTGACCTGCATACTGATTTCTCAAGAGGCAGGTCTGGTATTCCCATCTCTTTCAGAATTTTCCACAGTTTATTGTGATCCACACAGTCAAAGGCTTTGGCATAGTCAATAAAGCAGAAAGAGATGTTTTTCTGGAACTCTCTTGCTTTCTCCATGATCCAGCGGAGGTTGGCAATTTGATCTCTGGTTCCTCTGCCTTTTCTAAAACCAGCTTGAACATCAGGGAGTTCACAGTTCACGTATTGCTGAAGTCTGGCTTGGAGAATTTTGAGCATTACTTTACTAGCATGTGAGATGAGTGCAATTGTACAATAGTTTGAGCATTCGTTGGCATTACCTTTCTTTGGAATTGGAATGAAAACTGACCTTTTCCAGTCCTGTGGCCACTGCTGACTTTTCCAAACTTGCTGGCATATTGAGTACAGCACTTTCACAGCATCATCTTTCAGGATTTGAAATAGCTCAACTGGAATTCCATCCCCTCCACTAGCTTTGTTCCTAGTGATGCTTTCTAAGGCCCATTTGACTTCACATTCCAAGATGTCTGGCTCTAGATTAGTGATCACATCATCATGATTATCTGGGTCATGAAGATCTTTTTTGTACAGTTCTTCCATGTATTCTTGCCACCTTTTCTTAATATCTTCTGCTTCTCTTAGGTCCAGAGCATTTCTGTCCTTTATCGAGCCCATCTTTGCATGAAATGTTCCCTTGGTATCTCGAATTTTCTTTAAGAGATCTCTAGTCTTTCCCATTCTGTTGTTTTCCTCTATTTCTTTGCATTGATTGCTGAAGAAGGCTTTCTTGTCTCTTCTTGCTATTCTTTGGAACTCTGCATTCAGATGCTTATATCTTTCCTTTTCTCCTTTGCTTTTCGCTTCTCTTCTTTTCACAGCTATTTGTAAGGCCTCTCCAGACAGCCATTTTGCTTTTTTGCATTTCTTTTCCATGGCGAGGGTCTTGATCCCTGTCTCCTGTACACTGTCACGAACCTCATTCCATAGTTCATCAGGCACTCTATCTATCAGATCTAGACCCTTAAATCTATTTCTCACTTCCACTGTATAATCATAAGGGATTTGATTGAGGTTATACCTGAATGGTCTAGCGGTTTTCCCTACTTTCTTCAATTTAAGTCTGAATTTGGCAATAAGGAGTTCATGATCTGATCCACAGTCAGCTCCTGGTCTTGTTTTTGTTGACTGTATAGAGCTTCTCCATCTTTGGCTGCAAAGAATATAATCAATCTGATTTCGGTGTTGACCATCTGGTGATGTCCATGTGTAGAGTCTTCTCTTGTGTTGTTGGAAGAGGGTGTTTGCTATGACCAGTGCATTTTCTTGGCAAAACTCTATTAGTCTTTGCCCTGCTTCATTCTGCATTCCAAGGCCAAATTTGCCTGTGACTCCAGGTGTTTCTTAACTTCCTACCTTTGCATTCCAGTCCCCTATAATGAAAAGGACATCTTTTTGGGTGTTAGTTCTAAAAGATCTGTAGGTCTTCATAAAACTGTTCAGCTTCAGTTTCTTCAGCATTACTGGTTGGGGCATAGACTTGGATAACTGTGATATTGAATGGTTTGCCGTGGAGACCAACAGAGATCATTCTGTCATTTTTGAGATTGCATCCAAGTACTACATTTTGGACTCTTTTGTTGACCATGATGGCTACTCCATTTCTTCTGAGGGATTCCTGCCTGCAGTAGTAGATGTAATGGTCATAAAATTCAAAACTATTTAGCTAACAAACAATATACTTCTAAATAACTTAAAAGATGAAATCACAAAGGAAATTAGTAAATATTTTTAATTTAATGAAAATGAACATTTTGTCAAAATTTGGGAGATTCCATTAAAGCCACACTTAAATCAATATTTATAGCATTAAAATTCTTATATTGAAAAAGAAGTAAAATTTAAAATAAATAATCTAAGAATACACCTTAAGAAACTAGAAAAAGAAGGTCAAATTATGCCCAAAGTATGCAGAAGGAATAAGATAATAAAGGTAAAAATAGAAATCAATTAAACTAAGAACACAAAGAGAAAAATATATGAAACCATAGCTGTTGATCTGAAAAACAAAATAATCTTTTAGCCAAATTGACCAACACAGTAAGAAAGAATACATGACCTACAAATATTAAGAATTTAAAAGAGAAGACATCACTGCAAATATAACAGATATTTAAAGACACAAACTATGAAAACTCACTCAAGTAACGCATCACATAATTAATCCTATATCTATTAATTAAAGTGTATTCCTAGTTTAAGCATTCAACAAAGAACTCTCCAAACCCAGAGTATTACATGGGCAGATTCTCTCAAACATTTCAGAAAGAAATAATAAAATTTGACAATCTCTTCTAGAGTAGAAAGAACAGACAGTTGCAAAGTCATTTTTTGAGGACAGAAATACTCTAACATCAAAACCAGAGAAAGACAGTATGGGCATCAGGGGTGAAGGGTGGACTACAGATCAATATTCTTCATGAATACACAGATAAAAATCAAGAAATGTGTGAAAAACTAATGCATCAAGTCCAAATGGTTATTCAAAAAATGCTGGACTTAAACATCGGAAAAGCAAATGATATATTCAGGATATCAGTGGAAATAAGGAAGAAAATTCATCAACATCTCAGCAGACACAGAAAATCTGGCAAAATTCAAAACTGATTCATAATTTTTAAAAACTTTCAGCAAACTAGGAATAAAAGGGCATCTACAAAATATCTACAGCTAACATCCTATTATTAATGAAAAAGTGAATGCTTTCTCCCTAATATCAGAACAAAACAAGGATATTTGTTTTCCTATTCATCATCATACCAAACAGCCAAGATGATACAATAGAGACGTTTCTCTATTAATGGAAAACAAGATTGTGTAGATTTTTTTAACACAAAAAATCTATCTTTCAAAAGCTATAAAAACTATTAAGTGACTTAATAGAGGTTTCAGATACAAAATCTATATACAAAAATCAATACTATTTGTATGTGGTCAGCAATGACAACTGGAAATTCAAAAGTACCATTTATAACAGGACCAAAACTCTAACACAACCGTATGATGAAAACTGTATAACATTGATGAAAGAAATCAAAAATCAAATCAGTCAATAAATGAAAAAATGTTACATTTAATGGACTAGAGGACTCAGTATGGTTGAAGTGTCACTTCTCATATTGTTCTAGATTCAGTTTAATTTCAATCAAAATCCCAGTAGGTTTTTTATAGAAACAAGTAACTTGATTCTAAACTTTACATGGAAAGATAAAGAAATAAATAGCCGAGATAATTTTTTAAAATTAATCACTCACATTCACATTGCATGATTTTAAGACTTACATTAAAGCTACACTATTAAGGCAATATAGTATTAGTCAAGGAATAGACGTATAAACCTTTTTTTTTTTAATAGAGAGTTTAGAAGTAGATCAAATATATGTATTCATTTAATTTTCAGCAAAGATGCAGGGGCAATTCAATTGAGAAAGAACAGCTTTTTTCAACAAATGATGGTGAATATCCATATAAAAATATGAATCACAATATATTAAAATTAACTGAAAATGAATCACTTATTTAAGTTAAAATCTACAACAATAAAACTTCTAGAAAAAAAGTAGAAAATAATCTTGTGACTCTGGTTTGTAAAAATTCTTTGATACAACATAAAAGCATGATACATAACAGAAAAAATTGGATAAATTGAGCATTAACAAAATTTAAAACTTCTGCTCTTCAAAAGACTATTAAAAGGATGAAAAAAATAAGTCATAGACTAAAGACAATACCTTCAAATCATATATTTGTTAAATGACTTGTGTCTGTCTATGAAAATTCTCAGAATTCAATAAGAATATGAGAAACCCACTTTTTAAAAGGGCAAAATTTTGGACACTTCACCAAAGACATATAGATGGCAAATAAGCACATGAAAGATGCTCAAATCATGTATTATTCAGGAAGTGTGAATTAAAACACAATGAGGTACTACTAACATCAGCATGACCAAATTTGAAACAAAAAATGTAACAACCAATAATATTAAGTGCTGAGGAGGATGCAGAGTCCTCTGAAGCTTTGATAAATTGCTTGTGAAAATGCAAAATGAAAAAACCTCGTTGGAAATATTTGTTATATCTTGTAAAGTTTCTTATAAAGTTAAACATACACTTGCCATACAACCCAGAAATCTCACTTATATTTACTCAGGTGAAATGAAAATTTAAATTCACACAAAGACATGTATATAAATATTTATAGCTGACACATTTGTAATTGCCAAAAACTGGAAATTCAAAACACTCTTCATCTGATGAATCAATAAACTATAGAAAACATGTCCTTATAATAGGATATTACTCAGTCATAAGAAAAACTTCGATACATACAGAAACATCAATGAATTTCAGATGTATTATGTAGAGTGAAAGAAGACAGACTTAAAAGACCACATGACATATGATTCCGCTCACATGACGTTCTAGAAAAGGTGAAGCTCTTGAGACAAAAAAATTGCTCAGTGATTGCCAAGGGCTGAGGTAAGGCAAGGGACTGACTTGATTATAGTAATGTACATGTTTGTCAAAATGATAGAATTGTACACTATAATGGGTGTAACTGACACCTTAGTTTTGAAAAACAAAATAAAAAGAATATATGCTTATGTGATAAAACCATTTTTGAAAAGGAAATGATAAAATTCAGATTATTGGTTATCTATTGAAAGGATAAAATGAGACAAGATAGGAAAGAGCCATAATCATATAAGTAATGGCCTAGGTCCTAACTGAATGGTGGATTTACTGTGCTCAGTTATTATCATGCTTCATTATTTACATATCTGTCATATATATTCTTTCATATCTGTCAAACATTATATAATTTTAATAGAGGATAAAGGGAAGTACCTTTTAACTGAAAAATCAAACAACAAGGAAGATACATTATTTAAGTAAGACAAGCAGGTGAACATCACCTAATCCTTGATATGAAAATATCAGGTCAAACGATATGCACATTTTAAATGCCTGAGGTACATATTGTGAAGTTGCTCAGTCACGTCCGACTCTTTGTGACCCCATGGACTGTGGCCCACCAGGCTCTTCTGGAGTGGGTTGCCATTTCCTTCTCCAGGGGATCTTCCTGACCCAGGGATTGAACCTGGGTCTCCTGCATTGCAGGCAGACGCTTTACCCTCTGAGCCACCAGGGAAGCCCATATTAGCAGGTTATTTATCCGATGGTTTCCTCTCTATGAAAATTAATATATATAGGCATTTTATTTTTTAATCACATAATACTTTGTTTCAACTCACTAATTTAGAAAGTTTTAATCCTTCAAAACAAAACATTCTTCCTTGCTTTTTTTCTATCACTTTCAATCAGAATTTTAAGAAATCTAACCCAATCTCAATATCATGTACTACTGTAGCATTCCTAAAACTTTACAGTCTTCCTCTGAGATATATGTATGTGAATTGCACGTGCACTGTTCAATATCTTTACATAGACACACCTACCCCAAGAATGATGATTATTCATGATGGTGTGTACATTTTAAAAGCAGAACCCTGCTGGGTCATGCAAGAATTCACACTGGGATGTCTAAACCCTCCAAGCCTTTAACTAAATATTTCATATACTCTTTAGTAAGGGTGATAAAAAAAGTGAAACATTTTCTCCTTGACAAAATATTACCGATGAAGATATACCTGCAATCGATATTCTGCTCTACCACTTGCTGCTCAGAGGCTTGGAATAGCAGCTGTCACCCTGATACTAGTGATCAGAAGCAATCAGGCCAGGCATGCAAATTCCATTATCTTCTCAGCCTCAACCCTAATCCTGCCATCCCACTGAGAAGAGAAGGATCCAGAAAGCACCCCAGCTGTAAGTTTGCCGTTAGTTCTCCAATAGCTGCCACCAGTGACACTCCTCCATGGAGTCTCATGAGAAATGCTGGTTCACAGCTTTCATCTGCAGACATTAAATCAAGCAGTTACTTTTTTAGGTCTTCACAAATCTTCTCTCCCTCCTCCTCCCACCCCTTTATCCTTAATGTGACTTATTTATATTTTTAAAAGCTTCTGCAGACAGTCTTTCCAGTTTTTATCATGGACTAAAATCCATCTGAGTTAAAACTGTTTAAGACTTTATGCACGATGGGGGAAAGGGACTCTGCAAATTAATATATTCATTCCAGATTGTATTTAGCTAACATCTTTCTTCACTTGAGCCTAACAGCTCGAGGGACTGCAAAATTATTGCATCAACTTGACTGTGACGCTTTGTTCATTTTTTTTTAAAAATAAATCTTTAGGCTGTGGTATCAGCCTACCTTAAAATGTTATTACAGTTTCCTAGTGGCTACATAGTCAAAAGGACTGTGTAGTTTCATTTAATCTCTGACTCTTCTGAGATCTGCATACCCTACCCGTCTCCATTACCTCAGGAATTATGATTGGATTTAATCTTCTGCTCATTGAATTAGTGTCAGCTATCATTCTTAGTGTACATTTGTTAAATTCAATCTCTCCTATAGGGGAATGCCAGGAAGCGAACGATAAGTGTATTAAATAGTACGAGAGGGAAGACTGCAGAAATTGGGACTTAGGAGCACTGTGCAGATAAAGAGGACTAAGTTCACATTGCTGCTTCATTTCTTTCAGGGAGGATACAATCACAGCAGGAAGTGTAAGCCTTTATAGTCAGACTTCCAGAGTGTAAGGAATACTAAGTGACTCAGGACTTTCTTTTCCTTGAAGTAGAGGTGCTTTTTTTGCAAGTCCATGTTAGTACAATTGGGAAAGCAACCATATGTAAACCCTAAAAATCAAGGTCTTCTGTTAATCCTCAAAAAAAAAAATTTACAACAGGCAGTTACTGTGAACACTTCCCTCCAGCAAAGCACAGCATCTTCGACTGCTGGGTCAAAAATGAGGCAATTATATCCTGCTTAGCCACATGGCTCCCAATATGGAACCACTCCTGATCTACACAGGTCCACACCACAGCTGAGAGCACATATTCATTATACTTTCATGGGAAATCCCCATGTCTGTTCAAAGGCTGTACCCAAAATAAATCAATAAACAAAATACTAGGAAAATATGGGAAAACAAGCACAAATGAATAATCAAAATTTTAAAAACTGATCAACAGAAAACATCATATTATTATAAGTCAAAAAGGAGAAAGCCAAACAAGGTTTAATGGGAAAAAAAAAAAATCTAAGCCCACACATCTGCAAAAATATATGCCATTTGACCTATCAGTCCTCGGAAGAAGTAAGGGCTGGTTGATTTAAGAAAGCTCCAGAATAGAAACTTCCAGAAGGCTCAAAGATAGGATGAAAAACAAAGAAGTGACCAAACATACAGAAATGTTATCCCACATGCCTAGGGCAGAAAAGGAATCAAGGGGTCCAGAACATAAATTAAACAATAGGTGTAAATGAAATTTAATGTAGGCTGCCTTTCATTTCATTTTTCTTTTAGTTTAGTTTTCTAAAGAATTGGTTCCTCAGGGTAAAACTGTATGTGTTTTAGCTTCAGGGAAAGAAAGAGATTTTAGCATCCTAATACGATATTTCTCTAACATTTTCCTTCCCAGCATTTAATACAGCAAAACAGCCTGAACCTTTAAAAAAAAAAAGGAAAAAAACCCTCAAAAACTCAAAAAGGGCTTCAAACTCAAACTGTTAGAGAAATGTAAAACCACATTGCCGATATGCAAATACAGAAAACACCTGTCTGGGGACCACAGGGAGAATAAGGATGGGAGGACACATAAAGGCATCAAGACAGGGAATGAGCAAAGTCTGAGGCAGGGATAAACCAGTCCTGCTCATACCACTATGACAGGAAATCAGGGTTTTTCCTGACATTTTTATGAAGGGAGGGGTAAAGAAATGAGAACATCAAAAATAATAGAAGCTCTGTAGGAATTTTTCACTGTGTTCTTCTTCCATCCTCCCACTAGGAGATCATAACTATTAAGAATATGTGGTTTACCAAATGACCTGAAGGATATTGTATTTCATGATGGAAGAATTAGAGACAGAAAATAAAAGTATAGCTATATATGGGCTTCACTGATGGCTCAAATGGTAAATGCCTGCAATGCAGAAGACCTGGGTTTGATCCCTGGGTTGGGAAGACTCCCTGGAGAAGGGAATGGCTAACCACTCCAGTATTCCTGGTTGGAGAATTCCATGGACAGAGGAGCCTGGCGGGCTACAGACCATGGGATCACAGAGTCAGACACAACTGAGCATCAGAGCACACACACATCAAAAGACAAAATGTGTGAAATGCTTTAATCCAATAATGTTCTTCTGGGACTCCAAATAAAGTCATAGCTTTGAAAATGGAAAAAGTTTTGTATTAAAAGATTTTCAATATGGTATTTCCTATGAATGAAACTGTATCAGAAAACAGAAGATTCATTAAATAAATCCATGTTGTAGTATAATCTGGAGTCATGAAAATGTTCATGCAGACTGTAATAGAAAAAAAGTTTCCAATATAACATTATCTAAAACAGCAGGATATAAAATTTTATATATGCTACTACCCCAACAGTGTTTTTACAGTTGTACATTAAGAAAGACTAAAAAAGAAAAGACAAACTATTTATATCAGGTATCTTCAACGTACATTTTCTTTTGTTAGTATTTTAAATTTTCTCTAATAAACATAAATTTTATAATAAAAAACACTGAGCTAGAAAGTAACATAAGGGTAAAACCACACCAATAATATTTTTATGCCTGATTTTTTTTAATTTTAGTTTGCATAACTGATGCAAAAATAATTGATGGAAGATAAAGATGAAGCTGTGATCGAACTCGGGTCTCCTGCATTGCAGGCAGATTCTTTACTGTCTTAGCCATCAGGGAAGCCCAAGTGTAAAGCTGTTTTTTATATTAGCATTTTACTGTGAAGCAGGCAGGCAAGTACTCATCTACCTAAAATCCACTAGCACACTCAAGGTGAAAATCTTTAGAATGAGTAAGAACATAGTAAGTTAAGGAAATAAGATTGAGTCAGTAGTTATGGGAATAATAATTAAACATCTTAAACTCACATAAAGATTGAGAGGCGACTGTGATGCAAATAGGGATTTATTTCCTACATTAACTTACTATCAGAAAAAATTTAGTAGAGCACACGTGATAGGACTACCGTTAGGCACTTTTATTATTTCATTAAATCCTTAAATTATATCTGCAAGATAGGCATTATCCCATTTTAACAGATGAAATAAACTAAGAAAGATTTTAAAATTTGCCCAAGGTCACAATGAATTTATAGGTTAGAGAACCCTTGTCAATTTTCACTGAAGTCAAAGCCAGGGAGATAAGGGTAGAGGAGCAGGGCTTGAGTGCCATCTCTAGAATCTGAGGTACAAACAGTTAAAAACAGGATAATGAACCCTCGTAACCTCTCAGGACCCAAATTAGACAAAAACTGAAAATATTTTTTAAGTCTTGCATGCAAGATCTAAGAGCTCAAAATACATGTAGAGGATATCCTCTAACTTAAAAAAAAAAAAAAAGATTATGTAATTCAGCATGTATTTTATACCTAAACCTGACATTGTTGCATGTTTAAATATTGGAGCTTCAGAAGTAGTCCTTTATTACGGCAATTTCTTTCCCAGCCTAGTCAAGGAAGTTTTTGCTTTGTGGCTTACAGAATAAAACAAACCCAGAATTTTGCAGGAAGATGTGGTCAACTATCTGTTGTGGACAAGATCAGAGAAAGGGGACCACGAGTATGAGCATGGCAGGTAGAGAAGGTATATGAAGACCCTACATCAGGCCCAGGTTCATGGGTATGTTACCTGTGCAGCAGCACTGTCCCCAAGCTTGGTTTAATGCTCTTTTGTCAGCATCTGAAAATCTGTCATAATTTTATCTTTAAACTTGTGTAATTGTAAGTGAAGTCCAATGGGAAAATCAACCATGTACCTGAACAGAGAAGACAGGTGCCATATGGTATTCACATTCCTTACCACCTCTTCACATATGAAGTTCAAATGTCCCACGAGCACAGAAAACCAGTGGATCCGGAATACATGAGAGTTCATCAAGATTCACAGTGAGTCAGTCAATTCAGTCCCTCAGTCATGTCCGATTCTTTGCAACCCTGTGGACTGCATAATGCCAGGCTTCCCTGTCTATCACCAACTCCCAGAGCTTGCTCAAACTCATGTCCATTGAGTCAGTGAGGCCATCCAACCATCTTATCCACTGTCGTCTCCTTCTCCTCCTGCCTTCAGTCTTTCCCAGCATCAGGGTCTTTTCCAAGGAGTCAGTTCTTCACATCAGGTGGCCAAAGTATGGGAGCTTCAACTTCAGCATCAGTCCTTCCAATGAATATGCAGAGGACTCATTTCCTTTAGGGTGGACTGGTTGGATCTCCCTGAAGTCCAAGGGACTTGCAAGAGTCTTCTCCAACACCACAGTTCAAAAGCAAAATTCTTTGGCGCTCAGCTTTCTTTATAGTCCAACTCTCATATACATATATGACTACTGGAAAAACTATAGCTTTGACTAGATGGACCGTTGTCAGCAACGTAATGTCTGCTTTTTAATATGCTGCTTAGGTTTGTCATAGCTTTTCTTCCAAGGAGCAAGCATCTTTTAATTTCATGGCTGCAGTCACCATCTGCAGTGATTTTGGAGCCCAAGAAAATAAAGTCTGTCACGGTTTCCATTGTTTCCCCATCTGTTTGCCATGAAGTGATGGGACCAGATGCCATGATCTTAGTTTTCTGAATGTTGAGTTTTAAGCCAACTACTTTCATCAAAAGGCTCTTCAGTTCCTCTTCGCTTTCTGCCATAACGGTGGTGTCATCTGCATATCTGAGGTTATTGATATTTCTCCTGGCAATCTTGATTCTAGCTTATGCTTCGTCCAGCCTGGCATTTTACGTGATGTACTCTGCATGTAAGTTAAATAAACAGGGAAACAATATACAGCCTTGACATACTCCTTTTCCTATTGGAACCAGTCCATGTCCAGTTCTAACTGTTGCTTCTTGACCTGCATACAGATTTCTCAAGATGCAGGTCAGGTGGTCTGGTATTCCCATCTCTTGAAGAAATTTCCACAGTTTGTTATGATCCACACAATCAAAGGCTTTGGCATAGTCAATAAAGCAGAAGTAGATGTTTTTCTGGAATTCTCTTGCTTTTTCTATGATCCAATGGGATGCTGGTAATTTGGTTCCTCTGCCTTTTCACAGTGAGTACTAAGAGTATTCCATCTATGACAGAGTAAGTAGAGGGACTGAAACCCTTGAGAAGCCAAACTTTCCACTCAAATCAGAATTTGATTCAAATACAGAGAGACGGTAAAGGTGTTCTAAAACACACAAATGACCAAGAAACCCTATTTATCCTCTCTTACTAGTGTTAGATCCTGTATCAGCCAGTCTTGTATACTGAAAATGATGACACACGAGGAAAGGGAAAGAAGGCAATGCATGACATTTTTCCTCTCAGTCCTTTCTTATTCATCAATAAGCCAAAAACTGGGTGTATCAGTAGAATGTGTGCATGTGAAGAAGTGAAATAAAAGAAGCTGATTTAGTTTTGTACAGTTTCCACTCTTCTGGTAAGAAAGAAATACATATGCATGTATGAGCTATGAAATATAAACTGCATAGTTTTGATGATTTCATATACAAGATAATTCCATTTAAAATTGCATTTAAAACTGACACTACACAGTATAAAGGTGAACAAAAGTTATGCTGATAATTTAAATTTTCAATTTTTGTTTTCTTAGAATGGCATTAAATAACAAATTAAAAACACCATGAGAAGTCCAGAGAGACCATAGGAGAATGGAAAAAGCTTCACATCTTAATACCTTTCATTACATTATTTTTTTTCTTTCTTTATGAATAGGAATTCAACATTGTCTTTTTGCAGTGGGCCTTGCAAATTGTGTAACTGGTCCTCCCTTATACTGACACAGAATTGCTTCAAAATTCCAGGAAAGGGTAACATGAAGGGAAAGAAGAAAATCAGGTAGAGATGCATCTATAAGAAATGGATGTTTCCATTTAAATCAAAATTGCTCCAGTCTTGATTACCCATGCTCTAGCAAACAGGATACACAGATTCATAATAGCAAGAGTTCACTTATTTGTTTTCTTAGACATAACCTTTGAGATTTTGAGTGTAAAGAATAAGTGCTTGATCACAGCAAATGTTATTTAAAATTCATAACCTGCCCTACAATGTGCAAACCACCCCTTGCAGTCTAATGTTTTTCCTAAAGCAAATTAATGGGCCTGCTATTTCTCTTCCATTATTTTGGTCATTGATGAAGATGTTAAATAGATTGATTCCTGGATTGACCACTTGGAAATGAACACTGATGATGTCAACTCAAGCTAATGCAGCTTAGGAGTCCTTTTTAAACACAACAAACACTCTAATAACCTGAGCAAATACTTAACAGGGTGTCTCTCCATTTGCCGACAACACGTTATGCAAAATGAATGTCTTACTAAGCCAAGACAAATGACAACTGAGGTCTCCTCTCGGTTACCAAGTTATCTCTTCACTCACTCCCACACTGTAGATTAGGCCCACCTGACTTATCTCATACTGTTCATGGGTGAAAAGAAGAGAAGTGAAAGGCAAAGGAGAAAAGGAAGGATATACACATTCGAATCCAGAGTTCCAAAGAATAACAAGGAGAGATAAGAAAGCCTTCCTCAGTGATCCATGCAAAGAAATAGAGGAAAACAATAGAATGGGAAAGACTAGAGATCTCTTCAAGAAAATTAGAGATACCAAGGGAACATTTCATGCAAAGATGGGCACAATAAAGGACAGAAATGGTATGGACCTAACAGAAGCAGAAGATATTAAGAAGAGGTGGCAAGAATACATATAAGAAAAATATCTTCATGATCCAGAAAATCACAATGGTGTGGTCACTCACCTAGAGCCAGACATCCTGGAATGCAAAGTCAAGCGGCCTTAGGAAGCATCACTATAAACATAGTTAGTAGAGGTGATGGAATTCCAATTGAGCTATTTCAAATCCTGAAAGATGATGCTGTAAAAGTGCCACACTCAACATCCCAGCTAATATGAAAACTCAGCAGTGGCCACAGGACTAACTTTCATTCCAAACCCAAAGAAAGGTAATGACAAAGAATGCTCAAAGTACTGCACAATTGCACTCATCTCACACTCTAGTAAAGTAATGCTCAAAATTCTCCAAGCCAGGCTTCAGCAATACGTGAACCATGAACTTCCAGATGTTCAAGCTGGATTTAGAAAATGCAGAGGAACCAGAGATCAAATTGCCAACATCCGCTGGATCATGGAAAAAGCAAGAGTTCCAGGAAAACATCTACCTCTGCTTGATTGACTATGCCAAAGCCTTTGACTGTGTGGATCACAACAAACTATGGAAAATTCTTCAAGAGATGGGAATACCAGACCACCTGACTTGCCGCTTGAGAAATCTGTATACAGGTCAGGAAGCAAGAGTTAGAACTGGACATGGAACAACAGACTACTTCCAAATCAGGAAAGGAGTATGTGAAGGTTGTATACTGTCACTCTGTTTATTTAACTTACATGCAGAGTACATCATATGAAATGCCAGGCTGGATGAAGCACAAGCTGGAATCAAGATTGCCAGGAGAAATATCAATAACCTCAGATATGCAGATGATACCACCCTTATGGCAGAAAACAAAGAAGAACTAAAAGAGTCTCTTGATGAAATGGAAGGGGAGAGTGAAAAAGTTGGCTTAAAACTCAACATTCAGAAAACTAAGATCATGGCATCTGGTCCCATCACTTCATGGCAAACAGATGGGGAAACAATGGAAACCGTGACAGACTTTATTTTGGGGGGCTCCAAAATCACTGCAAATAGTGACTGCAGCCATGAAATTAAAAGACTCTTGCTCCTTGTAAGAAAAGTTATGACCAACCTAGATAGCATATTAAAAAGCAGAGACATTACTTGGTCAACAAAGGTCCATCTAGTCAAGGCTATGGTTTTTCCAGGAGTCATGTATGGATGTGAGAGTTAGACTATAAAGAAAGCTGAGCGCTGAAGAATTGATGCTTTTGAACTGTGGTGTTGGAGAAGACTCTTGAGAGTCCCTTGGACTGCAAGGAGATCCAACCAGTCCATCCTAAAGGAAATGAGTCCTGCATATTCATTGGAAGGACTGATGCTAAAGCTGAAACTCCAATACTTTGGCCATCTGATGAGATAAACTGACTCATTTGAAAAGACCCTGATGCTAGGAAAGTTTGAAAGTGGCAGGAGAAATGGATGACAGAAGATGAGAAGGTTGGATGGCATCACTGACTCAATGGATATGAGTTTGAGCAAGCTCTGGGGGTGATGGACAGGAAGGCCTGGCGTTTTGCAGTCCATGGCATCTCAAAGAGTCAGACACAACTGAGTGATTGAACTGAACTGACTGACTTATCTCCGAAAGAAATTAGATCTATTTACCTTAGCTCAGAAGGAAAACAAATGAGTCTCAATGATCTTATTTCTGTCTTGATTATAATTTGAAAAATAAAGCTGAGGCAAGAAAATATTCACCTTTGCAAAAGGGAGAGTGTTAAGAAAGGGGGGAAAAGCCACATCATCTATTTCTGCTCTTTTGACCCACTCTCCATTCCTCGGATTCTTTAACGTTTCCCTCGACGGTCCTTCTGCTCTTATTTTTTACTCATGTGTCCTCACTCATTAGGATGTAGGAATTTTATTTTAGCACTTAGCATAAATGGATCTCATTTCTAAGAGAGTTTGGAAAATCAAAATCCTTTATTCATAGAAGAAATTACTCACTTTCTGACATGGTTGGTATCTAAAGTATCAGGCACCTAGAACAAGGGAAATAACATTGTTTCTCTGACTCACTTTAGTTTAATTTTTTAATGGGAAAATTATTTTTTTCAGGCAAACTTGTATTTATTATAAATAAATTCTTGTGTTTTCTCCTCGTGAGATGGGTAACAGAATTCTCTAGGAGAAAGTAGAAGTAAAAATTATTTATGAACAATCTAGAATAAAGGTAGCAATGTTAAAACAGGATACACAAATAGCCACAGTCCTAATCACTTTTTAAAGTCAACATTAGGTTAACTTGCTAAGACTTAAAAGGATCCACTTCATAAGAACTTCTATCCAGTATACTTCAGCAACCTAACTGCGCATTGGAATGGGTTGTTGCTACGTGCTCAGTCATGTCCAACTCTGTGTGACCCCATGGACTACAGTCCACCAGGCTCCTCTGTCCATGACATTTCCCAGGCAAGAATACTGGAGTGGGTTGCCAATACCTACTCCAAGGGAATCTTTCCAACCCAGGGACTGAACCCCAGTCTTCTGCATTGGTGGGTAGATTCTTTACCACTGCACCACCTGGGAAGCCCACTGGAGTGGGAAGTTTTACTAATTCATCTTTGACCAATATACTGAAGAATTCCCTTCTTCATACTGCTATAAATATGGTTACTAATATTACAGTAAAAGCATCCTTTATCAGTTTCATAAAATCTAATCTGTTCCCTTAATACCACCCTTACCTCCAAGTTTTCTACTTCAAAAAGATCCAACATTCATTGGAAGAATTATCCAGGAAATAAAACAAGAAACTGTTGTTTAATCATAAAATTGACAGGCAAAATAACATGGACTCACCGTCAGTAGAATTCTTTCAAAATATTTTTATTTTTTCATATCAGTGATAGATGTTCTTGGGTATATGGTAACAATAACTAGTCATTTCTAGACCTGACAGATGAACTTCTGGACAAAAATTTAATAACAGACTTGCTTTCTGCCTTCCTAAGAAAGCATCAAAGATACCATCTTTCCTTTGACTGTTATGAATAAGCTGAGAAAACAGCAGATTACTAAGATAGTATTCACATAGCCTCTGTGATAATAGCTCAAAATGAAATTAAACCTGTCAACAGCTTCAGCATATATAGTGACCCTTTTTCCATCTACCAAAATCCTTAAACTTTTTCTATAGCTAGGTCATCATTAATGGAACAATGTAGGGGACAATATTTCAAACTGACAAATTGCCAAGTGCAAGTATCCTCTTTCTCTTCCAGTATTCTGATGTGGTAGTGGACTTCCCCTCTAGGATATTAGAGAAGCGTTTGTGTATCTTCATCTTCTAAATAGAATAGGGTTATGGGCTTTCTGCTTGTGCAGGCTTGCACAGTTGTTAATTACCAAAAAAAAAAAAAAGGCTGAGGGATCCCAGAACCCCATAATTGATATTTATGCCTCTTTCTATAAACTAGTATTCAAGGTATATAAAAAACAACACCAAATTATCTCCTTTGCAAAGAAAAACAGCTACCAATCAAAACTTTAATCTTTGATTTTCTTCTTTTTCCTTAGGGTTCACTATTATTTTCCAATTATTTCTTTGGGGTTTTTATTATTGTAGAAAAAATAATACTATATTTTAATATAATTATATTAAGCTTAGAGATTAAAATGTCTAAACCAGTCCTGTCCAACAAAAACTTTGTGTGATAATGGAAATGTTCTTTCTGTATAAGTGCTGCCTAATAAGAACAGGTAGCCCACCATCCACATGAAGGTATTAAACAATTGAAATGTGGTAACACAACTAAGGAACTGAATTTGTAATTCCAATTAGTTTTAATTAATTTTAATTTAAATAGCCCCATGTGGCTAATGGTCACCATATGAGATAGCACAGATTTAGACCAATCAACATTCAGATGACTGAGATGACTTTGCAACATCCCTCTAAAGCTTCTGTGTCCAAATGGATACTAATAACCATTCTGAATTACATTTTGAATTGTATTTAATAATTCTTTAAAAAAAACAAAAGTTCAGATTTGACTACTCTAAAATGTCAGTGGTACATGGGTACATGTGAAGGGAGTAGGGTGCTGAAAGTTTTCTATTTGCTCAATTTGTATTTCACAAATGGGTGTTATAAGAAGCAGCATATGCCTATTCCTTATCAACTAGTTAAGACAACACATACAACTACAACCCTGAATAATACAGAGCAATAAATGATTGGTCTGCATCTCTAAGTGCTAAAAGACTTGGAAGATTGGAAAGACATTTTTCACTAACTGTAATCGATATGGCTTCCTAAAGAGAATAATAAGATACTTAAGTTACACTATGTGCAAAATTACTTATCTACTCTCTGAAGAGGTTCTGGTTTTCATTTAAAAAATAATTGGATGGCCATTTTAAAAGCAATATATCATCAAGAAAAATTCTACCAGTAACCAGGTGGTTAATTAACAGCAAATCATTAACTTCTGAGAACAGCATTTGAAACGTTTTATTGGTTAAATGATGATAAAAATATTATCTTTTTAATTTAACTTCAACTATTATCATAAGGGTAAAAATATCTAAAAATGCTTTTGAAAACTAACTGTGAAAAATAAGTACAGTGCACTGTTTTAGGGATTAAGACTTGGTAAGAAAATGGTACAACAAACCACGAAGTAAAAATACTTGGCTACTGGCTAAATTTTCAGAATTTTAGAGAAAAAAAAGATATAACTCAAAATAAAAATTTACCCTAGCCATGAAAGTACACAACTCTTTGGATGATTCTACCAAATGATTCGAATGCCACTTTCTCTAAACAATAAAAAAGCAATGCGGTATTAATGAAGATCTGGCAGCTTGTCTGTATAGGCTACTCAACAAGGCAGACAACCTTCAGACAGAAGATACAGGCTGTCAGGTTCATCCAGCTATAATTGGAGTATATATTGACTTTGGTCAGTTTAGCAAAGAGAATATCAACTTACAAAGTGCTATGATGGAAATGTGATAAATGAAGATCACTGTTAATATGTCTGCCACTTTCAAAAAGATTCTTCTTCAGAAGTTAATAGGAATTTTAAATTGCAGCAACAATTGCATGTCAACATGAGCTATTTCTTGACTACTAAACATAAATTTATAATATATTAATTTGTTTGAGCGTATCTTTTCTGTCATTTAATTCAATTAAAATTGAATAATTGTAAACATGTAAATCATTAGAGCTTAAAGTAATTTTCAAGTAAAAATTAACTAAGAAGATAAAAATTACTCATATTCAATCAAATTTTGCCATCCAGCTTATTTTTCTGATGAAATATTTTCAACAAACAACAACTTAAAATGAGGTGTTGTAATAGAATCACTAATAAATACTTAACTTTGTAAAATGATTAACACTTTAATTATGTATATTATACATTGCTTGGGTTAAATATATCACCGAATTTAGCTAAGAGTTCAACTGGTCCACTTTCTCATCAAGAAAATTGTTTCACAAAGAAATATATATTTCAGAAGTATAAGGACCTATAAATAATGGATAAATTTGGAAGCATGAAATTGACAATGCTTCAGTTTGATAGACCCCAGAAATGAAAATGAAATTACAGTCACTCTGGATAAACTACCTATTGTTTTATATAGTTTTGTTTCAAGCTTAAATATAAAGAGAAATAAAAATAAAACTAATTAAATTGTTTTCACTGAAGCAGCATAACATTACATCATAACTGAAATTCAAAGTTTACAGTGGCCTGAAAAAACCTGATCAGGCTTCTTAGCTCAAAGAGCACTCCTAGACCGCCACCAACTTTTGCTAATTTAGTAACAACAAAACTGGGTTTTAAAACTCTGTTCTTCACTCTCATTTAAATTCAAAATATTTTTTTAAGGAATTCAGAAATCAGTAAAGAAAACTCAGTTATCCTGACCACATAATAAAAACTATCTTTAGTTTAGCATAAAGAACCATCCCTTTTGCCTCAGTTTAGTTCCTAGTTCATGAAATCACATTTTATATACCAGAATAAATGAAAAAAACCCACTACTGCCCTACTGAATTAGACTATTATCCTCAGTAAGATACCATGAAACAGTTTCAATAACATAATGCAATTAAAATAAAGTACTTTAAATCATGTTAACATGATCACTTTAATCTCACATAGAAAATATTGAGAATGTTTAATTTTTTACCTTTTAAGTATTTTAGCTTAGTAAATCCTATTATATTTGCCATTAAAATACAACTAATGCTAAAAGGTGCACAATACTTTTTCACTGTAGGCTCCATGTGACTACAGACTAGAGACTTGGCACTTGATGGCTCCAAGGGAATCACTAATGAGCTACAAAGCCTTTACACCTCTGGGTCAGGAGTTTGGATTAGACCTAGGTTGGGAGTGACAGAAAGTCGTTACCATCTCATGATAGTTCAATGGTTTATGTGAAGGGAATTCATTGTTTCAGGCCACTTTCTAATGAACAAGCATCCACCTTACAAAAAGTCACCACTGCTTTTGACAGTAATTGGCAGAGACCTGAAGAATGAAAAATTCAACCAAGAATGTATTCCCTCCATGCTATGACTACCATATCCAAGTTAGGAATTTTTTTTAAAAATGGAAAAGATGCAATGCTTTGCACACATGTCTATAAAATGTATACCTAGGAAAGATAAAGAGAAGGAGAAAAAGAGAGCCACCCAAAACAGAGTAAATCAAAATGCATAAGACATCATCGAAAGCTGTACTTAGTACTTATATGACAAAGATAATTAATTCAGAAAAGGCACTTATCTATTAATCTGTTTCTCTCCTAGTAAGAAGGCAGTAAAATTTTAATAATGTTACTTGAGGTCTATAGATTAGAAAGTAAAAACGATGATAAATGCCTTGCAATAAATAGTGTTTCCTTAGTAGAAAGCTGTTCGGAGAAGGCAATGGCACCCCACTCCAGTACTCTCGCCTGGCAAATCTCATGGACGGAGGAGCCTGGTGGGCTGTAGTCCATGGGTTCGTGGGGTCGCTGGGAGTCAGACATGACTGAGCGACTTCACTTTCACTTTTCACTTTCACGCATTGGAGAAGGAAATGGCAACCCACTCCAGTGTTCTTGCCTGGAGAATCCCAGGGACAGGGGAACCTGGTGGACTGCCGTTTCTGGAGTCGCACAGAGTCGGACACGACTGAAGCAACTTAGCAGCAGCTGTAGCAGCAGTAGAAAGCTGTCACTACACATGTCATCATTATTCTCTTTAGAAAACCATATTGGTTAGAGTTCGTCAAAGAAGCCTTTCCAGTCTTTCTCTTTCCAAGCCTTTTAGCAACTCAGAGATACACACATTGCTCTGTATTGTTCAGAGTTGTTTTTATGTGTTGTCTTAAGCTATTGAACAAGAAATTATTGTTGTTTTTAGTCCCTAAGTCATGTCTGACTCTTTGCAATCTCATGAAACATAGTCCACCAGGCTCCTCTGTCTATGGGATTTCCCAGGTAAGAATACTGGCATGGATTGTCATTTCCTTTTCCAGGGGGTCTTCCTAACCCAGGGACTGAACATGTGTCTCCTGCATTGCAGGAATCTACCGCTGAGCCATCAGGGAAGCCTTAACAAGGAAGAGGCACATGCTTATTCTTCTCACAGCCCCATTACATGAAATGCAAATCTGAGCAAATAAAAGACAGTTAATACACATATAAACACACACACACAACTGATATTTTAGTTTAATAAAGTATGAACTTTGCTTTGTTTCATAATTATATGACAAATTCTAAATAGAATTCAAAACAGTTATTAGTGATCACTTGGAGACAGAAGTTTCAGAGAGATGTTGTAGAGTGCTCTGAACCATCGAAGGTTAATTGGTCTAGATCTGTGTGCTACCTCAAATCGTAGCCACTAGCATGAGGCAACTTAACTTCAAATTAATCAAAACTAAATTAAGTTAAAAACTCAGTCCCTGAGCTGTACTAACCACATTTCAATTGCTCAATAGCTCCATATGGACAGTGGCGACCTCATTGGGCAACACTTATACAGAACATTTGCGTCATGGCACAAAATTCTTTTGGATGGTACTGACCTAGACCACATTTTCAGCCTTAGAAAAAACATTAATATTAAACTGGCATATCACTTAAAAATCTTTTCAGATGCATGCAACACAAAACCTTACTAAGATCAATTTAAACAAAAGGTTCAAACTCTCATCAGTGTAAGTCAAGAGGTAGGCTAGTCCTCAGGATAACTTTGATCTAGCACTTAAGTTCTATTTCTTCGGGATCCTCTTCACTCTTCTTTCCTCTGACTTGGTTTCATCTTCATATCTTCCTTCATGCCAGAAAAGTGGCTGTGGCAATTCCCAGTGTCTCTTCTGTGTCAGAAAACTTCAGTTCCTTGAAGCTCCAAACACTCTTTTCTTTTTGTATTTAATTGACTCAAATAGGGTTCCATGGTCAGTAGTAAAGAATTTGCCTACAATGCACAGCCATGGGATATGTGGGCTCAATCCCTGGGTCAGTAAGATCACCTGGAGGGCATTGCAACTCACTCCAATATTCTTGCCTGGAGAATCCCATGGACAGAAGAAGCTGGAGGGCTACAGTCCACAGAGTCGCAAAGAGTCAGACACGGCTGAAGCGACTTAGTATGCACACACAGGCCTTCCTGCATAAGACACTGACAGGCCACCTGGCTTAGGCCCATATTCCTGAACTGTAACTGTGAAAAAAGGCCAAGATTGACAAGCCTTAGACTAACCGGGACTTACTCCTTGGAATCAGAGAGTGGTCACCTTTCTCTGAAGCACTTAGACAACATAGCAGAAAGAAGTACAGCTACATGAGAATTTGGAAGAATCCTTATCAGAAAGAAAGGGTGAAATGAAAGGAAAGGTAGCCAAACAAAGGTGGTTACTATTGGCAGATAAAAACATTTGTTTTATTCCACAATTTTTATACATTTACTAAGACTGCTTCAGAATTTGATAATTTAGGAGTCAGTATTCCCACCACTTGCCCCAAAACACCCAAGTACAAAAATAAGTAGCAGAAACATCTCTATTTTTAAATTAAATAAGGCTCTGACATTTGAGTGGGTAGAAAAAAGTGAGGCAAGTGACAAGGTTTGTGCTACGATGGAAGATAATTAATATATAATACACAAAGAAAAAACTTCTCATCTGGGCAGGAGGCTAGAGAAAGCAATCCAAATTAACATACCTTGAAGTGGTCAAATAAGAGATGGCAAGGGTAAACGTCGACATTCTAGGAATCAGCGAACTAAAATGGACTGGAATGGGTGAATTTAACTCAGATGACCATTACATCTACTACTGCGGGCAGGAATCCTTCAGAAGAAATGGAGTAGCCATCATGGTCAATAAAAGAGTCTGAAATTCACTACTGGGATGCAATCTCAAAAACGACAGAGTGATCTCTGTTGGTCTCCAAGGCAAACCATTCAATATCACAGTTATCCAAGTCTATGCCCCAACCAGTAATGCTGAAGAAACTGAAGTTGACGGTTTTATGAAGACCTACAAGATCTTTTAGAAGTAACACCCAAAAAAACATGTCCTTTTCATTACAGGGGACTGGAATGCAAAAGTAGGAAGTCAAGGAACAGCTAGAGTAACTGGCAAATTTGGCCTTGGAATGCGGAATGAAGCAGGGCAAAGACTAATGGAGTTTTGCCAAGAAAATGCACTGGTCATAGCAAACACCCTCTTCCAACAACACAAGAGAAGACTCTACACATGGACATCACCAGATGGTCAACACCAAAATCAAACTGATTATATTTTTTGCAGCCAAAAATGGAGAAGCTCTATACAGTCAACAAAAACAAGACCGGGAGCTGACTATGGCTGGGATCATGAACTCCTTATTGCCAAATTCAGACTTAAATTGAAGAAAGTAGGGAAAACCGCTAGACCATTCAGGTATGACCTCAATCAAATCCCTTATGATTATACAGTGGAAGTGAGAAATAGATTTAAGGGTCTAGATCTGATAGATAGAGTGCCTGATGAACTATGGAATGAGGTTCGTGACAGTGTACAGGAGACAGGGATCAAGACCATCCCCATGGAAAAGAAATGTAAAAAACAAAAATGGCTGTCTAGGGAAGCCTTACAAATAGCTATGAAAAGAAGAGAGGCAAAAAGCAAGGGAGAAAAGGAAAGATATAAGCAGCTGAATGCAGAGTTCCAAAGAATATCAAGAAGAGATAAGAAAGCCTTCTTCAGTGATCAATGCAAAGAAATAGAGGAAAACAACAGAATGGGGAAGACTAGAGATCTCTTAAAGAAAATTCGAGATACCAAGGGACATTTCATGCAAAGATGAGCTTGATAAAGGACAGAAATGCTCTGGACCTAAGAGAAGCAGAAGATATTAAGAAGAGGTGGCAAGAATACATGGAAGAACTGAACAAAAAAGATCTTCATGACCCAGATAATCATGATGATGTGATCACTTATCTAGAGCCAGACATCTAAGAATGCAACTGGAGGAATCAACTTGCCTGACTTCAGGCTCTACTACAAAGCCACAGTCATCAAGACAGTATGGTACTGGCACAAAGACAGACATATAGATCAGTGGAACAAAATAGAAAGCCCACAGATAAATCCACACACATATGGACACCTTATCTTTGACAAAGGAGGCAAGAATATACAATGGAGTAAAGACAATCTCTTTAACAAGTGGTGCTGGGAAAACTGGTCAACCACTTGTCAAAGAATGAAACTAGATTACTTTCTAACACCACACATAAAAATAAACTCAAAATGGATTAAAGATCTAAATGTAAGACCAGAAACTATAAAACTCCTAGAGGAGAACATAGGCAAAACACTCTCTGACATAAATCACAGCAGGATCCTCTATGATCCACCTCCCAGAATTCTGGAAATAAAAGCAAAAATAAACAAATGGGATCTAATTAAAATTAAAAGCTTCTACACAACAAAGGAAACTATAAGCAAGGTGAAAAGACAGCCTTCTGAATGGGAGAAAATAATGGCAAATGAAGCAACTGACAAACAACTAATCTCAAAAATATACAAGCAACTTACGCAGCTCAATTCCAGAAAAATAAACGACCCAATCAAAAAATGGGCCATAGAACTAAACAGACATTTCTCCAAAGAAGACATACGGATGGCTAACAAACACATGAAAAGATGCTCAACATCACTCATTATTAGAGAAATGCAAATCAAAACCACAATGAGGTACCACTTCACACCAGTCAGAATGTCTGCGATCCAAAAATCTACAAGCAATAAATGCTGGAGAGGGTGTGGAGAAAAGGGAACCCTCTTACACTGTTGGTGGGAATGCAAACTAGTACAGCCACTATGGAGAACAGTGTGGAGATTCCTTTAAAAATTACAAATAGAACTACCTTATGAAAAAAAAAAAAAAAGTACTACCTTATGACCCAGCAATCCCTCTGCTGGGCATACACACCGAGGAAACCAGAATTGAAAGAGACACACGTACCCCAATGTTCATCGTAGCACTGTTTATAATAGCCAGGACATGGAAAAAACCTAGATGTCCATCAGCAGATGAATGGATAAGAAAGCTGTGGTACATATACACAATGGAGTATTACTCAGCCATTAAAAAGAATTCATTTGAATCAGTTCTGATGAGATGGATGAAACTGGAGCCGATTATACAGAGTGAAGTAAGCCAGAGAGAAAAACACCAATACAGTATACTAACACATATATATGGAATTTAGAAAGATGGCAATGACGACCCTGTATGCAAGACAGGAAAAAAGACACAGATGTGTATAACGGACTTTTGGACTCAAGGGAGAGGGAGACGGTGGGATGATTTGGGAGAATGGCATTCTAACATGTATACTATCATGTAAGAATTGAATCGCCAGTCTATGTCTGATGCAGGATACAGCATGCTTGGGGCTGGTGCATGGGGATGACCCACAGAGATGTTATGGGGAGGGAGGTGGGAGGGGGGTTCATGTTTGGAAACGCCTGTAAGAATTAAAGATTTTAAAATTTAAAAAAAAAAAAACTAAAAAAAAAAAAAGAAATTAAGGAAACAATTCCATTCACCATTGCAACGAAAAGAATAAAATACTTAGGAATATACCTACCTAAAGAAACTAAAGACCTAAATATAGAAAACTATAAAACACTGATGAAAGAAATCAAAGAGGACACTAATAGATGGAGAAATATACCATATTCACAGATTGGAAGAATCAATATAGTGAAAATGAGGATACTACCCAAAGCAATCTACAGATTCAATGCAATCCCTATCAAGCTACCAGCGGTATTTTTCACAGAACTAGAACAAATAATTTCAAGATTTGTATGGAAATACAAAAAACCTCGAATAGCCAAAGCAATCTTGAGAAAGAAGAATGCAACTGGAGGAATCAACCTGCCTGACTTCAGGCTCTACTACAAAGCCACAGTCATGAAGACAGTATGGTACTGGCACAAAGACAGAAATATAGATCAATGGAACAAAATAAAAAGCCCAGAGGTAAATCCACACATCTATGGACACCTTATCTTCAACAAAGGAGGCAAGAATATACAATGGAGTAAAGACAATCTCTATAACAAGTGGTGCTGGGAAAACCAGTCAACCACTTGTAAAAGAATGAAACTAGATCACTTTCTAACACCACACACAAAAATAAACTCAAAATGGATTAAAGATCTAAATGTAAGACCAGAAACTATAAAACTCCTCGAGGAGAACATAGGCAAAACACTCTCTGACATAAATCACAGCAGCATCCTCTATGATCCACCTCTCAGAATTCTGGAAATAAAAGCAAAAATAAACAAATGGGATCTAATTAAAATTAAAAGCTTCTGCACAACAAAGGAAACTATAAGTAAGGTGAAAAGACAGCCTTCTGAATGGGAGAAAACAATGGCAAATGAAGCAACTGGCAAATAACTGATCTCAAAAATATACAAGCAACTTATGCTCAACTCCAGAAAAATAAACGACCCAATCAAAAAATGGGCCAAAGAACTAAATAGGCATTTCTCCAAAGAAGACATACGGATGGCTAACAAACACATGAAAAGATGCTCAACATCACTCATTATTAGAGAAATGCAAATCAAGACCACAATGAGGTACCATTTCACACCAGTCAGAATGGCTGCGATCCAAAAGTCTACAAGCAATAAATGCTGGAGAGGATGTAGAGAAAAGGGAACCCTCTTACACTGTTGGTGGGAATGCAAACTAGTACAGCCACTATGGAGAACAGTGTGGAGATTCCTTAAAAAATTGCAAATAGAGCTGCATTATGACCCAGCAATCCCACTTCTGGGCATACACACCAAGGAAACCAGAATTGAAAGAGACACATGTACCCCAATGTTCATCGCAGCACTGTTTATAATAGCTAGGACATGGAAACAACCTAGATGTCCATCAGCAGATGAATGGATAAGAAAGCTGTGGTACATATATACAATGGAGTATTACTCAGCCGTTAAAAAGAATTCATTTGAATCAGTTCTAATGAGATGGATGAAACTGGAGCCGATTATACAGAGTGAAGTAAGCCAAAAAGAAAAACACCAATACAGTATACTGACACATATATATGGAATTTAGAAAGATGGTAATGATGACCCTGTATGCGAGACAGCAAAAGAGTCACAGATGTATAGAATGGACTTTTGGACTCAGAGGGAGAGGGAGAGGGTGGGATGATTCGGGAGAATGGCATTGAAACCTGTATACTATCATGTAAGAAACGAAGTGCCAGTCTATGTTCAATACAGGATACAGGATGCTTGGGGCTGGTGCATGGGGATGATCCAGAGAGATGATATGGGGTGGGAGGTGGGAGGGGGATTCAGGATTGGGAGCTTGTATACACCCGTGGTGGATTCATGTCAATGTATGGCAAAACCAATACAGTATTATAAAGTAAAATAAAGTAAAAAAAAAAAAAAATAGAGATAGTCAGAGCCAGAGCCAAAACTCAAACTGGATCTAACTCTAAAGCTCGTTCCAGATTGCCTTTACCAAAAGACAGCTTGTCTGAGCCAAAGCCTATATGATATGTAGTTTCCATTAAGTTCCCAGGTCACATGTACTAAGGAAGCAGGCATGATGGGCAAAGAGTTCTGTTAAATACTATTGGGGGGGATGAGATATAAACTTAAAATATATACCTCAGGGCTTAAAAGCTTATCCTAAGTGTGCAATTAGTCATTCAGACAAGAAGCTCCACCTGAGCAGAGATGGAGAGAAAAGAAGAGAAGAAACAAGTAACTACAGTAATAAGCTAAAGGGAAAGATGGATCTATGAGCTGTTAGGGCATTATGAATGTCAAATGCATCTGAGGCAGATTAACATGAAAACTTTTCAGAAAAAGAAAAACCCTAATTCTTCTTTTATAAAGTGAAAGTGAAAGTGAAGTCACTCAGTCTTTCCCGACTCTTAGCGACCCCATGGACAGTAGCCTGCACCAAGCTCCTCCGTCCATGGGATTTTCAAGGCAAGAGTACTGAAGTGGGTTGCCATTTCCTTCTCCAGGGAATCTTCCTGACCCAGGGATCGAACCCAGGTCTCCCGCATTGTAGACAGACACTTTACCTTCTCAGCCACCAAGGAAGTCCTCTTCTTTTATAAAGCATTTGTAAATTTAAAATACTTTCACATCCATAAATTTCAGTAACAGCTACTATATATCAGCTACTCTACAATAGTATATCAATTCTAATTGTAGTTGGTATAGAGAGGTCATATGATTTGATGGGCTTCCCTTGTGGCTCAGCTGGTAAAGAATCCTCCTGCGATACAGGAGACCTGGGTTCAGTCCCTGGTTTGAGAAGATCCCCTGGAGAAGGGAAAGGCTACCCACTCCAGTATTCTGGCCTGGAGAATTTCATGGACTGTATAGTCCATGGGGTCGCAAAGAGTCAGACACAACTGAGTGACTTTCATTTCACTGTTTCATGTAATTACAGTCACTTCATGATTGTAATTACACAGTGAAAAGCAGATAGGGAACTCAAACCCAGATCTGTGTGATTCTAAACACTGTACTCTTCTCACTACTTCATGATTTCTCTGTTTTATTTTACCTTCAAGTTGATATTTAGAGGTAGTAGAGTGTGAAATTTTATATTATTTTAACGGAGCTGGGTTGAGAGTAGAGAGATAGATAATTGGAGATAGTATATTCAATAAAATTTCATACGTAGGAAATAGAAAACAATTGATTTTTTATTTTTGTAACTCACAGGCAGTCAAGGTAGACTACATTCCTGGGTGATGAAAATGCCAAAAAATCAACATTGATCCTCTAGGGGAATTTCAGAATTCCTTTCCTTGTGGAAAGGATGGAAGATATGTGAGTTTATGATTGTTTTTGACTGCTCTTTCTAACCCAGCATGAGATTCATCCACATAAGTGCATACATCACCACAAAGAAAATGTAGATTAACAAAGTACAGAAGGAATTATATTAGGATTCCAGACCATAGGATTGAGTCTTAAAAGACAGGAGAAGAAAGAAAAAGAAAACATTCAGAGAAATAAATGAATTTGTAAGTACTGGGTTACCTAAATTAGACTACCTACTCTTAGGAATGGACAGAAAGCAAGGATTTAAGTGTTTGGAAAACAATTTGCTATGAACATCAGGACTTTCTTCACTGAGATAAGGTAGCCTACATTAGCTCTGGTATTATGGCTTGCATTTCCCAGTATACCTTTCCTGGAACAACCACATCCCTGCTAATATGAACAAAACTAAGGGAAGGTACTAACAGGAAATCCCTTTCGGAGTCCTATTGTTTTACTATCACAGTTGATAGTTCTAACACTCCAAAACCAAAACTATCAGACAATGGATATCTTCACTGGGGAGAAGAGAGTCCAACAGAAAATACAAGGAAAAGAGTTTCAGTCTAGAATCACCATTTCAAAGACAAGAATAAACAAAATCAAATGTCCATAAGTAAACATGCTAATATCAAAGACTAGCAGAGTATTATTTTAAGGACTATTTTAAGTGCCTTTATATTTTCTACTATTAACATTATTTTGCTCGTTTAAAAAATATAAGACATATAGATACACATATAAGACATACATGGGCTTCCCAGGTGACTCTGGAAAGAATCTACTTACCAAACAAGAGACAAGCGTTCAATCTCTGGGTAGGAAAGGTCTACTGCCAAAGGAAATGGCAACGCACTCCACTATTCTTGCCTGGGAAATTCCATGGACAGAGGAGCCAGCGTGGCAAGCTACAGTCCATGGGGTTGGAAGAGCTGGACACAACTTAGCAACTAATCAACAATGACAACATAAGACTTATATATCCTATCATACATAAATATATATAAGACATATATACAAAAGGCTATTAATATTTCACTGCATATCCTTCCAAAATATTTGGAATATTTAGGAGATATATACAGATTCTGAGATTTTATATCATAATTTATAATGACTGGAAAAAAAGGTTTATATCTTTAAATAGAAGTTTGGGAATCACTGGAGTAAATTCTCTTAACTAAAATAAAAGTTAGATACAAGCTCCATTAATCATAAATGTTAAAAATACTACATGAATTTTAAGTAAGTCTAAAGGATGAGAGGAAGGATAAAAATCAAAGATCTTTTAGAAAAAAATTGTGGCAAAAATGCTTCTATGATTGTATTTACAAACCAAATCTTAAAATTTTTATCATTAACATATTTTTTAATCTAATGACAAATTTAAACTCTTTTAAGATAATGTTTTAATTTTCAAGATTTTTTTTCAAGAACATTAAAACAATCAATTTTCTTTTAAAATAAAAAGCATAATGTTACATTAACTCTGTGAGCTCGTGTAAAGTGATATTTTTTCTCTTCTAGACTCAAGTGTTTATTTTCTATCTGGCTAGTTTTACTGAATCATTGCCTAATAATATATCTTCAAGGGCTGAATTGAAATTTTAATGGGTTAAATAAGCACTTTGGATTTAAATCATAAAATAATATTGCTTTCTCCAAAATCCTTTTCTTTCATATCCTCGATATATTTGCAAAGTTTTTAAAGCCATAGACGTTTGCTATCTGAGATGCCCCAACCTGAGTAAAATGAGCTCAGGAAAGAAAGGTCATCTACAGTAGGTACACAAAGCCAAGGTATAAATATTGTGCAGACTTTTTTACTCAGACTTTTGAGGGATTCAGTTGTTGCTGTTGTTCAGTCGCTAAGCTGTGTCCAATTCTTTGTGACCCCATGGACTGCAGCACTCCAAGCTTCCCTGTCCTTCACTATCTCCCAGAGTTTGCTCAGATTCATGTCCACTGAGCCAGTGATACTATCTAACCATCTCATCCTTTGCCTCCCCCTTCTCTTTTAGCTAACATCAATCTTTCCCAGCATCAGGGTCTTTTCCAATGAGTTAGTTTTTTACATCAAGTGCCCAGAGTACTGGAGCTTCAGCTTTGGCATGAGTCCTTACAATGAGTATTCAGGGTTGATTTCTTTTAGGATTGACAGGTGTGATCTCCTTGCTGTTCAAGAGACTCTCAAGAGTCTTCTCCAACACCACAGTTCAAAAGCATCAATTCTTTGGCACTCAGCCTTCTTTATGGTCCAACTCTCACATCCATACATGACAACTAGAAAAACCACAGCTTTGACTATACAGACCTTTGTCAGCAAAGTGATGTCTTTGCTTTTTAATACTCTGCCTAGGTTTGTCATAGCTTTCCTTCCAAGGAGCAAGCATCTTTTAATTTCAAGGCTGCAGTCACTGTCCCCAGTGATTCTGGAGCCAAGAAAAAAAATTTGCCACTGCTTCCACTTTTTCCCCTTCTATTAGCCATGAAGTGATGGGACTGGATGCCATGATCTTAGTTTTTTGAATGTTGAGTTTTAAGCTAGCTTTTTCACTCTCCTCTTTCACTTTCATCAAGAGGCTCTTTAGTTTCTCTTTATTTTTTCCATTAGAGTGGTATCATCTGCATATCTGAGGTTTTTGATATTTCTCCCAGCAATCTTGATTCCAGCTTCTGATTCATCCAGCCTGGCATATCACATGATGTACTCTGCATAGATATTAAATAAGCAGGATGACAGTATACAGCCTTGATGTACTCTTTTGCCAATTTTGAAACATGTTTCCCAATTTTGAAACACTGAAAATGTTCAGTTCTAACTGTTGCTTCTTGACCTGCATACAGGTTTCTCAGGAGACAGGTAAGGTGGTCTGGTATTTCAATCTCTTTAAGAATTTTCCACAGTTTGCTGTAACCCACACAGTCAACAGTTTTCAAGTAGTCAATGAAGCAGAATTAGATGTTTTTCTGGAATTCCCTTGCTTTCTCTATGATCCAAAGAATGTCAGCAATTTGATCTTTGGTTTCTCTGCCTTTTCTAAACCCAGCTTGTATATCTGAAAGTTCTTGGTTCACAAACTGCTGAAGCCTAGTCTGAAGGATTGGAGAAGGAAATGGCAACCCACTCCAGTAATCTTGCCTGGAGAATCCTGTGGATGGAGGAGCTTGGTGGGCAGCTGTCCATAGGGTCGCACAGAGTCGGACACGACTGAACCAACTTAGCATGCATGCATGCATGCATTGGAGAAGGAAAGGGCAACCCACTCCAGTATTCTTGCCTGGAGAATCCCAGGGACAGAGGAGCCTGGTAGGTTGCCGTCTATGGGGTCACACAGAGTCGGACATGACTGAATTGACTTAGCAGCAGCAGCAGTCTGAAGGATGTTGAGCATAACCTTACTAGCATGCAAAATGAGCACAATTGTTTGGTAGCTTGAACATTCTTTGGCATTGCCCTTCTTTGGGATTAGAATGAAAACTGACATTTCCCAGTCGTGTGGCCACTGCTAAGTTTTCCAAATTTGGTGACACATTCAGTGCGGCACTTTAACAGCATCATATTTTAGGATTTGAAATAGCTCAGCTAGAATTTCATCATCTCCACTAGCTTTGTTCATAGTAATGCTTCCTAAGGCCCACTTGATTTCACACTCCAAGATGTCTGGCTATAGGGGAGTGACCACACCATCATGGTTATTCGGATCATTAAGACCTTTTTTGTATAGTTCTTCTGTGTATTCTTGCTCCCTCTTCTTAATCTCTTCTGCCTCTGTTAGGTCCTTAATGTTTCTGTCCTTTATCTTGCCCATCCTTGCATGAATAATGTTCCCTTGACAACTCCAATTTTCTTGAAGAGATTGTTCATCTTTCACATTCTATTGTTTCCCTCTACTTCTTTGCATTGTTCATTTAAGGTCTTCTTTTCTCTCCTTGCTATTCTTCAGAACTCTACGTTCAGATGGATATTCTTTCGTTTCTCCTTTGCTTTTCACTTCTCTTCATTTCTCAGCTATTTCTAAGGCCTCCTCAGACAACCATTTTGCCTCTTTGCATTTCTTTTTCTTGGGGATGGTTTTGGTCATTAACTCCTGTACAATGTTATGAACCTCTGTCTGTAGTTCTTCAGGCACTTTGTTTACCCTTCAAGGGATCTAATCACTTGAATCTATTCATCACCTCCACTGTATAATCATAAGGGATTTGATTTAGGTCAAACCTGGATGGCCTAGTGATTTTCCCTACTTTCTTTAACTTAAGCCTGAATTTTGAAATAAGGAGCATATGATCTGAGCCACCATCAGCTCCAGGTCTTGTTTTTGCTGACTGTATAGAGCTTCTCCACTTTCGGCTGCAAAGAACATAATCAGTCTGATTTCAGTACTGACAATTTGGCGATGTCCATGTGTAGAGTCATCTCTTATGTTGTTGGAAAAGGGTGTTTGCTATGTCCAGTGTGTTCTCTTGTCAAAATTCTGTTATCTTTTGCCCTGCTTCATTTTGTTCTCCAAGGCCAAACTTGCCTGTTACTCCAGGTATCTCTTGACTTCCTACTTGTGCATTCCAATCCCCTGTGATGAAAAGGATGTCTTTTTTTGGTGTTAGTTCTAGAAGGTGTTGTAGGTCTTCATAGAACCAGTCAACTTCAGCTTCTTTGGCATCAGTGGTTGAGGCATAGACTTGGATTACACATTATACTTTGAGTGGTTTGCCTTGGAAATGAATCAAGATCATTCTGCCATTTTTGAGACTATACCCAAGCACTGCATTTCAAAATCTTTTGTTGTCTGTGAGGGTTACTCCATTTCTTCTAAGGGATTCTTGCCCACAATAGTAGATATAATGGTCCTCTGAATTAAATTCGCCCATTCCAGTCCATTTTAGTTCACTGATTCCTAAGATGTCAAGGTTCACTCTTGCCATCTCCCACTTGATCATGCCCAATTTACTGTGATTTATGGACCTAACATTCCAGGCTCCTATGCAATACTATTCTTTACAGCGTCAGACTTTACTTTCACCACCAGACACATCCCCAACTGAGCGTCATTTCCACTTCGGCCCAGCTGTTTTTCTCTTTCTGGAGATATTAGTCATTGTCCTCTGCTCTTCCCCAGTAGCATATTGGACACCTTCCAACCTGGGGGGCTCATCTTCTGCTGTCATACCTTTCGGCCTTTTGTTACTGTTCATGGGGCTCTCGTGGCAAGAATACTGGAGTGATTTACCATTCCCTCCTCCAGTGGAACATGTTTTGACAGAACTCTCCACTGTGACCTGTCAGTCTTGGGTTGCCCTGTATGGCATGGCTCATAGCTTCACTGAGCCATGGCGAAAGTTCCTTCGCCATGACAAAGCTATGAATACTTACCTTTAATACTAATAAGATTAATGAGCGTCTTTAAAAGTGTTTATGTTGTTTAAAGTTCCCTTCCCCCCCCACCAAAAAAAAAAAAGTAGAGCCTATTATAAGTGGAGCCAGAGTGAAGTTAAGTCAGAAAGAAAAAAACAAGTATCGTATATTAATGCATATATAGGCAATCTAGAAAAATGGTACTAATGAACCTATTGGCAGGGCAGGAATGGAGACACAGATATAGAGAAGAGACTTGTGGACTCAGTAGCAGAAAGAGAAGGTGGGACAAATTGAGAGAGTAGTACTGACATATATACACTACCATGTTTAAAACCGAGAGTTAATGGGAAATTTCTGTATAACAAAGAGAGCCCAGCCCAGTGTCTGTGACGATCTAGAAGTATAGGATGAGGGATCTGGAGTGGAAGGAAGGTTCAAGAGGGAAGGGAGATATAGATATATATATAGATATATATATAGATATATATATAGATATATATACTTATGGCTGATTCACATTGTTGTACTGCAGAAAACAACACAACATTGTAAAGTAATTGTCCTCCAATTAAAAAAATTTTTAATTGTATAAAAAAATAAAAACAAACAAAAAATTCCTTAAAGAAATGTGCTGGTGGTTTGTTTGGTGCTATTTCCCTAGAACCCTCAGAGTAAGAGGTTTTACACTCAGCATTTAGGATTTGGGGTAGAACAGTTTGAGAAGTGCTTCTCAACTGGGACAAAGTGCCTTGTATAAAATTGAGGTTCAATAAATAACTGTTGATTTGATTTGAGGTGCCATCAGATACAACTTGGAAATCTTGGAAAGTTTGCTTTTTGACACTTTAGACAGCATATCAGAGGAAAGAGAAAGAAGAATATAGATAAAAAAATAAATTCTGCTAAATGACTTCTTGAGCTTCTCAGGTGGCACTAGTGGTAAAGAACCCGCCTGCTAATGCAGAAGACATAAGAGACGTGGGTTTGATCCCTGGATTGGGAAGATCCCCTGGAGGTGGGCATGGCAACCCACTCCAATATTCTTACCTGGAGAATCCCTTGGACAGAGGAACCTGGTGGGCTACAGTTCACAGGGCTGCAAAGAGTCAGACACAACTGAAGCAGCTTGGCACTCACGTACACACGCAAATGACTTAACACTTCTCATAAGACAATAGGAATTCTCTGTAGAACACTGAATTTTCCAATGCCTGAATTAGGACCAACTGATTTCTCAACTGTAAATGGAATAAAATCCAAATTCCTTAACCTGTCATGCATCCAGAATCTCAACACATCCTGTTCCGCTTTATTTCCCCCACTTTATTCCTCTGTTTCAAGCCAAATTGTTCCACTCCCAGTTCTCCATACACATCTAAACTGTTCCTACCTATGTCTTCAGGCATTCCATGCCCTCCCACTTAAATGACGTTCCCTGTCCTGCCATTATCATCTCTTAGGCACAGTCCAAATGCCACCTCTTCTAGAAAGCCTTCCACAATCTTGACCTTGATAAGTTATGTTTCTTTCTGATCTGAATAAGAAATTTATATATGCCTCTTTTATTGAATTTATTTTCTGCTTTATGCTTTACTTAAATAGGTCCTACTTTCCCTATTAAATTAAAAACTCTTTGATAGAAGATAAAATATACATCTATGCTACAAATTCACTGCCAAGTTCCTTTTGGATTCTGTCAGCAGACTCTCAATTATTTTAATTCGAACAAATCATCCAAAAACTTTATAGCACTTAATATACCCACTTCTCAGAGATATGAAATTCAGTTTTTCTTTATCTAATTTAATTGATAGTGCCAGATAATGTATGGGGGAAAAAATTTACTGATTAACAGTTGTTTCTCACTTCATGGAAATCATCAAAACAAAAGTTGGATAAATTACTTTTTATAGAGTTTTTGGTCTAAATACAGAACAAAACTCAGTGAGATAATACTTGCAACCCCTTCTCAGGACTGCTTATAATATCATCAGTTCAGTTCAGTCACTCAGTCATGTCTGACTCTTCATGACCCCACGAGCCGCAGAATGCCAGGGCTCCCTGTCCATCACTAATGCCCAGAGTTTACTCAAACTCATGTCCATTGAGTTGGTGATGCCATCCAACCATCTCATCCTCTGTCGTCCCCTTCTCCTCCCGCCTTCAATCTTTCCCAGCATCAGGGTCTTTTCAATGAGTCAGCTCTTTGTATCAGGTGACCATAAGTATTGGAGCTTCAGCTTCAGCATTAGTCCTTCCAATGAATATTCAGGACTCATTTCCTTTAGGATGACTGGTTGGATCTCCTTCCTGTCCAAGAGACTCTCAAGAGTCTTCTCCAACACCACAGTTCAAAAGCATCAATTCTTCAGTGTTCAGCTTTCTTTATAGTCCAACTCTCATATCCATATACGACCACTAGAAAAACCATAGCCTTGATTAGACGGACCTTTGTTGGCAATGTGATGTCTCTGCTTTTTAATATGCTATCTAGGTTGGTTATAACTTTTCTTCCAAGGAGCAAGCATCTTTTAATTTCAGGGCTGCAGTCACCATCTGCAGTGATTTTGAAGCCCCAAAAAATTAAGTCTATCACTGTTTTCATATAACTATAGACTGTAAAATACACTTTGAACTGGTTTAAATAAGGACAGGATTGTAACAAAATATATATTTATAATTCTCCCAAGAATATACAAACATAAAAACATGTGTGTTGTTGCTTCAGAAAGAGTTGGAGGCATCTGATAAAACAATATAAAAATAAAAGAACCACCTCAAAATCTTGTATAGAAATTGACAACAGGAAAATCTAAAATTCAGCTTAAACTTTGGGAACTAACCAAATGCTGAGAAATCTACAGAACTTATTTTATTAAATCTTGGTTTTCTATTTGTTGAAGTACATATAATCTAATATAAAACAAATAGACATTAATGTGTATGATTTCAATAACTTTCTCTTTATTTCCGGCTTTACTGAGAAATAACTAAGGAGTTTCTTTTGGAGTTACTTTGAGAGCTCTACCAGGTAACTCCAAAAAGAACTCCTCAGTCTGATTGGTTAAGATTTATGCAAAACCGATTTTTGTTGGCGGTAGCTCTTTGAATTGCTTATTTTCCTTAATTGGAAATTATCATTTTCAAGGACCCTTGACTCTAGTCTTTCCCTCCTCTCTTAGAATTTCTCAGCTACTTCATCCTTACCCATCATTCATAATATGCACAAGTATTTTTGTTGCACAAGAGCAAATAAGTAAGATCTTTTCTCAAAAGAAATAAATTGTATTAGCTTACTCTACTTTTCCAGTAACATGCTATTCAGAAATATAAATAATCTTATATCCTTTAGAGCTAGAAATACCAAATAAGGTGAATTACATTGAAATATACCCAATATCAAAGTATACCATCAACAACTTCAAAGAATAACTGAATATCCATCTATTATGAAATAGATTTTGCTGAATTCTATTTTTCCTTCAAGTCAGCTTTATTGAAATACAATTATACATAATAAAACTCACTCTCAAATGTAGTCTGATGCGTTCTGACAAATATATACAGTCATGTAAACACTACCTCTATCAAGAATCAGAACATTTCCATATAGCTCCTTTATTCCTCTTTGAAGTCAGTCACACCCCTAACCTCCATCCCTGGTTTTGTTTTCTATCCCAATAGTTTTGCCTTTTCTAGAATGTAATATAAATAGAGTCCTACAGCATTTAGTCTTTTGTTTCTGACCTCATTCATTTAGCATAATGTTTTTGAGATTTATCCATGTTGTCTGATATACTAATATTTGTACCTCACTTCTATTCATTGCTAAATAGCATTCCATTGCATGAGTATAACACAAACTATTTAACCAGTTATCCTTTGATAGACTTAGGCTTGTTTTCAGCTTTTAGTTACTATGAATAAAACTTCTATGAACATTTGACCAGAGTGGGCCTAGACTAGTGTGGACCTGTTTATATTTGTTTTGGTTAAACACCCAGAAGTAAAATTGCTGAATCATATGGTGTGTGTTTATAAAAAACTGCCAATGCTGTTTTCCAAAGTGACCTTATCTTTTTGTACTCCCATGAGCAACATAAGACTTCAAATTATACCAAAAGCCCATCAATGTTTATTATTGTCAATCTTTTTTAATTTTAGTTACTATAATGAGTCTATCGTGGCATCTCAATGTGATTTTAACTTACATTTCCCTATAATATTGATCTCCAATCCCACTGCCTTCTTTGGGGTACATATATATTTCAAGGCTTCCCAGGTAGCACAGTGGTAAAGAATCTGCCTGCCAAGGGAGGAGATGCAAGAGATGCAGTTTCGATCCCTGGATCAGAAAGATCCCCTGGAGTAGGAAATAGCAAAACCCACTCCAACATTCTTTCCTAGAAAATTCCATGGACAAAGGAAACTGGTGGGCTGTAGTCCATAGGGTCACAAAGAGTCGGACATGAGTGAGTGACTGAACACAAACACACATAATAACTACTGATGTTGAGCATCTTCACTTTCACTTTTCATTTTTATGCATTGGAGAAGGAAATGGCAACCCACTCCAGCACTCTTGCCTGCAGAATCCCAGGGATGGAGGAGCCTGGTGAGCTGCCGTCTATGGGGTCGCACAGAGTCAGACATGACTGAAGCAACTTAGCAGCAGTAGCAGCAGCAGCATTCTGTCAAATGTCTGTTTAAAACTTATGTCTGTTTTTAAAATTAGATTGTTTTTGACTGCCTTATGCAAAGAACCGTCTCATTAGAAAAGACCCTGATGCTGAGAAAGATTGAAAGCTGGAGGAGAAGGGAACGACAGAGGATGAGATGGTTGAATGGCATCACTGACTCAGTGAACATGAGTTTGAGTAAACTCCAGGAGTTGGCGATGGACAGGGAGGCCTGGCGTACTACAGTCCATGAGGTTGCAAAGAGTTGGACATGACTGAGCAACTGAACTGAACTACTATAAGAAAGCTCTTTATAAACTTCAAGTCCTTTATCAGATATGCATGTGGTTTTGCTGAATATTGTAGTACATATCTTTTTGAATACTCATCCAATGACTTTATAGGTTAAATTAGAAAGGACTATACCACTCAAGATCAAATTCCTTAAGAATTGCACCATCCAAAGGTCAATTTCCATTAAGACTATATCAACTAGTGGTCAACTTCCAAAGGACTGTTCACTTAAAAGTCAAATTCTATAAAGGCAACCAAATGGCAAATTCTCTGAGTACTATACCATTCAATGTCTTAGGGAGAGAATAGATCTCATCGATCATATTCTGAAATCAATCACTGTGTGTTAATATAAAAAATGATCCAAATTTGTCATTCTATCAGATCATGTCTTATACCTTGAAAACAAAAAATGCTTAGAATTTATATTGAGGCCAATTTGTAAAAATATTTATCAGTACTCCACCAAACTTACACTTTTAAAGACTCAATAAACCTTACTAACTCCATTTCTCTTTTCCATGTCCACACTCGTATTCAGGCACAGGGTTATATAAATTTGTATTTTTTTATTTCATTGCATATGTTATTTTGATGTTAGTAGTATCTCCTCCTCTAAAAATTACCCTCTGTTCTGTCTTAACTACAGAGGCTAGTATACAGATCAGTATTTAGCTGTGTGTTAGTTGTGCTCCCAGGAGGAAGCAGATTTCACACTCAAAGGGAATAAGAAGGGACTATTCACAAAACGGTAAATAAGTGTTAAGGGAAATCAGCAAGCCACAATTGCTATTACTCCTAGGTCTGACAAAAAAAAAAAAAAAAAATGGAGAGAAAGAAGTTGCTGAAACCTGAAGAGAATAACTATCGCTACAGGGGCAGTGAGTGGTCTTTTGTAGGTAGATTTAAGCAATCTTATGAAATCAGGAAGAAAAAATACTTCAGTCTTATTTTCTTTATGCTCCCAATTTGCTAATGGGGCTGTCACAGAGAACCCAATAGAAAGGATGACAGTAGGAGATCAAATTAACGTACTCCATAAATGTCAGCCTCCTAGGACATACAACAAGAGAGAGAAGAGTAAAGAGTGGATTTGGATTTGGATAGGTCACAGAAATCATTAAAGAGAGGATGATAAATGTGCCCTAATCACTGAATAGTTACTCCAAGTTCAACTCTAAGTGTACAGAAGAAATGGAATATAAAATATTAACAGTAAGAATTATCAATGTTCCCACAAAAAAATTAATGACTTATTGAGTCAAATGTTCAATAGACTCTTTATGTTTGGAAACATGGCCATCCCACATAATGGAAATAGGACATATATTTAAGGTTTTTTGTTTTGTTTATAACTAAACATTAAATTCTTAAAAGAGGGTGGGGTATTGGGGAAAGAAGGATGACAGAAAGTAGCATTGATTTTTGTTTCCTTACTTATCAACATCTGGGAAAAATATCACTGCTTCCATTCTTGAACCACCTATTGCTATCAAAAGTTACATTTTTAAAAGTTACATAAGTGCACTCTTTACCATTTTTCATTTCATAAAAATATTTAATTTACCTCCTTAATCTAAACATTTACACCACATTCAAGAAAGTATTTTGAAAATGGCATAGAATTAGGCATTTGGTAGACCTAAGTTGGTATTTTGGCTCTATCTTTACTGGTGGTAAGACCTATGCAAAATATTTAACCTTTCTAAGAAAAATTTCCTAATCTGAAAAGAAAAAAAAATAGTAATGACTTTAGGACTGGGATAAACTTTAAATAATGTATAAAGGACTTCTCATCACAACATCTGGATCACTGTAGTCTCTCTGTAAATATTAAACTTCCTCCAATTTTTTACTTGGGGGGAAATGTCTTTGAATTCTAAAGAAAGCATTACAGATTCCATTTGTCAAATAATTCTAGATCCATTTTCCTTGTAAAAGAAGGGATAGCCAAATGATGTAGATGACAATGGGAATACTACTACCTGTAATGTCTGTATTTAGTACTCTATTCCACTTCCCTTTTTTTCTATACATACTCTGGGTTCACTCTCTAATTTTATTCAGGCTTGAAAAAAAATTAGCATTTTGATTTCAGAAAACTCTTCAAATCATCTATAAAATATGCTGGAAATTAACTATTTCCTTAAATCTCTAACTGAATGAAGGCAGGAAGTAAAGAAAGAATATAAGGAAACTAATAATCTCTGAAAATGATCCATGGACTGGGTGAGCAAGTCACGCTTATAAATAGCATAGACTGTCATCACCAAAACTCAACAAGAGGCACAGGATTAAACTAAGGAAATGCCTTGAAACTTCAGAAGAGAAAACACATGGACTGAAAAAATTCACACAATTGTGAATTCACAAAATTCACACAAAATTCACGAAATAGCAATTGCTATATTCCATGTACTCTGCTTCCAATAAACTTCTAGGTAGCAACTCAAAAGTTAATTAGTAACAAAAATTATAATTTTACCTAAATATTGACTCATTAAGTACACAGGTACTCAAATATATCTTAACAAAATACTTGAACATATTTATTCTGAGTCTCACAAGATCATGTAAACAAAAAGCTTTACTCTATTTAATTGAGAAAACTATATATAAAGAAATGCTTATATATACACTTTGTGTGTATACGCAGTTGCTCAGTTGTGTCCAACTCTGCCACTCCATGGGCTGTAGCCCGCCAAGCTCCTCTGCCAGCGGAATTTTCTAGGTAAGAATACTGGAGTGGATTGCCATTTCCTCCTCTAGAGGATCTTCCTGACCCAGGGATCAAACCCATAGTTCTTGCATCTCTTGCATTGGCAGGCAGTTTCTTTACCAGAAGCACCACCTGGGAAGCTTATATGCTGCTGCTGCTGCTAAGTCACTTCAGTTGTGTCCAACTCTGTGCGACCCCATAGACTGGGGCCCACTGTCTCTGGGATTCTCCAGGCAAGAACACTGGAGTGGGTTGCCATTTCCTTCTCCAATGCATGAAAGTGAAAAGCGAAAGTGAAGTCGTTCAGTCTTGCCCGACTCTTAGCAACCCCATGGACTGCAGCCTACCAGGCTCCTCTGTCCATGGGATTTTCCAGGCAAGAGTACTGGAGTGGGGTGCCATTGCCTTCTCCGGAAGCTTATATACATTTACCTAATTTAAATTTTTGTTACTCATATGTGTGAACACTACTGGATTTAATTTTTTGTTATTAATTATTTGTGTAAATGCTACTGAAAATTGGGCATCCATGCCATGACTTCATTTCAAATAGATGGGGGAAAAATGAAAACAGTGACAGACTTTATTTTTGGGGGCTCTAAAATCATTGTGGAAAGTGACTGCAGCCATGAAATTAAAAGATGTTTCCTCCTTGGAAGGAAAGCTATGACAAACCCAGACAACATATTATAAAGCAGAGACATCACTTTGCTGACATAGGTCTGTATCATCAAAGCTATGATTTTTCCAGTAGTCATGTATGGATGTGAGAATTGGACCAAAGAGAAGACGGAGCACTGAAGAATTGATGCTTTGGAACTGTGGTGCTGGTGAAGACTTTTGAGAGTCCCTTAGACAGCAAGGAGATCAAACCAGTCAATCTTAAAGAAAATCAATCCTAAGTATTCATTGGAAGGACTGATGCTGAAGCTGAAGCTCCAATACTTTGGCTACCTGATATGAAGAGCCAACTCATTGGAGAAGACCTTGATGCTAGGAAAGACTGAGGGCAGGAGGAGAAGTGGGTGACAGAGAATGAGATGGTTGGATGGCATCAGTGACTCAACGGACATGAGTTTGAGCAAACTGCAAAAGATAGTGAAGGACAGGGAAGCCTGGCATCCTGCAGTCCATGGGATCTCAAAGAGTTCAACACGACTGAATGACTGAATGACAACAGTGACTGAATGACTGAATGACAACAGTAACTGAATATTATGAAAGTGGTATCTTTTCATTTTATCATCTATTGGATTAATTTAGTACCTACTACTGGGTAAGAATCTGCTGCCAATGCAGGAGACACAAGAGACATAGGTTTGATCCCTGGGTCAGGAAAATCCCCTGGAGTAGAAAATGGTACCCGACTCCAGTATTCTTGCCTGGAAAACGTCATGGACAGAGGCACCTGGCAGGCTATAGTCCATGGTGTCCCAAAGGGCCAGACACAACTGAACGACTGAGCACACACACACTGGGAAGGGCATAATCTGATATTTGAAAATATAAGAGGAAGAAATATTTTGACATTTGGATGTTATTGCCATCTAGGACTGGTTATATTTACTTAACTAATAAGATAGATATGGGGCTTTCCTGGTGCATCAGAGGTAAAGAATTCACATGCAATATGCAATACAGGAGACACAAAGATGCAGGTTCAATACCTGGGTAAGAAAGATCTCCTCAAGAAGGAAATGCCAACCTACTCCAGTAATCTTGCCTGAAAAATCCCATGGACAGAGAGTCTAGTGGACTACAGTCCATGGGGGTCTCAAAGAGTCAGACACAACTGAGTGACTAAACAACAACAAAAGACAGATAACATTCTGTGAAACATCTGTGTGTATCATTGGCATGCCAAGTTATATACCTAAAATTGCTATGTTATATGAAGTGTTAAGCCTACTTTTGCTCATAACTGACTGCTCAATCTAGATGAACAGTAACCTCTAGCACTTTTCTTGGCCCTTTGGTAAAAGCAGACAAGTGCAATTTATGGGGACACCATAAGAAGGAGGATTCTCTTGTGCTTTGGAATTAAAATACATAAATGAGATCCCTCCAAAAACCACAGCAGAAAAATCAGAATGAAAAATTTCAAACTAACCAAATGAAAGAGGTGGGAGGATATTAAATTTCTGTCAATGAATAAACCATCCCAACTACTAATTTCCTCCACTGAAATTATACCTGAAGTACCAGCTTCAATTTTAAATAATAATAGGTACCATTTATTGAAGAAAGAGCTTTACATACATTGTGTCATTCAATCTTCAGCATAACTCTATGAGGTATATATTATGGTTGCTATTTTATAAGTGAGAAGATTGAAAGTCAGAGACATTAGCAATATGTCTAAAGTCATACACTTATAAGAAAACAAATATTAAACCTATGTTTTTTCAGAAGACAAAGCTTGTGTTCATAGTCATAATCTTTGGTTGTCAATTATATTAAGTGCTTTCTACCTTAAGGTAGAAAACTCTTAGGACAGAAACAGGCAAATAATCAAACCATGATATCTTTGTACTGTTGATAGATTCCAAAAGATGACAATAGTTATTTTTTTAATGTTATGAGAGCTAAGTATATTGTTATCTGTTATGTTTACTTATGACAATCTCTGTATTAGTGTACAAAACAACCAAATTAGAAAATAGATCAGCATTCAATATGACAGAGCACTTCCAAAATGGCTGAGTTATTTAGGACTTGATAACTGAAAATCTGCTTCTCTATAAAAGCAATGAGGAAAATCACTGGCAAAAATCATCAAAATCAACTTTTTCAGAACTCTGAAATTAACTAAAGATGTGCAACAATAAGTAAATGTACACTCAAGGAAAAGAGATGAACAGTGATAAGAACAGCAAATTTAATGGCATTTTAACTTGCCCTAATCCTGTCTTCCCAACCTTCCCAAACTTGAAAACCGACAACTTCACAACAACAGTAGCTGTGAAATCCCTGAGTCTGGAGAGAATGGGTTTGGAACTCCTCCAAAACCCCTAAGCCCCTAGAATAGCAGTATATCACCTACCAGTTCCCTAAAAAGTACCATTCAAAAGGTATGTCTTTATTTTGACCTGATACAGAGGATATCCTATGAAAAATGATTTACCTGCTGGGCATTTCTTAAAAACAATCAACAATATTTAATGTGGCAAGAGACAACTCTACACATGGACATCACCAGATGGTCAAAACCAAAACCAGATTGATTATATTTTTTGCAGCCAAGGATGGAGAAGCTCTATACAGTCAGCAAAAACAAAACCTGGAATGACTGTGGCTCAGATCATCAGGTCCTTATTGAAAACTTCAGGCTTAAATTGAATAAAGTAGGAAAAACCACTAGGCCATTCAAGTATGACCTAAATCAAATCTCTTATGATTATACAGTGGAGGTAATGAATAGATTCAAAGGAATAGATTTGGTACACAGAGTGCCTGAAGAACTATGGACAAAGGTACATTTTACAGGAGGTAGTGACTGAAACCATCCCCAAGAAAAAGAAATGCAAGAAGGCAAAGTGGTTGTCTGAGGAGGCCTTACAAACACCTGAGAAAAGAAGAGATGCAAAAGGCAAAGGAGAAAGGGAAAGATACACCCAACTGAAAGCAGAGTTCCAGAGAATAACAAGGAGAGATAAGAAAGCCTTCTTAAGGGAACAATGCAAAGAAATACAGGAAAACAATACAATGGAATAGAGATTTCTTCAAGAAAGTTAGAGATACCAAAGGAACATTTCATGCAAAGATTGGCTCAATAAAGGACAGAAACGGCAAGGACCTAAAAGAAGCAGAAGACAATAAGAGGTGGCAAGAATACACAGAACTGTATAAAAAAAGACCTAATGACTGCGAACCCTGATGGTAAGGCCACTCACCTAGAACCAGACATCTTGAAATGTGAAGTCAAGTGGGCCTCAGGATGCATTACTATGAACAAAAGCAAGAGGAGGTGATAGAATTCCAGCTGAGCTGTTCTAATCCTAAAACATGATGCTCTTAAAGTGCTATGCTCAATATGTCAGCAAATTTGGAAAACTCAGCAGTGGCCACAAGACTGGAAATGGTCAGTTTTCATTCCAATCCCAAAGAAAGGCAATGCCAAAGAATGCTCAAACTACTGCACAATTGCACTCATCTCACACACTAGTAAAGTAATGTTCAAAATTCTTCAAGCTAGGCTTCAACAGTATGTGAATCAAGAACTTCCAGGTATTAAAGTTGGATTTAGAAAAGGCAGAGGAACCAGAGATCTAATTGCCAATATCCATTGGATCATAGAAGAAACATGAGAATTCCAAACAAACATCTACTTCTGCTTCATTGACTATGCTAAAGCCTTTGTCTGGATCACAACAAACAGAAATACTTAAAGAGATGGGACTACCAGACCACCTGACCTGCCTCCTGAGAAATCTGTATGCAAATCAAGAAGGAACAGCTAGAACTGTATATGGAACAATGGACTGGTTCCAAATTGGGAAAGGAGTACTTCAAGGCTGTATATTGTCACCCTGCTTATTCAACTTCTATGCAGAGTACATCATGTGAAATGCTGGGCTGGTGAATCACAAGCTGGAATCAAGATTTCTGGGAGAAATATCAAAAACCTCAGATATACAGATGATGCCACTCTAATGGCAGAAAGTGAAGAGGAACTAAAGAGCCTCTTGATGAAGGTGAAAGAGGACAGTAAAAAAGCTGGCTTAAAACTCAGCATTCAAAAAATGAAAATCATGGCATTTGGTCCCATCACTTTGTGGCAAATAGATGGGGAAAAAGTGGAAACAATGACAGATTTAATTTTGGGGGGCTCCAAAATCACTGCAAACAAGGACTGCAGCTACAAACTTAAAAGACTTTTGCTTCTTGAAAGAAAAGCTACAATAAACCTAGACAGCATAGTTAAAAGCAGAAACATCACTTTGCCAACAAAGATCCATATAATCAAATCTATGATTTTTCCAGCAGTCTTGTATGGATGTGAAAGTTGGACCACAAAGAGGGCTGAGCACCAAAGAATTGATGATTTTGAATGTTGGTGTTGGAGAAGACTCTTGAGAGTAGCTTAGGCAACAAGGAGATCAAACCAGTCAATCCTAAAAGTAAATCAACCCTGAGTATTCATTGGAAGGACTGATTCTGAAGCTGCAGCTCCAATACTTTAGCCACCTGATGCAAAGAGCCAACTCATTGGAAAAGACTCTGATGCTGGGAAATATTGAGGGCAAGAGAAGGGAGTGACAGAGGATGAGATAAATATAATAGATGGCATCACTGACTCAATGGACATGATTTTGAGCGAGCTCCGGGAGATGGTGAAGGACAAGGAAGCCTGGCGTGCTGCAGTTCATGGGGTTGCAAAAGGTCAGACAGGACTTAGTAACTGAACAACAATGTAGGAATTGTCTAATCAGTAGATGCTTTAAGTGGCATTTCAGCTAGGACTATGAAGAGGACAGCCAGAAAAGTTTAAAAGAAAAAACTGGGTAATGAAGTATCCACAGGGGGCTTTGAAAAGCTCTGACATGTTACTGGAATCTAGAAGGCCACATCATGTTGAGGAATGTATGCATGCCCAGTAAGTACCTAAGAACATATTAATCTCTCACCTCTGACTGACCTTGAGGCTCTGCACAAGCAGAAAGTTAAAGCCAAGGCAAAGTCATAAGCAATCCATTAGAGCACTCAGGCATGACCCAATATGCACATAGGGCCCTTTAGCAAAGATTGGAAGATTTACCTATACAAATTATTTAAGGAAATCTCTCTCCAGTTTTGAGCTGACCACTAGACTAACCAAGTGGAGACATCAGTGGTCAGATACAACAAGGAACACAGACTTCATATAATTATTCCAGAAAAGTCACAAATAAACACAAATGTCAACAAATAACAACAACAACAAACCCTGGAGGTGGTAGGAGACTATTACCCAAAAGTATAGCATTGTATTATTTTAAATGACCACATTTCAACAAAAAAGTATAAGATCCTCAAAGAAATAGGCAACTATGGCCAAAAGACATAGGGAAAAGCAATTTTAAAAAAAAAAAAACAGTTCCTGAGAAACATAGATTATAAAATTAACTAAATAGAGACTTCAGATCAGCTAATATAATTATGCTAAAAAAAACTGTTAAAAAACCATATCCAAAGGATCAAAGAAAATTATTAGAAAAATGCCACTACTTCACACCACATACAAAAATTTACTCAATATATATGAAGACCTAAATTTAAGAACCAAAATTTAAAAATTCTTAGAAGAAAAAATAGAAGAAAATCTTCGTTAGATAACATATGAAAGGCACAAGCAACCAAAAAATATATAAGTAGATAGGCAAATAGATATCATGAATATTAAAAATGCTTATGTTCAAAAGAACACCTCAAAAAATAAAAAGACAACACACAGAACGGAAGAAAATATTTACAATCATATATACAGCTTTGTAATACATAAAGAACACTCACAATAATAATAACTAAAAGAAAAATTCTCAATTTAAAAGTGGGCAAGATTCTAAATAGACATTTCTTCAAAGATATATAAATGGCCAACAAGCACATGAAAAAACACTTAATAAGTTAGGTTCTCAAACACAATGAGGTACTGATTCATGACCACTAAAACGACTATAATCTAAAAAGATGTACAATAACAAGTGTTGCCAAGTTTGTGGAGAAACTGGAAGCCTCATACATAGCTAGTGGGGCTGCAAAATGGTATAGCCTCTTTGTGAACCAGTTTGGCAGTTCCTCAAAAATTAAACATACAGTTGCCATATGAACCAACAAGCCCTCTCCTCAGTATATTCCAAGAGAAAAGAAAACATACTTCTACACAAAAACTTACATATGAATATTTATAACAGCACTACTCATAAAAGTCAAAAGGTTAAAATAGTCCAAATGTCCATCAACTGCTGAATGGATAAACAAATGTAGTGTGACCATGCAACAGAATATCATGCAGCCATAAAAGGGAATGAAATACTGATGTATGTTACAACATAGATGAACCTTAAACACATTATCCTAAATATAAGAAGCCAAACATAAAATAACACATATTGTATGATTCCTCTCATATGAAATCTCCAAAATAGATGAATTCATCAAGGCAGAAAGTCAATCAATTGTTGCCATAGGCTAAGGGAAGGAACAAAGGTAAAGTGACTGCCAACAGAGGGGGTCTCTTTTGGGAGTGATAAAATGGGAGCTCTTCTGGGATTCGATAGTGGCAATGGTTGCACAACTTTTGAGTACAGTAAAAACCACTGAATTGTACAGGTTAAACGGGTGAAATGTACGCTATGTGAATTACAGCTCCAAAAAAGGCTGTGTTGTTTGTTTGTTTGTTTTTTTAAGATTAGAATGCATTCAAGTTGTTGTTGGAGAAGGCAATGGCACCCCACTCCTGTACTCTTGCCTGGAAAATCTCATGGACCGAGGAGCCTGAAAGGCTGCAGTCCATGGGGTCGCGAAGAGTCTGACACGACTGAGTGACTTCACTTTCACTTTTCACTTTCATGCACTGGAGAAGGAGATGGCAACCCACTCCAAAGTTCTTGCCTGGAGAATCCCAGGGACGGAGGAGCCTGGTGGGCTGCCGTCTATGCGGTCGCACAGAGTCGGACACGACTGAAGCGACTTAGCAGCAGCAGCAGCAGGTTGCTGTGGCCTTGAGCCTTGGCAGAGGACAAAAAGCGGACTCCGGGTTCAGAGAGAGAGGCTAGTGCCACTTCCCCTCCGCCCCCATCCCCCTCCATTCCCTCCCCGCCCGCCCCGCCACTTGAGGCTCTTCCGAAGGCTCGAGTTTGGGGTCCCACTCAGGTGCCATTGGGTCAGAGCACCTTGCCCCTACCTGTTCGGACCTCTGGGTTGAGCCGCCACTGCTCTGTGACTCTGACTAGAGGAGGTCAAGAAGCCCCCAGAGCTTTAGGCATTGAGCGATAGGCGAGGTAAGCCAAACTCCTCACAGACGAGTCTGAAGGGAGGAACCTTCGGCATTGGGGCACCTGGGCGTCTCTCATCCCAGGCTGTCCTGACGCGCACCTGTACGTCTACCGAGATCCCGCGAGATCAGAGGCCCTTCTCAGGTGCGTCATGTCTGCCGCACCGCCTCAGAGAATCGTTTTTCCGTACTCTGAGCCACCCCTAGACGCTTGGCGCATCCCAGCCCAACCTGCCCCCCTGTTGGGCCCGCGTTTATTTCCCCCACACAGCCGAAGTCACGTACCTCACCTTGCAAGTTCCAACTGCACTGTGGTTTGCCTTCCTGGGAAACTCCACACTGCACAACCTCTGGGACTTGGCTGTGTCTCCAGCCCTGGCCTCATCCCTCATTCTTTGAGCATTCTGCTTGGTATTCAAACGAGACTATTTCCCGAGAGACTTGGGTGGAGGAGCCAGCTCCCTCATCACTGGTACTGATAGATGCACTGGGTCAGAAAGAGAGAGGAATGCCGTGAGGCTGCTCTTCAAGGTTAAGTGCTCTAGGAGGGACAGAGACCCCCTGCCATGAATTTTAGATGCTCCGCAGCTGCCACACAAGCAACTAGCTCTGAGGATATTGGTGAGTGTCTGGGACTTTTTTGTTTTTTGTGTGTGAGAGCCTGTGTGTGTGTTTCTCTTTTTATTCCCTACTTGGAAGATCTTGCTTTTTCTACAAAGCAGTATCCAGATGAGGAGCTCAAGGTGCCTAGCGCCATAGTCTATGTACTCCTTAGTTGGATTCAGGGAGTAAGGGCCATTTATTCCCTTGGACTCAACTTCTGCTGGAAAGGCTGTTTCATTCAGTGAGGTTGCTGCCCAGGTCTTGAAGTGAGACTGCTCTGCCATAGTTCAGGGCATCAGGCTGTTGTTTTGGAAGGTTGTCAGTGAAATGGAGACACGCTATAGGCTGTAGGTTTAATGAGCCTTTCTCCAAGATATGAGAGTGGCGAGAGTACCGCCAGTCCTGTATGGGCCCATGGTCTGCATGTGTTCAAGCAATCACAGAGCTTGAGTGCCCCTCCTTCAATTACTGGAGGCTCTAGGCAGGTGAGTGTGACATGATCTGTGGTTTGCATAGACATATAGGCAAGTGGTCTTTGGAAGGCACTGTACTCTGGTCTATTGGAAGAGGAGAAGGAGATGGCAAAAGCTGACAGCATTAGGTATTATCAGGCAGGCTCCTGTTCAGGTCCTCTGACTGCCTGACCTAATTTTCTAATTTCAAAATAAAATGGCACATTGAAGTTGCTATGGTCTTGGATCTTGGTAGATATCAGATTGGGATCCCAGGGTTTCATGCTAGAAGCCTGGGCCTGGGTGACTGTCCAGGGCCCTTCCAGGTCTTGGAAGACTATATAGATCTGTGACCTGAGCATATACAGTTCACTCCCCAGTTCTGGCAGACCCTCCCATATATAGCATTTGGGCCAGAGGTAGAGAGAGATTGTGTGGGGGGGGCGGGGGGGGTGTGTGTGAATGTTGGACAAAACCTAGTAGGGATAAGAAATCAAAGCCTCAGAAAGAGGCAAAAATCACAAAAAAGGGTACCCCACCACACTAATGAGTGTTTCCTCAGAAACACAAAACAGCTTCCTGACTGCAAACAGTGAGTGCTGCGAGAAAAAGTGGGCCCTAGAAAGGAGGCTGATTCATTCATTACTTAGTTCTACTCCAGGAAGAAAAAAAATGTGTCCTAAGACAAGTGAAATGAGACACTAGCCCAGGTAACTTAAAGTCCTTACAAGGGACAAAGAGCCTCCTCATAAAAAAGAAAAATCCACCCAACAAAAATTCCAAGCAGGCATAAAACTCAATTCCTACTTCCACAAAACTGTGAAAGCTCTAATAGAAACCTTCAATCACTGTCCTTAGAATAGAGACCCTCAGTCAGAGACTATCAGCATAGCTACTCATGAGATTACTGCAGGCCCTAATCTGTAATGTATCTTCCCTGGTGGCTCAGAGGTTAAAGCATCTGCCTCCAGTGTGGGAGACCCGGGTTCAATCCCTGGGTCGGGAAGATCCCCTGGAGAAGGAAATGGTAACCCACTCCAGTATTCTTGCCTGGAGAATCCCATAGACGGAGTAACCTGGTAGGCTACAGTCCATGGGATCACAAAGAATCAGACACGACTGAGAGACTTCACTTACTTACTTACTTCACTTAATCTGTAAGTACAAATGAGCAATCAAAAATTACCGGTAATTACAATAGGCAAGCAATGTAAAAGAAAGAAAAATAAGAGATGAACAGAACTCAGAGGACTAATTGCCAGGGATCAGAATCAATGCAGGAAAAAGCAGAAACTTTTGAATTAAATTTTAAAAATATTCTCAGAAAATTTTGAGAATATTGCCTCTGTATTTTAAAAGTAAAAGAAAATATATAAGCCACAATAAAAGAATAATTGAATCTTTCAAAACATATTTGCTAAAATTAAAATTTAATAAAATAGCTGAGGGACTTCCCAGGTGGCACTAGTTTTAAGAACCTGTCTGCCATTCAGGATACATGAGACGCAGGTTCGATCGCTGAGTCAGGAAGATCCCCTGGAAGAGAGCATGGCAGCCCACTCCAGTATTCTTCCTTGGAGAATGCCATGGATGGAGGAGCCTGGAGGGCTACAGTCCATACGGCCACAAAGAGTTGGACACGGCTGAAATGGCTTAGCATGCATGCATAAAATAGCTGAATGACAGAATAGATTTAGGTGAAAATTAGTTATTATACTGAGGGATTCAAATATGGGGTTATCCTATAATGCAAGACAAATGGAAAAAGAAATCATAAGAAGTAAAGATTTTTAAAATGTTAGCTAAATCCAGAAATTCCAAAATCTATTAGAACTTTGAACTGAAGAGGAAAAAGAGAAAAGAAGGAGAAAATAATTAAATTACTTATTTCTCTTAACTGAAAATCTGAATCTTTAGATCGATAGGTCCTGGAAAGGCTGAAAATGAGAAATGAAACCATGTATAATGAAACTGCACAAGTATATTGCACATTGTGTAATATAAATGATGAATTACCAATAAATGTTTTAAAAAATTTAAAAATGCAAAAATCCTAATGAATGAGAAACAAACCAATGGTAAGGAAATGCTAACAAAAAGAAAACAAAAGTGATAACGTAACTATTGGAAAAATAGCATTGAAGGGAAAAAGGCATTAAATATGACATGATAAAAAATGATGTTTTATACAGATAAAAGATAATAAGATGTTACAACAGTAATGAATATTAATGTACTTAATTCAGTTCAGTTCAGTCATTCAGTCCTGTCTGACTCTCTGCAACCCCATGGACTGCAGCACCCCAGGCTTCTCTGTCCATCACCAACTCCCAGAGCTTATACAAACTCATGTCCATCGAGTCAGTGATGTCATCCAACCATCTCATCCTCTATCATCCCCTTCTCCTCCGCCCTTCAATCTTTCCCAACATCAGGGTCTTCTCAAATGAGTCAGTTCTTCGCATCAAGTGGCCGAAGTATTGGAGTTTCAGCTTCAACAACAGTTCTTCCAGTGAATATTCAGGACTGATTTCCTTTAGGATTGACTAGTTGGATCTCCTTGCAGTCCAAGAGACTTTCAAGAGTCTTCTCCAACACCACAGTTCAAAAACATCAATTCTTCAGCGCTCAGCTTTATAGTCCAACTCTTACATCCATACATGACTATGATCATGGACTATGATACATGACTGGAAAAACCATAGCTTTCACTAGACAGATCTTTGTTGGCAAAGTAATGTCTCTGCTTTTTAATATGCTGGCTAGGTTGGTCATAACTTTTTTTCTAAGGAGCAAGCATCTTTTCATTGAATGGATGCAGTCACCATCTGCAGTGATTTTGGAGCCCCCCAAAATAAAGTCTCTCACTGTTTCCATTGTTTCCCCATCTATTGCCATGAAGCGATGGGACCAGATGCCATAATCTTAGTTTTTGAATGTTGAGTTTCAAGCCACTTTTTTCACTCTCCTCTTTCACTTTCATCAAAAGGCTCTTTAGTTCTTCACTTTCTGCCATAGGGGTGGTATCATCTGCATATCTGAGGTTATTGATATTTCTGGCAATCTTGATTCCAGCTTGTGCTTCATCCAGCCTGGCATTTTGTAATGTACTCTGCATATATGTTAAATAAGCAGGGTGACAATATACAACTTTGATGTACTCCTTTCCCAATCTGGAACCAGTCTGTTGTTCCATGTCCAGTTCTAACTGTTGTTTCCTGACCTGCGTATAGGTTTCTCAAGAGGCAGGTCAGGTGGTCTGGTATTCCCATCTCTTTCAGAATTTTCCACAGTTTGTTGTGATCCACACAGTCAAAGGCTTTGGTGTAGTTAATAAAGCAGAAGCCATGTACTTAATTACACACATTTAAAATATAAAACTCAGAAGCTATTAGAAATAGAAGGTAGTTTCTCTTTCAGGGAGTATGGGGCAAAAGATATTTGAAGGACCTTCCACTACAAAACATTTAGATCCAGGGTAAAACTTTTTACTGTATTATTGATCTTTCAGGAAACTAAGGAAAGCTTCAAAAAAGAAAGAGAAATAAAGTTATAACTGAAAGGGAAGCAGTACATTCTAGGAAAATATGAAAGGTAGGGGTTGCATGAAGGATAGATGATGTACCAGTACTGTACCAGGCCCAAGAGAACCAATGTGACTACATACTTGATTTAAAGTAACTAGTATCCGCTAGTCTCCAGAAGAAACATCAGTAAATATATCTTAGGGGGAAAACATCATCAATTTAGTCCCTTAAAATTTCTTAAATTCAAATCAAACTTAGATGAGCCTACAATCAAGGAAATGTGAACACTGAAGTACACAACTTTCTGTAAATGAATATCAACATCAATAATAAACAAATTTGAATACTCAAGAACTTTAGGTATTTAAAATTATCAGCTATATAGTATAAAAGAACTTTTATAAGATATTATAGTTGAAATTTTTTTACTGAAAATACCAAACTGAGCAAGCAACATGAGACTATCTAGAGTGATCAGCTCTGCTGTACTGTGCTTAGTTGCTCAGTCACGTCCAGCTATTTGCAATCCCATGGACTATAGCCCACCAGCCTCCTCTGTCCATGGGGATTCTCCAGGCAGGAATACTCAAGTGGGTTAGCATGCCCTCCTCCAGGGATCTTCCAAACCCAGGGATCAAACCCAGGTCTCCCGCATTGCAGGTGGATTCTTTACTGTCTGAGATACCAGTAAAACCCCAGAGTGACCAACAGATTTTTTTTTTAATAAGCAAATAGAATTTTGAAAGTGTAAAGTAAAATTGTTGCAATATATATATTAAAGCAGCATTTTAGACACTGATGAATAACAACACAGAAAATAGAGAATAGATGATATGAAAGAGAAATCAAGAGACCTATAGGATAAAATAAGAGGTGCAGTATGCACCAAATCAATTCTTAGGAGAGAACGAAGAATGAGGAAGATGGACACTACTTGAAGAGACAATGATGGAATTTTCTTGAACTGAGGAGAGATATGAAACCACAAAGACAAGAACCACAATGCATTACAAATAGGATAAGGAGAAATTCATACTTTGTAAGTTGAAGTGCATCTGCAGTACACCAAAGACAAAAAAGAAACCGATTAATGTGTAAATAAACATAACCACAATAGTCTGTATTAAATAACAATAATGTCTAATTTTGAAGGTTAAAGACACAGTTCTGAATTTTCTAGCATGTTATTCAGGAGGTCAAGTGTAGTTTAAATTTACAGTAAAAGTGTTAATATATGAATATTAGATTTTTGCTTAAATGTACATGGTAACAATATCAGGGATAAAGATTAAAAGACTAGAAATAGAAAATATAACTCCAGGTCCCTAGAGGGAAAAAAATGAAATAGAAAAAAGAATTCTAACCAACCCTGAGAAAAGTATGAAAAGAGAAAAACTATAAGCATTTGTAAAGCTGAATGAATAAAAAATAAATAGTAGAAAATAATAATAAGGAAAGGTATAAACAGCTTGAATAACTATTCGAGTTTGATTTAATCAATCTACGTAGCAATTAAGAATTTTGAACCCAATAGTGAATTTGCATTATTTTCAAATAGAAATGGAATAGTTACATATGCTAGAGTGACAATCAGAATTAAGTCAGGAGACAGAACCCACACAGGCACACAAAACCTCAAAGGAAATATCAACAAAATTTAAAAATGAGGGCTTACATCACATTTCCTACTCGCAATTCAAACAAAAAGCTATGACCTAAAAACAAAATGCAAAATTCAAGCATCAGTGTATTAGTTTTCTATTTCTACTGTAATAAATAAATCATCACAATTTAGTAGCTTAAAGGGCTTCTCTAGTGGCTAAGATGGTAAAGAATCTGCTTGCACTGTGGGAGACCTGGGTTCCATCCCTGGGCTGGGAAGGTCCCCTGGAGGAGGGCATGGCAACCCACTCCAGTATTCTTGCCTGGAGAATCCCCATGGACAGAGGAGTCTGGTGGGCTACAGTCCACTGGGTCTCAAACAGTTGGATACGACTGAATGACACAGCACAGTACCGTAAAACAATACAAATTTATTGTCATACAATTCTAGTAGTCAGAAGTCTAACACAGATCTCAACTGGCTAAAATCAAAGTGATGGCAGGCTGCCTGCCTTTCTGGAGGCTCTAGGGAAGCATGTTTTCTCTTTATTTAGGTTGTTTGTAGAATTCCGTTTCTTGCATTTATTAGACTGAGGTCCTGGTTTCTTGATGACTATAAACTGAGCACAGATCCCCACTTTCTAGAAGATACCAGATTGCCTCACAGTTACCTACTTCCATCTTTAAAATCAGCAAGAGTTGGTCAAGTCCTCATACTGCATTTCTCTGACCCTTTCTTCTGCCTCCCTGTTCCACTTTTAAGAGCTTGTGCAGTTATACTGGGACTCACATAGATAGGAAAATGAAAATAATATCCCCATCTTAAACTCATAACTTCAATCATATTTTCAAGGTTCAGTTCAGTTCAGTTCAGTCGCTCAGTCGTGTCCGACTCTTTGCGACCCCATGAATCGCAGCACGCCAGGCCTCCCTGTCCATCACCAACTCCCCGAGTTCATGCAGACTCACGTCCATCGAGTCAGTGATGCCATCCAGCCATCTCATCCTCTGTCATCCCCTTCTCCTCCTGTCCCCAATGCCTCCCAGCATCAGAGTCTTTTCCAATGAGTCAACTATTCACATGAGGTGGCCAAAGTACTGGAGTTTCAGCTTCAGCATCATTCCTTCCAAAGAAATCCCAGGGCTGATCTCCTTTAGAATGGACTGGTTGGATCTCCTTGCAGTCCAAGGGACTCTCAAGAGTCTTCTCCAACACCACAGTTCAAAAGCATCAGTTCTTCAGCGCTTAGCCTTCACAGTCCAACTCTCACATCCATACATGACCACAGGAAAAACCATAGCCTTGACTAGACGGACCTTAGTTGGCAAAGTAATGTCTCTGCTTTTGAATATACTATCTAGGCTGGTCATAACTTTTCTTCCAAGGAGTAAGCGTCTTCCACTTTCATGGCTGCAATCACCATCTGCAGTGATTTTGGAGCCCAAAAAATAAAATCTGCCACTGTTTCCACTGTTTCCCCATCTATTTGCCATGAAGTGATGGGACCGGATGCCATGATCTTCGTTTTCTGAATGTTGAGCTCTAAGCCAACTTTTTCACTCTCCTCTTTCACTTTCATCAAGAGACTTTTTAGTTCCTCTTTACTTTCTGCCATAAGGGTACTGTTTTTTAAATTCTGAGAACTAGGGTGTGGGCATCTTTGGGGGCCATTATTCTGCCTAGCACAATCAGATTGGCACTCACACACATACACAAAGACTGATAACATCTAATGATGGTGATGCTGAGAGTAAACAGTATTTGTGTGTGTGTGTGTGTGCATGTGTGTGTCTAAAGACTTTTAAAACCCAATTGGATCTTATGGACCTAATTCAAAATGTAAGTTTGACCCATGAGTCCCATTCTAGGGTGTTCTCCTGAAGAAATACTTGCACATATGTATAGAGATACTGTATGTTTTTGTAGGACCCTTTGCAAGAGCAAAGTCCTAAAGAATCTAAATTTCCACCTATATGTTAATGATTAAATAAATTATGATACATCCATACAACTTAACACAATGAAATTTTTAGGAAAATGAGACAAAGTTACTGAATGTACTGACTTGGGAAAAAAGTAGAAATATATCATGCATCAAAAAACAAATTGTTCAATATGCGTAATGAAAAACAACTAAAATAAAATCTGTCTCTTTGAAATTTAAAATTACTCTCCTAAATTACTTACATTAAAGAGGATATTAGAGGTTATTTTAAAATTAATGCCAAAATTTGTGTGATGAACAAAGAAGCACTTAGCCAAAAAATATTAGGCTTAAATGCATGTATTAGCTGATAAGAAAGAATTAGAAATAAATGAACTAAGTATTAAATACAGGAAGTCACATTTTAATAACAAAACCAACTTATCATAGGTAGTTGATATTTATAAAGATAGTAGAAAAATTAATGTTAAAAATAGAAAAATAGCAAAAATAATTTTAAAACTGGTTTTTTAGAAACATAAATTTTAGAAAATCTTTTTTAGAAAAAGGACATCAACAAATAAAATGAGGAACAAGAAAAGAAACACTGTGATATTTTTTGTGAGACAGTTTTTAAAGATAGAAACATAGATATTGATTTCAATAGTTTGAGGTGAGGGTTATATGAAATGGACAATTATAGAATATTTCCCAGAAAGGCTTAAGCTACAAAATTTGAATTTAAAAAGAGATAGGAAACCCAAATAAAACAATAATGAAAAGAAAGTATTGAAAATGTAGTCAATATCTACCCTTCACCCAAAATGCACAAGGCCCAGTTTTACTGGTCCATTCTACTAAACTTATAACTTTGTTATTTAATAAACTATTAAACTTTGGGGAAACTAATAAACTATTAAACTATAATAACTTTGTTATTTAATAACAAAGTTATTATGTTTATTCAGAACACAAGAATAAAAATGAAAAGCTATCAAACATTTTATCAGAATTATTGTTTACAAAGAAACAACATATTTCTATTGAACTAGAATAGCTTCCTCTTACTCATGAATAGAGATTTTAATAATGATAAATAAATATTGAAAAATCAGACCCAGGAATGTATCATGTTAGAGTTTATCACAAAAAAGAAAAGAAAAGTACTTTATTAAAATATCTATTCATATAATTCAGATCACTGACAGATTGGCTTTAAAAATATGACAATCTTGCTAAATGATTAAATATTTTATGTTATTTCCCCACCTGGTGGGTCTAATCTGAGTTATCATCTGTACCCACAAAGTTCAGGATGAAGTCCACAATGTCACATCATATAGGTTAAGGAGTATACTTTTGAGAGGAAAGGGGAAATAGGTATGTCAGTAGTTAGCAAAGGGAGAGATGGCATAGTTAGACATTCCTAATCCTTCTAACACATCACAGAGAGGCCAACCATCCCAGGGCACAGTTATTCCAGTGGCGACACCTTAATGCCTCACCCCTACTACCACCTGCATATCCTCATCTCTCTTCCTTATAATACAGTTATGAAAGTCTAGCATTTGAGTACTGAGAAACTGCCTAACATCAGCTTCTGTAGATTTGGAGTGAAAGCAGTTTACAGAAATTACCTGGAAAGTTTTGTCATCTGTCTTACTGAAGTCCTTGGGACAATAGGACACTGCAGCCGCTCTTGCAAAGGGACGGTGGCAAGGGGTGAAAGCCGCGTTCTCTCCTCCTGAAGTAGGGGAGGCATCCTTATCCCAGATAGCCTGATGTCCAAGCAAGTCCACCTGAACAAGGTCACCTTTGCACAATTCTGCTTGTTGCCTCATAAAAATTAAATTCCAATGCATGACTTTTCAAATCTTCATAAACTTGAATAGAAAAAGAAAAAAATCTGTAATTTTATTAGGAAGAATCTATCAAGAACCTGAAGCAAGTCTCATGTTTAGTAATGAAAGATCAAAGGCATTCCCTATTGAAAGCAGAAATAAGACAAGTAGGTCCTTGCTTTTAACATTTCTGGAGACCTTCTTAATGCAATAGGAGCAAAAGAAAGATAGTATTTTTAAAAGATAGAGTTGTCAGTTTTTTGGAGATCTAATTGTCTACCTAGAAAAGAGAAGTTTTTGAAATTGTGATAATTTTACCTCTTGACATAGCTGATTGTTATAATGTATGTTTGCTTTGTAAAAATCACCAAGCTCTTTTATTTACAATTTGTATACTTTTTAATATACTTTTTCAGTTTTGCTTGAAAGAGAAAGAATAAAACTCAAGAAATAACTATGAATATATATATGGGTATTTAGTATTAGATAAAATTAACATTTCAAATTGATGGTGGAAATTTGACATCTTAGTCAACAATGTTAGTTATCTACCAAGGGAAAATTTTATTTAGATCACTTAGGTAAAATTATATGGATGAATGATCCAAACATTAAAAATTTTTTAAACTACTAGAAGGAACTACAGGGAAATATTTTTATAATTCTTGACTGAAGAAGTTCTAGGTTGACAAGTAACAAAATCTAAGAGCCACAAAGAAAAAACTAATAGATTTAGCTATAAGATAGCAGAAGCAACGTTGAAAGGTAAGTGACAATGGGAAACATTTACCTAGGAGAAAAATTAATAGTGTCAGAATTCTTTAAAGAGCGCATAAAAATCAGTAAGAAAAAGACAATTTTTTTTAAAGAGCAATGATGTGAACTGCCAATTTACGGGGAAAAAAAATACAAATGACCAACACATATAAGTAAATATGTTCAGCCTCGTATATTGAATGAAAAAATTAAAAGTGGTAATGTAATATCATGTCTTACACATCAGATTAATCCAAATGAAAAATCTGGCAATATTCATTGCTGTTGAGACATGGGGAAACAGGAGCTAGTAAGAGGCATTGAAATTCATAGAACTCTATAGAAAGCAGTTCAGCAATATGTACCCAATTTAAAATAGGCATACTCTTTGAGACAACATTAACACTGACTACTGTTCTACAGTATTCATTGAATACTGTTCCAGTACTTTGGCCACCTGATACAAAAACCTGACTCCTTGGAAAAGACCCTGATGCTGGGAAGGACTGAAGGCAGGAGGAGAAGGAGACAATAGAGGATGAGATGGCTGGATGGCATCACCTACTCAATGGACATGAGTTTGAGTAAACTCTGGGAGTTGGCAATGGACAAGGAAGCCTGGCATGCTGCAGTCCGTGGAGTCGCAGAGTTGGACACAACTGAGTGACTGAACTAAACTGTTCTACAGAAATACTAGTACAAATGAACAAAATATTTATTGTATCATTGTTCATGTTAAAAACATTAGATATATCCATCCCACTGGTAATAGTTAAATAATATATGAGTTATTTTAAAAAAGGGAGCCAATATGTACAAACAGGGTAAGTTGAAGACAGAAAAATGGTTGAATAAGCTATAGCATGTAGTACCTTCAACAGTGAAAAAAATCTGTACATATTGCTGGGAATTTTGAACAGAGCCTATCAACACCGACTTTTCCTATTTACAACTGTGTGTGTGTGTGTGTGTGCAGGCGTGCACTCCTCAATTGTAAGATAAGATCAAAGAGATGTAAATAGAGGGAAAAAATCGTCTTTATGCTACAACTATAACTGACAAGATATCAGATGGAATTCCTATTGTATAGAGTGGTCTAGTAGGAAATAAACTGATAATAAATAGATGAAAAATAAACAAGATACCCTCAGATGCTGATGATTTCTTTGAGGAAAAAACAATAGAAAACTTAAGGGGCAACATTGGGGACAGAAGGAACTACTTCAGATTGGGTGGTATGAGAAGGTCACCTGCAGAATTGAAAATGCAAGGACTACATCTTTGCAAGAGCTGGGAAACAGATGCAAAGGACTGAAGGCACAATAGAGCTTGGTGGGTTGAAGGAACAAAACTAAGACAAAAGCAAAGTGAATAAGTTTGCTTTTCACTTTGATGAAAAGGGGTTGATAGTCAAATGATAAAATTCTTTTACGTAAGCAGGAAACACACCCTATTGGGCATTTAGGTGTAGGTAGGTATTTGGATTTTATTCAAAGTACAATGAGAGGATTTAAAATTCAGGCTTGATATGATCAGATTTAACATTCCAAAAGGACCACTTGACTGCTAGGTACAAATTTTAAGGGGGCAAGAAGAAAATCCGGGAGAAGGCAATGGCAACCCACTCTCGTACTCTTGCCTGGCAAATCCCATGGACCGAGGAGCCTGAAAGGCTGCAGTCCATGGGGTCGCAAAGAGTCGGACACGACTGAGCGACTTCACTTTCACTTTTCACTTTCATGCACTGGAGAAGGAAATGGCAACCCACTCCAGTGTTCTTGCCTGGAGAATTCCAGGGATAGGGGAGCCTGATGGGCTGCCGTCCATGGGGTCGCACAGAGTCGGACACGACTGAAGTGACTTAGCAGCTTAGCAAGAAGAAAATCCAAAGGACTAGGAGCGGAAAAGCCCCATTTAGTGACTTCTGTGTTGTGGAGGCAAGAGTTGATAGAGGCTCACTCTGTGATGTGTGGAAATAAATGAAAACAACTAAGTGAGGTAAGCAAAGGCTGCTTATTCAGAGCTTTACATAGCAAGGGAGTTAGCCACCATAACTCATTTTGGTAGAGACTCAAAGGCAGGCAGAAGAATGGGAAAGCTTTGTAATCAGGAGAAGAGAAGACTTCAGGAATGCCCCAATTGGCAGCTGCTGGCATGGAGAAGCTGTAGGTAGGCTAACAAGAAGCAAGTTATCCTTTGTGATTAGTGCTTATTTGGTTTTCTCTGTATGCTCAGTCTCTCAGTCATGTCCAACTCTTTGTAACCCCATGGACTGTAGCCTGCCTCCTCTATCCATGGAATTTTCCAGGCAAGAATACTAGAATGAGTTGCCATTTCCTACTCCACGGGATTTCCCAACACAGGCAACAAATCTGCATCTCCTGCAATGGCAGATAGAGTCTTTACCACTGTGGCACCTGGGACCTTGGGCTTTTTCTGGTTAGTCCTAAATGGAAAGCAGGAACAAAAATTAGGGACCATCTCAGTTGTTAATGAAATCCTAACTAACTGGGTTGATTGTCATAGAAGTTATTATTTATCTTATTGGATTGTTTCTAGAGATAGCAGTCTGGCTTCCTACAAGTCTAACTTGCAGTAGGCTGGCTTACAGAGCTGTTTTTGTACCTAAAGGGGTTAGTTTATTGGGCATGTTGCTTCAGGTTATGGGGCAAGGTTCTATTTTTATATTTGATTTCACTACTGGCCAGTTTTATACTGTCTCTCTTGGTGGTGGTTTAATCATGCCCAACTCTTGTGACCCCATGAACTGTAGCCTGCCAGACTCCTCTGTCCATGGAGATTCTCCAGGCAAGAATACTAGAGTGGGTTGCCATTTCCTTCTCCAGGGGATCTTCCTGATGCAGGAATCGAACCCAGGTCTCCTGCATTGCAGGCAGATTCTTTACCAACTAAGCTACAAGGGAAGCTCATTGTCTCTCTAGTGGTAATAATTGAATAGAATAGGGTAATGATTGGATCCATGGACCTGTCAAAACTTGTTAATAAATCAGCTGTCAGAGGGTTAGGAAAAAAGAATCTGGAATCACTCTTCAACAATCAAGTGTGATAGATAGTTACTGTTAGAATCAACAAAATGAAATATAGCTTAGGCCACAAAACTGAGCACTTACATTCAGAGCAGGGATCAACCAAAGTTTTTCTGTAAAAGCCTAGATACTAAATTTTCAGCTTTGCAGCCCTGGTGTCTGTTATAACTCCTCAGCTCTGCTATTGCAAGATGAAATAGTCATAGACAAAATATAAATGAAAATGGCCATGTTCCAATAAAACTTTATATATGAGCAATAAAATTTGAATTTCATATAATGTTTTTTGGGGTTTTTTTCAACCACTTAAAATATGAAAACCATTCTTAACTCACATGCCTTACAAAAACAGCCAACAGATAGTGTTTAGTCCAAGGGCTTCTCAGGTGGCACTAGTGATAAAGAACCCACCTGCCAATGCAGGAGACATAATAGACATGTGTTTGACCTTGGGTTGGGAAAATCCCCTGGAGAAGGAAACGGCAACCCACTCCAATATTCTTGCATGGAAAATCCATGGACAGAGAGATCTGGTAGTCTACAGTCCATGGGGTTGCAAAAAGTCAGACATGACTAAAGCAACTTAGCATAGTTTGAACTATGTGAATCCCTGAACTAGAGTCAAGGGTTGTTAAGCTAAGCATGTGTCATGACTTAATACAAATTATTTTCTAATTCTCACAGCTCTATGAAGTCACAACTCATATTGTGCCCATTTTAATAATTAAGTAACTGAGTCTTAGAAAAGGTAAGTAACTTTTGTAAGGTAATTTGCCTAATAAGCAGCAATAACATTTGTTACTGAGCTAACAGGATTTGACCTGGATTCTGTGTAACAGCTTTCCTCTCATTCTCCTAGTAGGTAACTTCAACTCATTTGGCCTTATCTCAGTTTTAATTTTCACAAGATTAAGAATGATAACAATATATATTTATCTTTGTATGATTGTTGTGAAATTCAAATAAAATAATACTTTTTGTAATGCATTTTATAAATTGAAAGGTTTTATTTCTCCTTTTCCCCCAGTGTGTGTGTACATGGGCAGTTAGTCGTGTCCAGCTCTATGGGACCCCCATGGACTATATCCCACAAGCCTCCTCTGTTTTTCCAGGCAAGAATACTGAAGTGGGTTGCCATTTCTCCTTGCAGGGGAATCTTCCCAACTCAAGGATCAAACCTGCATCTCTTGAGTCTCCTGAATTGGCAAGCGGGTTCTTTACCAACTGCGTCACCAGGGAAGCCCTTCCCCCAATGTAGCCATATGGTTTACTCCCTCATTTCTTGGAAGCCTTTGTTTAAATTATACCACATCGAAGAGGTTTTTCCTGACCATCCTATGTAAGCTGCTGCTGCTGCTGCTGCTGCTAAGTCGCTTCAGTCGTGTCCAACTCTGTGTGACCCCATAGACGGTAGCCCACCAGGCTCCCCCATCCCTGGGATTCTCCAGGCAAGAACACTGGAATTGCCATTTCCTTCTCCAATGCATGAAAGTGAAAAGTGAAAGTGAAATCGCTCAGTCGTGTCCGACTCTTGGCGACCCCATGGACTGCAGCCTACCAGGCTCTTCCGCCCATGGGATTCTCCAGGCAAGAGTACTAGAGTGGGGTGCCATTGCCTTCTCCGCTATGTAAGCTAGCACCCCCAATATTCTGATGCTTTTTCTTCAAATCACTTTCATACTCCAATACATTATACATTTACCTTTTGATTATTGTTTGTCTTCCCCCACACAAGAATACCATGAGAAACAATAAGAGAAAAACAACTCTTTAATCCCCTTGCTATAATCCCCAATGCCTGAAACAATACCTGATAGAAATGGATACTTAAAAATAACTATTGGATTAATGAATATAGACATGTAAGATATAACGATATTTAGAAAAAACTCTAGGGGAAAAATCATTCTCACTGCACACATTCTTTTAAAAGAGGAGAATAGAGACACTAAAGCAGCTATGAAAAATAAGCATTTATAAGCACTAAAACTCTCCTGATTCCAAAAAAAGAACACATCTACAGTTTGTTTTATTTTTAAGGAGAAATGCATTGACTTTGCTTTTAAGAGTTAAAAGAACTCTTGAATTTTAGGGAACTGTGTCAGATGAATTCATAATACAATAGTCCTACCTCAGGTGCTATTTCTCTTTCCACAGTTTCAGTTACCCAGCATAGTCCAAAAATATTAAATGGAAAATTCCAGAAAGAAACAATTCATGTGAGTTAAATTTTGCACCATTCTGAATAGCATGATGAACTTTCACTCAATCCTGCTCCATTCCACCCAGGATGTGAACCATCCTTTGTCCAGGATGGTTCACATCCTGGACACAATCACTTAGTAACTCTCCTTGTTATCTGATCTACTGTTGTGACATCAGTGTTTGTGTTCAAATAACCCATCAGTCAGTCAGTTCAGTCACACAGTAGTGTCCAACTCTTTGCAACCCCATGGACTACAGCATGCCAGGCCTCCCTGTCCATCACCAACTCCTGGAGTTTACTCAAATTCATGTCCATTGAGTCGGTGATGCCATCCAACTATCTCAGGAGTTCATGGTCTGTGCGACAGTCAGCTCCCTGGTCTTGTTTTTTGCTGATTGTATAGAATTTCTCCATCTTTGGCTGCAAAGAATATAATCAATCTGATTTCAGTAATGTCCATGTGTAGAGCCTTCTCTTGTGTTGTTGGAAAAGAGTGTTTGCTATGACCAGTGCATTCTCTTGGCAAAACTCTATTAGCCTTTGCCCTGCTTCATTCTGTACTCCAATGCCAAATTTGCCTGTTACTCCATGTATTTCTTGACTTTCCACTGTGGCATTCCGGTCCCCTATAATGAAAAGGACATCTTTCTTGGGTGTTAGTTCTAGAAAGTCTTCAGAGAACCATTCAACTTCAGCTTCTTCAGGTTGGGGCATAGACTTAGATTACCGTGATATTGAATGGTTTGCCTTGGAAACGAACAGAAATCATTCTGTCGTTTTTGAGATTGCATCCAAGTACTACATTTCAGACTCTTGTTGACCATGATGGCTACTCCTTTTCTTCTAAGGGATTCCTGCCCACAGTAGTAGATATAATGGTCATCTGAGTTAAATTCACCCATTCCAGTCCATTTTAGTTCACTGATTCCTAAAATGTCGATATTCACTCTTGCTATCTTCTGTTTGACCACTTCCAATTTGCCTTGATTTATGGACCTAATATTCCAGGTTCCTATGCAATATTGCTCTTTATACCGTTGGACTTTACTTCCATCACCAGTCACATCCACAACTGGGTGTTGTTTTTGCTTTAACTTCATCCCTTCATTCTTTCTGGAGTTATTTCTCCACTGATCTCCAGTAGCATATTGGGCACCTACTGACCTGGGAAGTTCATCTTTAAGTGTCCTATCTTTTTGCCTTTTCATACTGTTCATGGGGTTCTCAAGGCAAGAATACCGAAGTGGTTTGCCATTCCCTTCTCCAGTGGACCACATTTTGTCAGAACTCTCCACCATGACCTGTCCATCTTGGGTGGCCCTATACGGCATGGCTCATAGTTTCATTGTAACCCTTATTTTACTTAATAATGTCCCTAATGTTCAAGAGTAGTAGTAGTGCAAGCAATTCGGGTATGCCATAGATAAGCCTTAAAGTATTTTTTTTAACTGAAAAGGTAAAAGTTTTCCACTTAAAAAAGAAAAAAAAAATTGTATGCTGAGGTTACTAACATCTATGGTAAAAGCAAATCATCTATTCATGAAATTGTGGAGAAAAAAGAAATTAATGTTAGTTTTGCTGTCACATCTCAAATGCAAAAGTTGTCACAGTGCATAAGTGCTTAGTTAAGATGGAAAAGGCATTAAATTTGTATTGTATTGTGAGAGAGACCACATTCACATAACTGCTATTACAGCATATTGTTATTATTGTTTATTTCTTTTTCACTTATTGTTGTTAATCTCCTACTGAGCTTTGTTTATGAGTTAAACTTTATCATAGGTATGTATGTATGAAAGTGAAAGTGTTAGTTGATCAGTTGTGTCTGACTCTTTGCAATCCCATGGGCTGTCCATGGGATTCTCCAGGCAAGAATACTGGAGTGGATTGTCATTCCCTTCTCCAGGGGATCTTCCCTACCCAGGGATTGAACCCAGGTCTCCAGCATTGCCGGCAGATGCTTTACCATCTGAGAAGCTCAGAGAGAGCCAATTTCTGCTTTATTGACTATGCCAAAGCTTTTGACTGTGTAGATCACAATAAGCTGTGGAAAATTCTGAGAGAGATGGGAATACCAGACCACCTGACCTGCCTCTTGAGAAACCTGTATGCAGGTCAGGAAGCAACAGTTAGAACTGGACATGGAACAACAGACTGGTTCCAAATAGGAAAAGGAGTACGTCAAGGCTGTATATTGTCAATCTGCTTATTTAACTTCTACGCAGAGTACATCATGAGAAATGCTGGGCTGGATGAAGCATAAGCTGGAATCAAGATTGCAGGGGGAAATATCAATAACCTCAGATATGCAAATGATACCACCCTTATGGCAGAAAGCGAAGAAGAACTAAAGAGCCTCTTGATGAAAGTGAAATTGGAGAGTGAAAAAGTTGGCTTAAAGCTCAGCATTCAGAAAATGAAGATCATGGCATCCAGTCCCATCACTTCATGGCAAATAGATGGGGAAATAATGGAAACAGTGACAGACTTTATTTTCTTCAGTTCAGTTCAGTTCAGTCACTCAGTCGTGTCCGACTCTTTGTGACCCCATGAATCGCAGCACGCCAGGCCTCCCTGTTCATCACCATCTCCCGGAGTTCACTCAGACTCATGTCCATCGAGTCCATGATGCCATCCAGCCATCTCATCCTTGGTCGTCCCTTTCTCCTCCTGCCCCCAATCCCTCCCAGCATCAGAGTCTTTTCCAATGAGTCAGCTCTTCTCATGAGGTGCCCAAAGTACTGGAGTTTCAGCTTCAGCATCATTCCTTCCAAAGAAATCCCAGGGTTGATCTCCTTCAGAATGGACTGGTTGGATCTCCTTGCAGTCCAAGGGACTCTCCAGAGTCTTCTCCAACACCACAGTTCAAAAGCATCAATTCTTTGGCACTCAGCCTTCTTCACAGTCCAACTCTCACATCCATACATGACCACAGGAAAAACCATAGCCTTGACTAGACGGACCTTAGTCGGCAAAGTAATGTCCCTGCTTTTGAATATGCTATCAAGGTTGGTCATAACTTTTCTTCCAAGGAGTAAGCGTCTTTTAATTTCATGGCTGCAGTCACCATCTGCGGTGATTTTGGAGCCCAAAAAAATAAAGTCTGACACTGTTTCCACTGTTTCCCCATCTATTTCCCATGAAGTGATGGGACTGGATGCCATGATCTTCACTGGAGGAAAATCTATGCCAAACCTAGACAGTATATTAAAAAAGCAAAGACATTACTTTTCCAGCAAAGGTCTGTCTAGTTCAAGCTATGGTTTTTCCAGTAGTCATGTATGGATCTGAGAGTTGGACCATAAAGAAGGCTGAGCACCAAAGGATTGATGCTTTTGAACTGTGGTGTTGGAGAAGACTCTTGAGAGTCCCTTGGACTGCAAGGAGATCAAACCAGTCAGTCCTAAAGGAAATCAGTCCTGAATGTTCATTAGAAGGATTGATTCTAAAGCTGAAGCTCCAATACTTTGGCCACCTGATGTGAAGAGCTGACTTATTAAAAAAGACCCTGGTGCTGGGAAAGATTGAAGGCAAGAGGAGATAGGACAACAGAGGACGATATGGTTGGATGGCATTACTGACTCAATGGACATGAGTTTGAGCAAACCCCAGGAGATGGTAAAGGACAGGGAAGACTGGTGTTCTGCAGTCCATGGGGTCGCAAAGAGTCAGACATGACAGAGTGACTGAACAACAGCAAAAGTGCAATGTAGATTTCTCTAGAAATCTGAGAATGTAATTTAATGTGTAAACTGATGTTGTCTATAAGAGAAAATCCATAGCAGAAGATTTATCACTGTCCTTTTTGAAATTTTTGAATGGGTAAAGCCATATTTTGAAACATCAATTGAGAAGCTGCATCTTGTGAAAGTATTAACTAAGTTAGAACATTACTTAAAAACCTAATGCTCAAAGTTTAAAATGCATGAAAAGCTAAATGGCTATAATAACTCAGAAAAACTCCTCTTATCATGGATATAAGGAGCAACAAAGGTATAAATATAGCTTAGATTAATAATTTTAATTTTCTAATATTCAGTCCCTGAGTATGTACACCATCCCAAGTCATCTTGAGTGCTAAATGTACATTTAGTTTTGTTTTAAAATGATGGCTATAAAATAAACAAATCCTCCAGTAGCTTCACAATGAAAGAAAGTTAGCAAATGTAGTCATCTTAGTCCCACTTATAGTTATACTAGGAAGAATAGTAATTTATTGACTTTAGGACTTCTCTGGTGGTACAGTGGATAGCAATCTGCTTACCAATGCAGAGAACACAAGTTCAATCTCTGGTCCAAAAGATTCCACATGCTGTGGAGCGACTAAGCTCAAGCACCACAACAACTGAGCCTTCGCTCTAGAGCCCATGTGCCACAACTACTGAAGCCCGAATGTAGCTACTGAGCCTGTGCACCTAGAGCTTGTGCTTCGTAAAGAGAGAAGCCTGTGCACCACAACAAAGTGTAACCCCTGCTCACCACAACTAGAGAAAGCCCACGTGCAACGATCAAGACCCAGCTCAACCTAAAATAAATAAATAAATGATTGACTGACTTTATCAATGTCTTGTGCCTATTACACAAGATGAGACAGTAATTGCAAACAATGGATACTTGCCCAAAATTCAAGTTCTGTTATTTTAAACATTCTGTCATTTGCTGCTAGACTGAAACACAAAAAAAGACAAATTTCAACAGCTTGCTGCAGGACATAGGCAGATTAACATTTGTTTCCAGTCCTTTTTGATGCTTCCTGGGCAAAGTGAAAATTCTCCCTTCATTATATTTGCCTCTAGGTTGATCTCATTCACTGATCAATATCACTGTTTAAAAAATTGACAAGTGAACAGAAAAATTAGAGATTTTTTTGTTGTTTCAGCAATAGTTTATCTGTATTGGTACTTATTTTTTTGTCTTATGAACTAAGATTTTAAATTTTCAATTCAAGTAATTTTACAGCCACTTTTTCTGATCCAGTTAGATTCATTTGTCCATATAGTCATTCAAAAACATTTGTTGGGGAGGGTACTGTATGGTAGATTCTAAACATATAGAGATGAATTTTCCTGTTTCTGGCCACAAAAAGTATATGGTGAGATGTGTGTGTGTGTGTGTGTGTGTGTGTGTGTGTGTGTGTGTGCGTGCGTGCACACACACATGCATGTGATTATAGTAATATAATATCGTGTGGTAAATATCAACCATAGTAACTGTAGAGAACAAAAGATGTTTTTACTTGCAATGGAAGAATTGGGAAGGTAACATTTCATATTGCCAGGCAAAAAATATTTTGTATGTTGTGGAGGAGGAAAGAAGTTTAGATAGGAGAAGTAGTATGGTCAGAGGCATAGAAATGTATAGGCAAGAAAAAGAAGTCAATGGGTTTCATAGGTGAAGTTGACAGAAAATGTGACTGCAAAGAGATGAAAGTAACCATTCATCAAAGATGTTCCATAAAGGACTCAAAATTAGGGAGGAAGCTTGAACTCCAAGATCCTGTTCCGCTCTATAATAATATTACCTTAATTATATTATGAGCTTCCCTTGTGGCTCAGCTGGTAAAGAATCTGCCTATAATGCAGGAGACCTGGGTTCAATCCATTATCTGTGTAACAGTAATATATATCGTTCTTACCTCAATGAGGTATTTGTAAAGTGAATTATCAGCTTCTAATTTACGTGTTAGCAAATCACAAGTTCATACAGAGTCTGATAACACTTTAAGTGTCCCTATACTCATAATAATTGAAAATTTGCTACTATCTATTGATGAATCTTGTAAACTGTTGAGAGCTATTTCCTTTAGATATTCTTGGAAAGGACACACAGTTTGGTTACATCTGCCTTAACAAAATATCTCATGGATAAATGGGTTAAAAGTCCTGTAATGGCAATACTAAATAAAGAGCTAAAAACGATTGGGTTTTTTTGTTATAGTCAAAAAAGTGACTCAGTATAATAATAATAGCAGATTTCTCTAGAAAACTGATGTGATCATGATTATAAGAAGCCCAGATATTTTATTTGGACCCTCAAGTTCAAATTGTTTTATTCACAAAATTAAATGTTCCTGAGAAACCCAAATATTTATAAACACGCTGCTTAACAGTATCACAGAACTCAACATCTCTATTCTTAAGAACTAGGTTTGTAATACTCACCAATCATTTTGTGAAAATACTTTCAGTGTATTCTACTCAGTTCATACAAAAATGAAATTTATAATATTATGTATTTCATTGACAAATTGATAGTTTAGATTTGATCCCAATATCTTGGGAAGTGAAACTCTCTAAGTAACAGTGGTCCTGCCAGAATTTTCACAATCTAGCCAGATCTCCAAGACCTGCCAATTTCTAAGTGTAGGAAAATAAACACAGGCACACCTTCATGGAGAGAGTGTGCCAGTTTTAATCATCCCTTTAATCACCTCCAACATCTGCCAGCTTTCCTCTTTCTGAAACTGCTGCCACTTTTAGCATAACCCCCAAGAGGCAGGTGCAATATATAAAAAGCATGGTGTGGTGCTTTCCAACTGAGTCCCTCTTGGTTTTCAGTTGAATGATGTCCCAGTCTAGTTTGGCTGAGGTCAGATGGGTAACTCCTCTCCCCTACTATTCAAATTGACAACACCACAGGAGAAATGGAGTCCTGAAGGCTTTCTAGCAGTTCCTGAAATAAAATAACACAAAGGAGAAACATCTGAACATGTGATTCAGAATTCAAAATGACAAAAATAGAGTGACATAGGTGGGCACTAATATATACATGAACAAAAATAAGCAAAGAGCAAGAACTACGTAAGACCCATCAACCAATCAGACGCCTTCATTTAAAATGGCAGTTCGGAAACAAACAACCCAATCAAAAAGTGGGGAAAAGACCTAAACAGACTTTTCTCCAAAGAAGACAGACAGATGGCTAACAAACACATGAAAAGATGCTCAACATCACTCATTATTAGAGAAATGCAAATCAAAACCAAAATGAGATATCACCTCACACCAGTCAGACTGGCCATCATCAAAAAGTCCACAAACAATAAATGATAGAGAGGGTGTGGAGAAAAGGGAATGCTCTTGCACTGTTGGTAGGAATGTAAATTGATACAGCCACTGTGGAAGACTGTATGGTATGGAGATTCATTAAAAAACTAGGAATAAAATCACCATATAACCCAGCAAATCCACTCCTAGGCATATACGCTGAAGAAACCAAAGTTGAAAAAGACACATGTATCCCATTTTCATTGCAGCACTATTTACAATAGTTAGAACATGGAAGCATCCTAGATGTCCATCGACAGATGAATGAATAAAGAAGTCGTGGTACATATACATATGGAATACTACTCAGCCATAAAAAGGAACACATTTGAGTCAGTTCTAATGAGGTGGATGAACCTAGAACCTACTATACAGAGTGAGGGAAGTCAGAAAGAGAAAGATAAATATCGTATTCTAATGCATATATATGGAATCTAGAAAAATGGTACTGAAGAATTTATTTACAGGGCAGCAGTGGAGAAACAGACATAGAGGATAAACTTTTAGACATGGGGAGAGGGGAGGAGAGGGTGAGATGTATGGAAAGAGTAACATGGAAACTATATTACCATATGTAAAATAGATAGCCAATGGGAATTTGCTGTATGGCTCAGGAAACTCAAACAGGGGCTCTGTATCAACCTAGAGGGGTGGGATGGGGTGGGAGATGGGAGGGAGGTTCAAAAGGGAGAGGATATATGCATACCCTGATATAAATATGGCATATATGGCTAATTCATGTTGAGGTTTGACAGAAAACAACAAAATTCTGTAAAGCAATTATCCTTCAATAAGTAAATAAATAAATAATTTTTTGAAGCAAAAAATAAAATAAAACGGCAATTCTGGCGGGAAATTCATGGGTAGGATGAAGTATTTGAGACAGTTTGCAAATTAGATAGATTCAAGGAATGCTCCTATTGGGGCTTGGCTTAGAATAAATTCTGCCTGAGTACCCTGAAATTCTGAGTTTAAATAATCAATTGCTATTGATTTTTCACTTGTGTTCTGCCAAATTTGGTTATTCCCTAGTCACAGCGCCTTGTCATTTGAGCCAAATTCAGTAAAGAATTTATTCATTCATTAGAATCAGTAGAGGTAGAATGTAATGCTGAAAAATTACATTTGAGATTTTCTACAGTAAATATCAGTCATCTTGTGTGAATATTAATTTGCTCACATATAAACAATCGTGAAGTAATGTCATTATCTTCTTTATAATTCTTGAAAGCATCAGATACAAATAGAGCATTATGGTCTGGCTTCTATTGGCCAAGTCCATTTCAGTGATAAGCTGTGGCTAAGGGCATAGAAGAGACACAAAAGGCAAGGGAGAAAGGGAAAAATATACCAACTGAATGCATAGTTCCAGAAAATAAGAAGGAGAGATAAGAAGTCCTTCTTAAATGAACAATGCAAAGAAATAGAGGAAAACAGGAACACTTCAAGCAAGGATAGACATAATATAGGACAGAAATGATAAGGACCTATCAGAAGAGGTGGCAAGAATACACAGAACTATACAAAAAAGGTCTTAATGACTCAGAAAACCACAATGGTGTGGTCACTCACCCAGAGCCAGACATCCTGAAATGCGAAGCCAAGTGGGCCTTAGGAAACATTACCACAAACCAAGCTAGTGGAGTTGATGGAATTCCAGCTGAGCTATTTAAAATCCTAAAATATGATGCTGTTAAAATGCTGCACTCAGTATGTCAGCAAATTTGGAAAAGTCAGCAGTGGCCACAGGACTGGAAAAACACTGATTTTCATTCCATTCGAATCTCAAAGAAGGGAAATGCCAGAGAATGTTCCAACTACCATGCAGTTGTGCTCATTTCACACGCTAGCAAGGTTATGCTCAAAATCCTTCAAGCAGGTTTCAGCAGTATGTGAACCAAGAACTTCCAGATGTGCAAACTGGGTTTGGAAAAGGCAGAGGAATCAGAGATCAAATTGCCAACATTTGTTGGATCAGTGAGAAAGCAAGGAAATTCCAGAAAAACATCTACTTCTGCTTCATTGACTACACTAAGTCATTGGCTGTGTGGATCACAATAAACTGTGGAAAATTCTTAAGAGATGGGAATACCAGATTACTTTTCCTGTTTCCTGAGAACCCTGGAAGCAAGTCAAGAAGCAACAGTGAGAACCATACATCAAACAATGGACTGGTTCAAAATTGGAAAAGGAGTATGACAAGGCTATATGTTGTCACCCTGCTTATTTAACTTCTATGCAGAGTACGTTATGCAAAATGCCAGGCTGGATAAATCACAAGCTGTAATCAAGATTGCTGGGAAAAATATCAACAACCTCATGTATGCAGTTGATACCATCCTAATGTCAGAAAGTGAAGAGGAACTAAAGAGCCTCTCGATGAAGGTGAAAAAGGAGAGTAAAAAAGCTGGCTTAAAACTCAACATTCAAAAAACGAAGATCATGGCATCTGGTCCCATCACTTCGTGGCAAATAGATGGGGAAAAACATGAAACAATGACAGACTTTATTTTCTTGGGCTCCAAAATCACTCTGGACGGTGACCGAAGCCATGAGATTGAAAGATTGTTGCTCCTTGGGAGGAAAGCTATAGCGAACCTAGACAGCATATTGAAAAGCAGAGACATCACTTTGCCAACAAAGGTCCATATAGTCAAAGCTATGGTTTTTCCAGTAGTCATGTTCATATGTGAGACTTGGACCATGAAGAAGGCTGAGCACAGAAGAACTGATGCTTTTGAACTGTGGTGCCAGAGAAGACTCTTGAAAGTTCCTTGGACTGCAAGGAGATCAGTCAGTCCTAAAGAAAATCAACCCTGAATAATCATTGGAAGGACTGATGCTGAAGCCGAAGCCCCAGTACTTTTGCCACCTAATATGCTGGGAAAGATTGAAGGCAAAAAGAGAAGGGGGTGACAGAGGATAAAATGGTTAGATAGCATCACTGACTCAATGGAAATGAATTTGAGCAAATTCCAGGAGATGGTGGAGGACAACGGGGCCTGGTGTGCTGCAGTACTTGGAGTCGTGAAGCATTGGACACAACTTAGCGACTGAACAACAATAAGGGTATAGAAGTAAAGATTTCTATAGCAATATCAAAGTATCATAGTTCCCACTTTGTCTACTGGTTACAGCTAGTGCTTGTGAAAACATTATGAATAACTAGGAAAAGTCTATCCATTTCTTATTTATTGCATTTGCTCTAAGTATTCTCTTTAATTTTTATGCAAAATACCAAAAACACCAAAGTGCTTTTCAATAAGCAGAAAGCTATAGTTCTATCAACCACTTCCAATAATAACATAAAATTTGTTCTTTTTAAGTATATGAAGATGGCAAATATTACTAAGAATATTTTGATAAGTTATTGAGGTTCTGTTTCATCATATCATTTAACAATTGTTTTTTAAGACATTTAAGAGTCATTTGTTGATTTCCACCTAGAAACCTCTTTGAAGGTAACCAATGGTATACACACATTCTTACTTCTTTCCATGATTTATTATGTAAAAGTGAAAGTCACTTAGTCGTGTCTGACTCTTTATGGCCCCATGGACTAGACATTCCATGGAATTCGCCAAGCCTTGGATCCTTCTTGGATCTTCTATATCCTTCTTGCTATTAGATAACCTTTCTGTAGTGCTTTTATATTAACAGAATTTTTCTCAACCATTTTCCCTTCTGTCCTCACATCAGGCATTTCCTCACATTTGTAAAAGTATACAAATACAAAAAACAAATACAAAAAAATTAAATGAAACCAAGATGTAAAAATGTTACTTGTAGAATTCAGTTAGAATCCATCACTTTTTCCACTAGATCACAGCCTCCATTTGTCCAGCATGAGTTAAACTTTAAGGATAATTATTTAAGGATAATTAGCCCTATATACTCATTTGTTCCAAACAATGTTCCATAAATTCAGTGAAATTTTGGGTACAGAATCTCATTCTAGGACAATAAAGATGTGCCATTATGCTCAACTTTTAAAAATTGACTTATGAATATTAATTTATAAAATTAACAAAATGCTCGGTCACATGAACAAGATATTCTTAGTTCAGATAAACTTTAATGTAAAAGGATTTTCCAAAAATGACCATACATCTTACATTTCCATTATAATTTTTTAAAGGATTTTAAGTTATGGAGAAAAGGTTAGGCCCTGAAGAAAATACATAAAACAAATATTTCTGTTAAGTTACTTTCTATTAGCAACCACTAGAAACCCACATGTATGGATTTTTTAAATCCATATCCCCTCACCCAAAGTGCATATTTTAGGCAATTCTTTAGATTCTTATGGATTTTTGTTCTTTTTCACACCAAGTAATTCATTCCTATATTAAGACTGACATTTTGAATCATAAGATATTTTTATCAAATAAAAAATTAAATGATTATCTCAACATTTTCATTTTACAAATACAGAATGTAGATTTCAAAGGTAGATTCAACAGTGTTTCTTGTGACTCTAAATGATATTTTCTTTTCCGCTTTTTCAAAACAGGAAAAAAAATTAAGTGAGGGTTTGTGTGGCATACAGGCGAACACAATTAAGGAAACCCTCATTGTTGTCTTCTGAATAGACTTGTCACATTACTATTCACAGCTTTGTCTAGTGACAGTGGAATATCAAAAAGATACTGAATAATATAGCAAAAATCTATTGTGCCACTGAGATCTAATCTTTGTCTGAATGTAATTGCCTTATTAAAAGATTTGCAAGCTTACTCTTTCTATGATTCTAAAATAAGCTAAGAAAAACCACACTGTAAAACTGCAACTGTAGTCTCTATGATATGACAACAGCATGTAAGTCAAACTGAAAATTAAAACCCCATTCCATGGTTCCCCAGCAATGTCATGGATGCTTCTAGTCCTGCAATTATCCATGGTGATGTGAATGGCATTTGGAAGACTTTCTTCCCATGAGCTTAGCCTACAGTGCCTGAGGAACTCCTTATGTCAATATGAGTATCTCATCTAGATTGTAATTTACGTTATGTGGCAGCGTCTACTTCTTCATACCTGTTCATTATAGCTAATAGATTCAGGATAAGCTCTTTTGTCTTTTTCCCCACCTCTTACCCCTGAAACACCTTGCTCTAAGCCTTCCTGGGGGAGAACAGCTTCACCATGCAGTAGAAGTAAAAATGTAACCACATGCTGAATGCCAATATCCATTACAAACTGTCAGCCTTAGTAAACAGTGTAAGTGGGTAATCCTCTTCTACTTTTTTATTTTTGTCCTTCAGATTATTTCTTTGTATATATTGCAGTGTTTTATGATATTGTGAAAGGCATTGCTTCCCACTCCTCTTACTCCCTTTGTTGTTGTTTAATCGCTAAGTCGTGTCTGACTCTTTGCGACCTCATGAACAGGGTAGCCTGCCAGACTCCTTTGTCTGTGGGATTTCCTAGGCAGGAATATTGGAGCGGATTGTCATTTCCTTCTCCAGGGGATCTTCCCCACCCAGGGATAGCATCATGTGTGTCTCCTGAGTCTCCTTGCATTGGCAGGCAGATTCTTTACTGATGAGCCACCAGAGAAGCCTTTACTCCCCTCACTCAGGTATAAGACATAATACATGCTCCAAAGAAATAACCACATTAATTCACTTCAGTTGTGACCTCAAATCCTTATTCATAATAGAGAAATGAACAGCAATTCATTTCAATTTCCTATAACGCAGCTATCTCATTTAGGAAACAGAAGACATTCAACACAACCCCTTCATTAGAGTGGATTTGGATAGGAAAGAGGGTGAGGATTCCTGTGTATTTTAGCACTGGGCAAGACAGAAGAATTGTTATGCATCCAACCTTAGTGGGTTTTGGTATATATGAGATATGTATGAAATCATATCATATGTAAATTAGACAAAATTTTTCTTTAGTGTTCTCTTTGCACTTCAGTGGCAGGGCAGCAATCTTGTCACATAACTGTGAATTTATAACAGTGGTTTTTTGCTGAAATGCAAATATAAAGTTAACTCTGCTCAGAAACTATGACTCATCATGATGATCACCCAGAAACATCAATTTAACACTGAAAATTCCAGTCAAACTGTGTTCAAAACATAAAAATTTGACATATCAACATGGGATTTATTCAATGAAAATATTAGGAAAATTCCAAAAATGGAAACTTGTTTATAATGGTAAGTTTCTCCTTACAAAATCCAGATATTTGGCTAGCTGTTATGGAAAAGAACAAATGTCCTTTAAAGAACACTTGTATTCCTATTATATTATATGAAATAAGACCAAATTTATTTGCATATAATTTGCATGTGCCAATGTATCTGTGTCTTCACTTCTAAATAGTAACAATTTAAACATAATTATTGCTTCCTAATAAAAGGCCACCTCTCTTTTTTTCACTGTTTTTTTCCTCAAATCCTCACTAGATCTTCTACATTTATAGCTTATGCAAGAAGTTGGAGGATAGAAGATGACTAAAATATATTAACAGTCTCACAAGTGAATGTCTATTAATGTCCCTGAGCAAAAATGAGGCTAGTACTGCCTTCTAGTAAGATTAACCCAAGTCTGTCAAGTAGATAGTACACAATTGCCCAGTTGAAGGAAAATGAATGTGATAAAATGCTTGACCTCTAACTCGATGCAATCCTGGCAAAGTCATTCATTCAGTTTCTCTCCAGAAATCTTTTGGATTAGCTGAAGAATGTAAGCAAAAAGGAACTATTCCCTCCACCTTGTCCCATCAGCCTGGTTTAACCAAAATAAACACTCAGTATCCTCAGGGACCCAGACTTAGATGGACATTCTGCATGTAAAAAGGGAACTATTTATAATTAGATGGGGACAACAAGTGTAAACAGATGATTTTATGTCTTGTGAAAACTAGAAAGTATGTGTACTGTATTCATCACCCCTAATCTCCCCTTTTCCAAGGTGGGATACACTCACACTCTTCTCTTAGGACAGAGGTGGTAGGTAATAAGGGATTCCCTGATGGCTCAGATGGTAAAGAGTCTGCCTGCAATGTGGAAAACCTGAGTTCGATCCCTGGGTCAGAAAGATCCCCTGGAGGTGAAAATGGCAACCCACTCCAGTATTCTTGCCTGGAAAATCCAATGGACAGAGGAGCCTGGTGGGCTACAGTCTATAGGGTTGCAAAAAGTCGGGCAGGACTGAGTGACTTCACTTTCAATTTCAGTGTGTTATATATGTGATGTTATAATACTAACATATCTCAGATGAAGACTCAACTACTTCTGAAGTTTTGAAGGCAAAGGGGAATAAACTGAAAAGTTTTAATCTTTTAGGATCTCAATTTTTCATCTGTAAAATGAAGATATTGGAATGGATCGTTTCAAGATCTCTTTTCTGTTGTGATATTCTTAGATTTCTCAAGTGAACTTGAAGTTCTAAATTGTTAGGAAGAGGAAAACACAGTGAATGTTTTGCTCCTTGTTTTAAAAATGTTAGTTATACATTAAACATAAGATAATACCACTTTTCTTTTTCTCTTAAATGTAAAATCCTTGAGGGCCTTTTTTAAGAGATGGTTCATAAGCTTGGTTCTAAAATAGGGATGAACACCATTTTTTTCACTAAAATCTAAGTATAGATTTTAGCAAGATCAAAAATGTAAGCGCTAAAAATATTATCATAAACTTACAATGTTTTAAATATTTTATAAGACAAATACTGGTAAATAAATAAGATTCTTCAAATTATGCAAAAATCCCCCCTCTTCTGAGTTTATCTCCTTATATATAGCCTTCAACACGTTCAGTAGAAATTATTTTTTCTCTCTCATTTCTGAATGAATTACTTTATCTTTGAGAGTTTGAGTACTCATTTGTTTCTCAGCAGACAAGAGTCTTCCTTAAGTTTCATAGAGTCCTTACAAGCAAGGTCAGGTATATTAAAGCTTTATTTAAAGACCCTTACTTTAGTCAGATGAGAATGATTTAAAGTTAAATCATTAAAATGCATCCAATACAATCTCATGAACACTCAGTAAAGTTTTCATTTATTGGCAGCAGTTGATTATGTATTTTGTCCATCTTCATTTCTAATTTTACCTTCCATAATAAAAGTTAGCCTAAATATCTGTAGAATGTGTGCAGAAAAAAATAAAATGCCTAATGCCTCTATACAATATTTACATTATTTTAGAACTCATTTTCGGTATCTAGCCATAATCCCTGGCTATAAAAAATTGGAAAATGTATTATATTTGGGGGTATAATTTTAATGTAAATATTTTTAGGAAACAATATTTTCACCTCTATGATATGATATTATAAGACTCTAAGTCTTGATTTTAAATTGGAAGATATTCTACTGAACATTTTCATTATTGTCACAGCCAATATGACAATAGGTATCTCATAAAGAATTTCAGTTCCCATCTCATGTATGTAGTCATACCAAATGTATATTTTTTATTAGTATTTCTTTAAAATATTTAAGTATTGCATTTCAGACTCTTTCATTAACTATAATGGCTACTGCATTTCTTCTAAGGGATTCTTGCCCACAGTAGTAGATATAATGGTCATCTGAGTTAAATTCACCCATTCCAGTCCATTTTAGTTTGCTGATTCCTAAAATGTTGATGTTCATTGCCGTCTCATGTTTGACCACTTCCAATTTGCCTTGATTTATGGACAACCTGGACAATATTCCAGGTTCCTATGCAATATTGCTCTTCATAGGATCAGACTTTAATTCCATCACCATTCACATCCACAACTGGGTGTTGTTTTTGCTTTAACTCCATCCCTTCATTCTTTCTGGAGTTATTGACTCTGTGGATCACGATAAACTGTGGAATATTCTTAAAGACATGGGAATACCAGACCACCTAACCTGCCTCTTGAGAAATCTGTATGCAGGTCAGGAAGCAACAGTTAGAACTGGACATGGAACAACAGACTGGTTCCAAATACGAAAAGGAGTACGTCAAAGCTGTATATTGTCACCCTGCTTATTTAACTTCTATGCAGAGTACATTATGAGAAACGCTGGACTGGAAGAAACACAAGCTAGAATCAAGATTGCCAGGAGAAATAGCAATAACCTCAGATATGAGATAACACCACCCTTATGGCAGAAAGTGAAGAGGAGCCAAAAAGCCTCTTGATGAAAGTGAAAGAGGAGAGTGAAAAAGTTGGCTTCAAGCTCAACATTCAGAAAACAAAGATCATGGCATCCGGTCCCATCACTTCATGGGAAATAGATGGGGAAACAGTGGAAATAGTGTCAGACTTTATTTTGGGGGGCTCCAAAATCACTGCAGATGTTGACTGCAGCCATGAAATTAAAAGACACTTGCTCCTTGGAAGAAAAGTTATGACCAACCTGGATATTATGTTCAAAAGCAGAGACATTGCTTTGCCGACTAAGGTCCGTCTAGTCAAGGCTATGGTTTTTCCTGTGGTCATGTATGGATGTGAGAGTTGGACTGTGAAGAAGGCTGAGTGCCAAAGAATTGATGCTTTTGAACTGTGATGTTGGAGAAGACTCTTGAGAGTCCCTTGGACTGCAAGGAGATCCAACCAGTCCATTCTGAAGGAGATCAACCCTGGGATTTCTTTGGAAGGAATGATGCTAAAGCTGAAACTCTAGTACTTTGGCCACCTCATGTGAAGAGTTGACTCATTGGAAAAGACTCTGATGTGGGAGGGATTGGAGGCAGGAGGAGAAGGGGTTGACCGAGGATGAGATGGCTGGATGGCATCACGGACTCAATGGACATGAGTCTGAGTGAACTCCGGGAGTTGTTGATGGACAGGGAGGCCTGGCGTGCTGCGATTCATGGGGTCGCAAAGAGTCGGACACGACTGAGCGACTGAACTGAACTGAACTGAACTGATCTCCAGTAGCATGTTGGGCACCTACTGACCTGGGGAGTTCATCTTTCAGTGTCCTCCCTTTTTGCCTTTTCATACTGTTCATGGGGTTCTCAAGGCAAGAATACTGAAGTGGTTTGCCATTCCCTTCTCCAGTGGCCCACGTTTTGTCAGAACTCTCCACCATGACCCATCCATCTTGGTTGGCCCTACATGGCATGGCTCATAGTTTCACTGAGTTAGCCAAGGCTGTGGTCCATGTGATCAGATTGGTTAGTTTTCTGTGATTGTTGTTTTCAGTCTGTTTGCCCTCTGACAGAGAAGGATAAGAGGCTTATAAAAGCTTCCTGATGGTAGAGACTGACTAAGGGGGAAACTGGGTCTTGTTCTAATGGGCAGGGCCATGCTCAGTAAATCTTTAATCCAGTTTTCTATTGAAGGGCAGTGCTGTGTTCCCTCCCTGTTATGTGACCTGAGGCCAAACTATGGTGGAGGTAATGAAGATAATGGCAACCTCCTTCAAAAGGTCCCATGCCCTGCTACACTCAGTGCCCCCTGCATCTGGCAAGTGCCAACCCAGGCCTCTGCCAGAGACTCCTAGACACTCATGGGCAAGTCTGGGTCAGTCTTTTGTGGGGTCACTACTCCTTTCTCCTGGTCCACACAACTTTCTGTTTGTGCCCTCCCAGAGTCTGTTTCCCAGTCCTGTGTAAGTTCTGGCATCTCTACAACAAGTTAATGGCGACCTCCTCCAAGAGGGTTTATGCCATACCCAGGTCTACTGCACCCAGGGCCCCTGTCCCTGCAGCAGTCCACTACTAACCCATAGCTCCTCAGTTCAGTTCAGTTCAGTTCACTCACTCAGTCCTATCTGACTCTGCAACCCCATGGTTGCAGCATTCCAGGCCTCCTTGTCCATCATCAACTCCCAGAGTTTACTCAAACTCATGTCCATTGAGTCAGTGATGCCATCCAACCGTTTCATCCTCTGTTGTTTCCTTCTCCTCCTGTCTTCAATCTTTCCCAGCATTGGGGTCTTTTTCAATGAGTCAGCTCCTCGCATCAGGTGGACAAAGTATTGGAGCTTCAGCTTCAGCATGAGTCCTTCCAATGAATATTCAGGACTGGTTTCCTTTAGGGATGGACTGGTTGGCTCTCCTTGCAGTCCAAGGGACTCTCAAGAGTCTTCCCCAACACCATAGTTCAAAAGAATAAATTCTTTTGTGCTCAGCTTTCATTATACTCCAACTCTCACATCCATACATGACTACTGCAAAAACCATAGCTTTGACTAGACGGACCTTTGTTGGAAAAGAAGAGACATCCAAACACAGCTCTTTCTCAGTCTCTTTCTGTGGGGTCTCAGTCTCAAAAATGACAGAATGATCTCTGCTTATTCCCAAGGCAAACCATTCATTATCACAGTAATCCAAGTCTATGCCCTGACCAATAATGTGGAAGAAGCTGGAGTTGAATAGTTCTAAGAAGACCTACAAGACCTTCTAGAACTAACACCCCAAAAAGATGCCTTTTTCAATATAGGGGACTGGAATGGAAAAGCAGGAAGTCAAGAAATCCTGGAGTAATGGACAAATTTGGGATTGGAGAACAGAATGAAGCAGGGCAAAAGCTAACAGAGTTTTGCCAAGAGAATGCACTGGTCATAGCAAACACCCTCTTCCACTAACACAAGAGAAGACTGCACACACGGACATCACCAGATGGTCAATACAAAAACCAGATTGATTATATTCTTTGCAGCCAAAGATAGAGAAATTCTATGCAGTCAGCAAAACAAGACTGGGAGCTGACTGTGGCTCAGATCATGAACTCCTTATTGCCAAATTCAGACTTAAAGAAAGTAGTGAAAACCACTAGACCATTTAGGTAAGACCTAAATCAAATCCCTTATGATTATACAGTGGAAGTGACA